>NC_139561.1:13338362-13734362 GCF_965112155.1 Podarcis liolepis | reverse complement strand
GAGATTTTTGAGTGAATTGCAGAACGTCAGATTTTTAGCAGAAATTGTGACCGCGCGGCTTAGGGATTTTTTCAAAAAAAGTTGTTCAGACGTCGAGGGCTAATTCTGTTTCCGATGATAAAAACCCATCTGTTTCCACCGAAAAACCTTTCCGGCGATCGTTTGCAACAGTTTGCCAACATTTTTGAGTGAATTGCAGAACGTCAGATTTTTAGCAGAAATTGTGACCGCGCAGCTTAGGGATTTTTTCAAAAAAAGTTGTTCATCCCTCGAGGGCTAATTCTGTTTCCGATGATAAAAACCCATCTGTTTCCACCGAAAAACATTTCAGGGGATCACTTGCAACAGTTTGCCAACATTTTTGAGTGAATTGCAGAACGTCAGATTTTTAGCAGAAATTGTGACCGCGCGGCTTAGGGATTCTTTCAAAAAAAGTTGTTCAGACGTCGAGGGCTAATTCTTTTTCCGATGATAAAAACCCATCTGTTTCCACCGAAAAACATTTCAGGGGATCACTTGCAACAGTTTGCCAACATTTTTGAGTGAATTGCAGAACGTAGGATTTTTAGCAGAAATTGTGACCGCGCGGCTTAGGGATTTTTTCAAAAAAAGTTGTTCAGACGTCGAGGGCTAATTCTGTTTCCGATGATAAAAACCCATCTGTTTCCACCGAAAAACCTTTCCGGCGATCGTTTGCAACAGTTTGGGACCATTTTTGAGTGAATTGCAGAACGTCAGATTTTGAGCAGAAATTGTGACCGCGCGGCTTAGGGATTTTTTCAAAAAAAGTTGTTCAGACGTCGAGGGCTAATTCTGTTTCCGATGATAAAAACCCATCTGTTTCCACCGAAAAACCTTTCCGGCGATCGTTTGCAACAGTTTGGGACCATTTTTGAGTGAATTGCAGAACGTCAGATTTTGAGCAGAAATTGTGACCGCGCAGCTTAGGGATTTTTTCAAAAAAAGTTGTTCATCCCTCGAGGGCTAATTCTGTTTCCGATGATAAAAACCCATCTGTTTCCACCGAAAAACATTTCAGGGGATCACTTGCAACAGTTTGCCAACATTTTTGAGTGAATTGCAGAACGTCAGATTTTTAGCAGAAATTGTGACCGCGCGGCTGAGGGATTTTTTCAAAAAAAGTTGTTCAGACGTCGAGGGCTAATTCTGTTTCCGATGATAAAAAACCATCTGTTTCCACCGAAAAACATTTCAGGGGATCACTTGCAACAGTTTGGGACCATTTTTGAGTGAATTGCAGAACGTCAGATTTTTAGCAGAAATTGTGACCGCGCGGCTTAGGGATTTTTTTTAAAAAAAGTTGTTCAGACGTCGAGGGCTAATTCTGTTTCCGATGATAAAAACCCATCTGTTTCCACCAAAAAACATTTCAGGGGATCGTTTGCAACAGTTTGGGACCATTTTTGAGTGAATTGCAGAACGTCAGATTTTTAGCAGAAATTTTGACCGCGCGGGTTAGGAATTTTTTCAAAAAAAGTTGTTCAGACGTCGAAGGCTAATTCTGTTTCCGATGATAAAAACCCATCTGTTTCCACCGAAAAACATTTCAGGGGATCACTTGCAACAGTTTGCCAACATTTTTGAGTGAATTGCAGAACGTCAGATTTTTAGCAGAAATTGTGACCGTGCGGCTTAGGGATTTTTTCAAAAAAAAGTTGTTCAGACGTCGAGGGCTAATTCTGTTTCCGATGATAAAAACCCATCTGTTTCCACCGAAAAACATTTCAGGGGATCACTTGCAACAGTTTGGGACCATTTTTGAGTGAATTGCAGAACGTCAGATTTTTAGCAGAAATTGTGACCGCGCGGCTTAGGGATTTTTCAAAAAAAAAAGTTGTTCAGACGTCGAGGGCTAAATCTGTTTCCGATGATAAAAACCCATCTGTATCCACCAAAAAACATTTCAGGGGATCGTTTGCAACAGTTTGGGACCATTTTTGAGTGAATTGCAGAACGTCAGATTTTTAGCAGAAATTGTGACTGCGCGGCTTAGGGATTTTTTCAAAAAAAGTTGATCAGACCTCGAGGGCTAATTCTGTTTCCGATGATAAAAACCCATCTGTTTCCACCGAAAAACATTTCAGGGGATCACTTGCAATGGTTTGCCAACATTTTTGAGTGAATTGCAGAACGTCAGATTTTTAGCAGAAATTGTGACCGCGCGGCTTAGGGATTTTTTCAAAAAAAGTTGTTCAGACGTTGAGGGCTAATTCTGTTTCCGATGATAAAAACCCATCTGTTTCCACCGAAAAACATTTCAGGGGATCACTTGCAACAGTTTGCCAACATTTTTGAGTGAATTGCAGAACGTCAGATTTTTAGCAGAAATTGTGACCGCGCGGCTTAGGGATTTTTTCAAAAAAAGTTGTTCAGACGTCGAGGGCTAATTCTGTTTCCGATGATAAAAACCCATCTGTTTCCACCGAAAAACATTTCAGGGGATCACTTGCAACAGTTTGGGACCATTTTTGAGTGAATTGCAGAACGTCAGATTTTTAGCAGAAATTGTGACCGCGCGGCTTAGGGATTTTTTCAAAAAAAGTTGTTCAGACGTCGAGGGCTAATTCTTTTTCCGATGATAAAAACCCATCTGTTTCCACCGAAAAACATTTCAGGGGATCACTTGCAACAGTTTGCCAACATTTTTGAGTGAATTGCAGAACGTCAGATTTTTAGCAGAAATTGTGACCGCGCGGCTTAGGGATTCTTTCAAAAAAAGTTGTTCAGACGTCGAGGGCTAATTCTGTTTCCGATGATAAAAACCCAGCTGTTTCCACCGAAAAACATTTCAGGGGATCACTTGCAACAGTTTGCCAAGATTTTTGAGTGAATTGCAGAACGTCAGATTTTTAGCAGAAATTGTGACCGCGCGGCTTAGGGATTTTTTCAAAAAAAGTTGTTCAGACGTCGAGGGCTAATTCTGTTTCCGATGATAAAAACCCATCTGTTTCCACCGAAAAACCTTTCCGCCGATCGTTTGCAACAGTTTGGGACCATTTTTGAGTGAATTGCAGAACGTCAGATTTTTAGCAGAAATTGTGACCGCGCAGCTTAGGGATTTTTTCAAAAAAAGTTGTTCAGACGTCGAGGGCTAATTCTGTTTCCGATGATAAAAAACCATCTGTTTCCACCGAAAAACATTTCAGGGGATCACTTGCAACAGTTTGCCAACATTTTTGAGTGAATTGCAGAACGTCAGATTTTTAGCAGAAATTGTGACCGCGCGGCTTAGGGATTTTTTCAAAAAAAGTTGTTCAGACGTCGAGGGCTAATTCTGTTTCCGATGATAAAAACCCATCTGTATCCACCAAAAAACATTTCAGGGGATCGTTTGCAACAGTTAGGGACCATTTTTGAGTGAATTGCAGAACGTCAGATTTTTAGCAGAAATTGTGACCGCGCGGCTTAGGGATTTTTTCAAAAAAAGTTGTTCAGACGTCGAGGGCTAATTCTGTTTCCGATGATAAAAACCCATCTGTTTCCACCAAAAAACATTTCAGGGGATAGTTTCCAACAGTTTGGGACCATTTTTGAGTGAATTGCAGAAAGTCAGATTTTTAGCAGAAATTGTGACTGCGCGGCTTAGGGATTTTTTCAAAAAAAGTTGTTCAGACCTCGAGGGCTAATTCTGTTTCCGATGATAAAAACCCATCTGTTTCCACCGAAAAACATTTCAGGGGATCACTTGCAATGGTTTGCCAACATTTTTGAGTGAATTGCAGAACGTCAGATTTTTAGCAGAAATTGTGACCGCGCGCCTTAGGGATTTTTTCAAAAAAAGTTGTTCAGACGTCGAGGGCTAATTCTGTTTCCGATGATAAAAAACCATCTGTTTCCACCGAAAAACATTTCAGGGGATCACTTGCAACAGTTTGCCAACATTTTTGAGTGAATTGCAGAACGTCAGATTTTTAGCAGAAATTGTGACCGCGCGGGTTAGCGATTTTTTCAAAAAAAGTTGTTCAGACGTCGAGGGCTAATTCTGTTTCCGATGATAAAAACCCATCTGTTTCCACCGAAAAACCTTTCCGGCGATCGTTTGCAACAGTTTGGGACCATTTTTGAGTGAATTGCAGAACGTCAGATTTTTAGCAGAAATTGTGACCGCGCAGCTTAGGGATTTTTTCAAAAAAAGTTGTTCATCCCTCGAGGGCTAATTCTGTTTCCGATGATAAAAACCCATCTGTTTCCACCGAAAAACATTTCAGGGGATCACTTGCAACAGTTTGCCAACATTTTTGAGTGAATTGCAGAACGTCAGATTTTTAGCAGAAATTGTGACCGCGCGGCTTAGGGATTTTTTCAAAAAAAGTTGTTCAGACGTCGAGGGCTAATTCTGTTTCCGATGATAAAAACCCATCTGTTCCCACCGAAAAACATTTCAGGGGATCACTTGCAACAGTTTGGGACCATTTTTGAGTGAATTGCAGAACGTCAGATTTTTAGCAGAAATTGTGACCGCGCGGCTGAGGGATTTTTTCAAAAAAAGTTGTTCAGACGTCGAGGGCTAATTCTGTTTCCGATGATAAAAACCCATCTGTTTCCACCGAAAAACCTTTCCGGCGATCGTTTGCAACAGTTTGGGACCATTTTTGAGTGAATTGCAGAACGTCAGATTTTTAGCAGAAATTGTGACCGCGCAGCTGAGGGATTTTTTCAAAAAAAGTTGTTCATCCCTCGAGGGCTAATTCTGTTTCCGATGATAAAAAACCATCTGTTTCCACCGAAAAACATTTCAGGGGATCACTTGCAACAGTTTGAGAACAATTTTTGAGTGAATTGCAGAACGTCAGATTTTTAGCAGAAATTGTGACCGCGCGGCTTAGGGATTTTTTCAATAAAACTTGTTCAGACGTCGAGGGCTAATTCTGTTTCCGATGATAAAAAACCATCTGTTTCCACCAAAAAACATTTCAGGGGATCGTTTGCAACAGTTTGGGACCATTTTTGAGTGAATTGCAGAACGTCAGATTTTTAGCAGAAATTGTGACCGCGCGGGTTAGGGATTTTTTCAAAAAAAGTTGTTCAGACGTCGAGGGCTAATTCTGTTTCCGATGATAAAAACCCATCTGTTTCCACCGAAAAACATTTCAGGGGATCACTTGCAACAGTTTGCCAACATTTTTGAGTGAATTGCAGAACGTCAGATTTTTAGCAGAAATTGTGACCGTGCGGCTTAGGGATTTTTTCAAAAAAAAGTTGTTCAGACGTCGAGGGCTAATTCTGTTTCCGATGATAAAAACCCATCTGTTTCCACCGAAAAACATTTCAGGGGATCACTTGCAACAGTTTGGGACCATTTTTGAGTGAATTGCAGAACGTCAGATTTTTAGCAGAAATTGTGACCGCGCGGCTTAGGGATTTTTTCAAAAAAAGTTGTTCAGACGTCGAGGGCTAATTCTGTTTCCGATGATAAAAACCCATCTGTATCCTCCAAAAAACATTTCAGGGGATCGTTTGCAACAGTTTGGGACCATTTTTGAGTGAATTGCAGAACGTCAGATTTTTAGCAGAAATTGTGACCGCGCGGCTTAGGGATTTTTTCAAAAAAAGTTGTTCAGACGTCGAGGGCTAATTCTGTTTCCGATGATAAAAACCCATCTGTTAGCACCGAAAAACATTTCAGGGGATCACTTGCAACAGTTTGGGACCATTTTTGAGTGAATTGCAGAACGTCAGATTTTTAGCAGAAATTGTGACCGCGCGGCTTAGGGATTTTTTTTAAAAAAAGTTGTTCAGACGTCGAGGGCTAATTCTGTTTCCGATGATAAAAACCCATCTGTTTCCACCGAAAAACATTTCAGGGGATCACTTGCAACAGTTTGCCAACATTTTTGAGTGAATTGCAGAACGTCAGATTTTTAGCAGAAATTGTGACCGTGCGGCTTAGGGATTTTTTCAAAAAAAAGTTGTTCAGACGTCGAGGGCTAATTCTGTTTCCGATGATAAAAACCCATCTGTTTCCACCGAAAAACATTTCAGGGGATCACTTGCAACAGTTTGGGACCATTTTTGAGTGAATTGCAGAACGTCAGATTTTTAGCAGAAATTGTGACCGCGCGGCTTAGGGATTTTTTCAAAAAAAGTTGTTCAGACGTCGAGGGCTAATTCTGTTTCCGATGATAAAAACCCATCTGTATCCACCAAAAAACATTTCAGGGGATCGTTTGCAACAGTTTGGGACCATTTTTGAGTGAATTGCAGAACGTCAGATTTTTAGCAGAAATTGTGACCGCGCGGCTTAGGGATTTTTTCAAAAAAAGTTGTTCAGACGTCGAGGGCTAATTCTGTTTCCGATGATAAAAACCCATCTGTTAGCACCAAAAAACATTTCAGGGGATCACTTGCAACAGTTTGGGACCATTTTTGAGTGAATTGCAGAACGTCAGATTTTTAGCAGAAATTGTGACCGCGCGGCTTAGGGATTTTTTCAAAAAAAGTTGTTCAGACCTCGAGGGCTAATTCTGTTTCCGATGATAAAAACCCATCTGTTTCCACCGAAAAACATTTCAGGGGATCACTTGCAATGGTTTGCCAACATTTTTGAGTGAATTGCAGAACGTCAGATTTTTAGCAGAAATTGTGACCACGCGGCTTAGGGATTTTTTCAAAAAAAGTTGTTCAGACGTCGAGGGCTAATTCTGTTTCCGATGATAAAAACCCATCTGTTAGCACCGAAAAACATTTCAGGGGATCACTTGCAACGGTTTGCCAACATTTTTGAGTGAATTGCAGAACGTCAGATTTTTAGCAGAAATTGTGACCGCGCGGGTTAGGGATTTTTTCAAAAAAAGTTGTTCAGACGTCGAGGGCTAATTCTGTTTCCGATGATAAAAACACACCTGTTTCCACCGAAAAACCTTTCACGGGATCGTTTGCAACAGTTTGGCACCATTTTTGAGTGAATTGCAGAACGTCAGATTTTTGCTGAAATTGTGACTGCGCGACTTAGGGATTTTTTCAAAAAAAAGTTGTTCAGACGTCGAGGGCTAATTCTGTTTCCGATGATAAAATCCCATCTGTTTCCACCGAAAAACATTTCAGGGGATCACTTGCAACAGTTTGGCACCATTTTTGAGTGAATTGCAGAACGTCAGATTTTTAGCAGAAATTGTGACCGCGCGACTTAGGGATTTTTTCAAAAAAAGTTGTTCAGACGTTGAGGGCTAATTCTGTTTCCGATGATAAAAACCCATCTGTTTCCACCGAAAAACATTTCAGGGGATCACTTGCAACAGTTTGCCAACATTTTTGAGTGAATTGCAGAACGTCAGATTTTTAGCCGCGGCTTAGGGATTTTTTCAAAAAAAGTTGTTCAGACGTCGAGGGCTAATTCTGTTTCCGATGATAAAAACCCATCTGTTTCCACCGAAAAACATTTCAGGGGATCACTTGCAACAGTTTGCCAACATTTTTGAGTGAATTGCAGAACGTCAGATTTTTAGCAGAAATTGTGACCGCGCGGCTTAGGGATTTTTTCAAAAAAAGTTGTTCAGACGTCGAGGGCTAATTCTGTTTCCGATGATAAAAACCCATCTGTTTCCACCGAAAAACATTTCAGGGGATCACTTGCAACAGTTTGGGACCATTTTTGAGTGAATTGCAGAACGTAAGATTTTTAGCAGAAATTGTGACCGCGCGGCTTAGGGATTTTTTCAAAAAAAGTTGTTCAGACGTCGAGGGCTAATTCTGTTTCCGATGATAAAAACCCATCTGTTTCCACCGAAAAACATTTCAGGGGATCACTTGCAACAGTTTGCCAACATTTTTGAGTGAATTGCAGAACGACAGATTTTTAACAGAAATTGTGACCGCGCGGCTTAGGGATTTTTTCAAAAAAAGTTGTTCAGACGTCGAGGGCTAATTCTTTTTCCGATGATAAAAACCCATCTGTTTCCACCGAAAAACATTTCAGGGGATCACTTGCAACAGTTTGCCAACATTTTTGAGTGAATTGCAGAACGTCAGATTTTTAGCAGAAATTGTGACCGCGCGGCTTAGGGATTCTTTCAAAAAAAGTTGTTCAGACGTCGAGGGCTAATTCTGTTTCCGATGATAAAAACCCAGCTGTTTCCACCGAAAAACATTTCAGGGGATCACTTGCAACAGTTTGCCAAGATATTTGAGTGAATTGCAGAACGTCAGATTTTTAGCAGAAATTGTGACCGCGCGGCTTAGGGATTTTTTCAAAAAAAGTTGTTCAGACGTCGAGGGCTAATTCTGTTTCCGATGATAAAAACCCATCTGTTTCCACCGAAAAACCTTTCCGGCGATCGTTTGCAACAGTTTGGGACCATTTTTGAGTGAATTGCAGAACGTCAGATTTTTAGCAGAAATTGTGACCGCGCAGCTTAGGGATTTTTTCAAAAAAAGTTGTTCATCCCTCGAGGGCTAATTCTGTTTCCGATGATAAAAAAAAATCTGTTTCCACCGAAAAACATTTCAGGGGATCACTTGCAGCAGTTTGGGACCATTTTTGAGTGAATTGCAGAACGTCAGATCTTTAGCAGAAATTGTGACCGCGCGGCTGAGGGATTTTTTCAAAAAAAGTTGTTCAGACGTCGAGGGCTAATTCTGTTTCCGATGATAAAAAAACCATCTGTTTCCACCGAAAAACATTTCAGGGGATCACTTGCAACAGTTTGGGACCATTTTTGAGTGAATTGCAGAACGTCAGATTTTTAGCAGAAATTGTGACCGCGCGGCTTAGGGATTTTTTCAAAAAAAGTTGTTCAGACGTCGAGGGCTAATTCTATTTCCGATGATAAAAACCCATCTGTTTCCACCAAAAAACATTTCAGGGGATCGTTTGCAACAGTTTGGGACCATTTTTGAGTGAATTGCAGAACGTCAGATTTTTAGCAGAAATTGTGACCGCGCGGGTTAGGGATTTTTTCAAAAAAAGTTGTTCAGACGTCGAAGGCTAATTCTGTTTCCGATGATAAAAACCCATCTGTTTCCACCGAAAAACATTTCAGGGGATCACTTGCAACAGTTTGCCAACATTTTTGAGTGAATTGCAGAACGTCAGATTTTTAGCCGCGGCTTAGGGATTTTTTCAAAAAAAGTTGTTCAGACGTCGAGGGCTAATTCTGTTTCCGATGATAAAAACCCATCTGTTTCCACCGAAAAACATTTCAGGGGATCACTTACAACAGTTTGCCAACATTTTTGAGTGAATTGCAGAACGTCAGATTTTTAGCAGAAATTGTGACCGCGCGGCTTAGGGATTTTTTCAAAAAAAGTTGTTCAGACGTCGAGGGCTAATTCTGTTTCCGATGATAAAAACCCATCTGTTTCCACCGAAAAACATTTCAGGGGATCACTTGCAACAGTCTGGGACCATTTTTGAGTGAATTGCAGAACGTCAGATTTTTAGCAGAAATTGTGACCGCGCGGCTTAGGGATTTTTTCAAAAAAAGTTGTTCAGACGTCGAGGGCTAATTCTGTTTCCGATGATAAAAACACACCTGTTTCCACCGAAAAACATTTCAGGGGATCACTTGCAACAGTTTGGGACCATTTTTGAGTGAATTGCAGAACGTCAGATTTTTAGCAGAAATTGTGACCGCGCGGCTTAGGGATTTTTTCAAAAAAAGTTGTTCAGACGTCGAGGGCTAATTCTTTTTCCGATGATAAAAACCCATCTGTTTCCGCCGAAAAACATTTCAGGGGATCACTTGCAACAGTTTGCCAACATTTTTGAGTGAATTGCAGAACGTCAGATTTTTAGCAGAAATTGTGACCGCGCGGGTTAGGGATTCTTTCAAAAAAAGTTGTTCAGACGTCGAGGGCTAATTCTGTTTCCGATGATAAAAACCCAGCTGTTTCCACCGAAAAACATTTCAGGGGATCACTTGCAACAGTTTGCCAAGATTTTTGAGTGAATTGCAGAACGTCAGATTTTTAGCAGAAATTGTGACCGCGCGGCTTAGGGATTTTTTCAAAAAAAGTTGTTCAGACGTCGAGGGCTAATTCTGTTTCCGATGATAAAAACCCATCTGTTTCCACCGAAAAACCTTTCCGGCGATCGTTTGCAACAGTTTGGGACCATTTTTGAGTGAATTGCAGAACGTCAGATTTTTAGCAGAAATTGTGACCGCGCAGCTTAGGGATTTTTTCAAAAAAAGTTGTTCATCCCTCGAGGGCTAATTCTGTTTCCGATGATAAAAAAAAATCTGTTTCCACCGAAAAACATTTCAGGGGATCACTTGCAACAGTTTGTGACCATTTTTGAGTGAATTGCAGAACGTCAGATTTTTAGCAGAAATTGTGACCGCGCGGCTGAGGGATTTTTTCAAAAAAAGTTGTTCAGACGTCGAGGGCTAATTCTGTTTCCGATGATAAAAAAACCATCTGTTTCCACCGAAAAACATTTCAGGGGATCACTTGCAACAGTTTGGGACCATTTTTGAGTGAATTGCAGAACGTCAGATTTTTAGCAGAAATTGTGACCGCGCGTTTCAAAAAAAGTTGTTCAGACGTCGAGGGCTAATTCTGTTTCCGATGATAAAAACCCATCTGTTTCCACCAAAAAACCTTTCAGGGGATCGTTTGCAACAGTTTGGGACCATTTTTGAGTGAATTGCAGAACGTCAGATTTTTAGCAGAAATTGTGACCGCGCGGGTTAGGGATTTTTTCAAAAAAAGTTGTTCAGACGTCGAAGGCTAATTCTGTTTCCGATGATAAAAACCCATCTGTTTCCACCGAAAAACATTTCAGGGGATCACTTGCAACAGTTTGCCAACATTTTTGAGTGAATTGCAGAACGTCAGATTTTTAGCAGAAATTGTGACGGTGCGGCTTAGGGATTTTTTCAAAAAAAAATTGTTCAGACGTCGAGGGCTAATTCTGTTTCCGATGATAAAAACCCAGCTGTTTCCACCGAAAAACATTTCAGCGGATCACTTGCAACAGTTTGGGACCATTTTTGAGTGAATTGCAGAATGTCAGATTTTTAGCAGAAATTGTGACCGCGCGGCTTAGGGATTTTTTCAAAAAAAGTTGTTGAAACGTCGAGGGCTAATTCTGTTTCCGATGATAAAAACCCATCTGTTTCCACCAAAAAACATTTCAGGGGATCGTTTCCAACAGTTTGGGACCATTTTTGAGTGAATTGCAGAACGTCAGATTTTTAGCAGAAATTGTGACCGCGCGGCTTAGGGATTTTTTCAAAAAAAGGTGTTCAGACGTCGAGGGCTAATTCTGTTTCCGATGATAAAAACCCATCTGTTTCCACCGAAAAACATTTCAGGGGATCACTTACAACAGTTTGCCAACATTTTTGAGTGAATTGCAGAACGTCAGATTTTTAGCAGAAATTGTGACCGCGCGGCTTAGGGATTTTTTCAAAAAAAGTTGTTCAGACGTCGAGGGCTAATTCTGTTTCCGATGATAAAAACCCATCTGTTTCCACCGAAAAACATTTCAGGGGATCACTTGCAACAGTTTGCCAACATTTTTGAGTGAATTGCAGAACGTCAGATTTTTAGCAGAAATTGTGACCGCGCGGCTTAGGGATTTTTTCAAAAAAAGTTGTTCAGACGTCGAGGGCTAATTCTGTTTCCGATGATAAAAAAAAATCTGTTTCCACCGAAAAACATTTCAGGGGATCACTTGCAACAGTTTGGGACCATTTTTGAGTGAATTGCAGAACGTCAGATTTTTAGCAGAAATTGTGACCGCGCGGCTTAGGCATTTTTTCAAAAAAACTTGTTCAGACGTCGAGGGCTAATTCTGTTTCCGATGATAAAAACCCATCTGTTTCCACCAAAAAACATTTCAGGGGATCGTTTGCAACAGTTTGGGACCATTTTTGAGTGAATTGCAGAACATCAGATTTTTAGCAGAAATTGTGACCGCTCGGGTTAGGGATTTTTTCAAAAAAAGTTGTTCAGACGTCGAAGGCTAATTCTGTTTCCGATGATAAAAACCCATCTGTTTCCACCGAAAAACATTTCAGGGGATCACTTGCAACAGTTTGCCAACATTTTTGAGTGAATTGCAGAACGTCAGATTTTTAGCAGAAATTGTGACCGTGCGGCTTAGGGATTTTTTCAAAAAAAAATTGTTCAGACGTCGAGGGCTAATTCTGTTTCCGATGATAAAAACCCATCTGTTTCCACCGAAAAACATTTCAGGGGATCACTTGCAACAGTTTGGGACCATTTTTGAGTGAATTGCAGAACGTCAGATTTTTAGCAGAAATTGTGACCGCGCGGCTTAGGGATTTTTTCAAAAAAAGTTGTTCAGACGTCGAGGGCTAATTCTGTTTCCGATGATAAAAACCCATCTGTATCCACCAAAAAACATTTCAGGGGATCGTTTGCAACAGTTTGGGACCATTTTTGAGTGAATTGCAGAACGTCAGATTTTTAGCAGAAATTGTGACCGCGCGGCTTAGGGATTTTTTCAAAAAAAGTTGTTCAGACGTCGAGGGCTAATTCTGTTTCCGATGATAAAAACCCATCTGTTTCCACCGAAAAACATTTCAGGGGATCACTTGCAACAGTTTGCCAACATTTTTGAGTGAATTGCAGAACGTCAGATTTTTAGCAGAAATTGTGACCGCGCGGCTTAGGGATTTTTTCAAAAAAAGTTGTTCAGACGTCGAGGGCTAATTCTGTTTCCGATGATAAAAAAAAATCTGTTTCCACCGAAAAACATTTCATGGGATCACTTGCAACAGTTTGGGACCATTTTTGAGTGAATTGCAGAACGTCAGATTTTTAGCAGAAATTGTGACCGCGCGGCTTAGGCATTTTTTCAAAAAAACTTGTTCAGACGTCGAGGGCTAATTCTGTTTCCGATGATAAAAACCCATCTGTTTCCACCAAAAAACATTTCAGGGGATCGTTTGCAACAGTTTGGGACCATTTTTGAGTGAATTGCAGAACATCAGATTTTTAGCAGAAATTGTGACCGCTCGGGTTAGGGATTTTTTCAAAAAAAGTTGTTCAGACGTCGAAGGCTAATTCTGTTTCCGATGATAAAAACCCATCTGTTTCCACCGAAAAACATTTCAGGGGATCACTTGCAACAGTTTGCCAACATTTTTGAGTGAATTGCAGAACGTCAGATTTTTAGCAGAAATTGTGACCGTGCGGCTTAGGGATTTTTTCAAAAAAAAATTGTTCAGACGTCGAGGGCTAATTCTGTTTCCGATGATAAAAACCCATCTGTTTCCACCGAAAAACATTTCAGGGGATCACTTGCAACAGTTTGGGACCATTTTTGAGTGAATTGCAGAACGTCAGATTTTTAGCAGAAATTGTGACCGCGCGGCTTAGGGATTTTTTCAAAAAAAGTTGTTCAGACGTCGAGGGCTAATTCTGTTTCCGATGATAAAAACCCATCTGTATCCACCAAAAAACATTTCAGGGGATCGTTTGCAACAGTTTGGGACCATTTTTGAGTGAATTGCAGAACGTCAGATTTTTAGCAGAAATTGTGACCGCGCGGCTTAGGGATTTTTTCAAAAAAAGTTGTTCAGACGTCGAGGGCTAATTCTGTTTCCGATGATAAAAAAAAAATCTGTTTCCACCGAAAAACATTTCAGGGGATCACTTGCAACAGTTTGGGACCATTTTTGAGTGAATTGCAGAACGTCAGATTTTTAGCAGAAATTGTGACCGCGCGGCTTAGGCATTTTTTCAAAAAAACTTGTTCAGACGTCGAGGGCTAATTCTGTTTCCGATGATAAAAACCCATCTGTTTCCACCAAAAAACATTTCAGGGGATCGTTTGCAACAGTTTGGGACCATTTTTGAGTGAATTGCAGAACATCAGATTTTTAGCAGAAATTGTGACCGCTCGGGTTAGGGATTTGTTCAAAAAAAGTTGTTCAGACGTCGAAGGCTAATTCTGTTTCAGATGATAAAAACCCATCTGTTTCCACCGAAAAACATTTCAGGGGATCACTTGCAACAGTTTGCCAACATTTTTGAGTGAATTGCAGAACGTCAGATTTTTAGCAGAAATTGTGACCGTGCGGCTTAGGGATTTTTTCAAAAAAAAATTGTTCAGACGTCGAGGGCTAATTCTGTTTCCGATGATAAAAACCCATCTGTTTCCACCGAAAAACATTTCAGGGGATCACTTGCAACAGTTTGGGACCATTTTTGAGTGAATTGCAGAACGTCAGATTTTTAGCAGAAATTGTGACCGCGCGGCTTAGGGATTTTTTCAAAAAAAGTTGTTCAGACGTCGAGGGCTAATTCTGTTTCCGATGATAAAAACCCATCTGTATCCACGAAAAAACATTTCAGGGGATCGTTTGCAACAGTTTGGGACCATTTTTGAGTGAATTGCAGAACGTCAGATTTTTAGCAGAAATTGTGACCGCGCGGCTTAGGGATTTTTTCAAAAAAAGTTGTTCAGACGTCGAGGGCTAATTCTGTTTCCGATGATAAAAACCCATCTGTTTCCACCGAAAAACCTTTCCGGCGATCGTTTGCAACAGTTTGGAACCATTTTTGAGTGAATTGCAGAACGTCAGATTTTTAGCAGAAATTGTGACCGCGCAGCTTAGGGATTTTTTCAAAAAAAGTTGTTCATCCCTCGAGGGCTAATTCTGTTTCCGATGATAAAAACCCATCTGTTTCCACCGAAAAACATTTCAGGGGATCACTTGCAACAGTTTGCCAACATTTTTGAGTGAATTGCAGAACGTCAGATTTTTAGCAGAAATTGTGACCGCGCGGCTTAGGGATTTTTTCAAAAAAAGTTGTTCAGACCTCGAGGGCTAATTCTGTTTCCGATGATAAAAACCCATCTGTTTCCACAAAAAAACCTTTCAGGGGATCGTTTGCAACAGTTTGGGACCATTTTTGAGTGAATTGCAGAACGTCAGATTTTTAGCAGAAATTGTGACCGCGCGGCTTAGGGATTTTTTGAAAAAAAGTTGTTCAGACGTCGAAGGCTAATTCTGTTTCCGATGATAAAAACCCATCTGTTTCCACCGAAAAACATTTCCGGCGATCGTTTGCAACAGTTTGGGACCATTTTTGAGTGAATTGCAGAACGTCAGATTTTTAGCAGAAATTGTGACCGCGCAGCTTAGGGATTTTTTCAAAAAAAGTTGTTCATCCCTCGAGGGCTAATTCTGTTTCCGATGATAAAAACCCATCTGTTTCCACCGAAAAACATTTCAGGGGATCACTTGCAACAGTTTGCCAACATTTTTGAGTGAATTGCAGAACGTCAGATTTTTAGCAGAAATTGTGACCGCGCGGCTTAGGGATTTTTTCAAAAAAAGTTGTTCAGACCTCGAGGGCTAATTCTGTTTCCGATGATAAAAACCCATCTGTTTCCACAAAAAAACCTTTCAGGGGATCGTTTGCAACAGTTTGGGACCATTTTTGAGTGAATTGCAGAACGTCAGATTTTTAGCAGAAATTGTGACCGCGCGGCTTAGGGATTTTTTGAAAAAAAGTTGTTCAGACGTCGAAGGCTAATTCTGTTTCCGATGATAAAAACCCATCTGTTTCCACCGAAAAACATTTCAGGGGATCACTTGCAACAGTTTGCCAACATTTTTGATTGAATTGCAGAACGTCAGATTTTTAGCAGAAATTGTGACCGCGCGGCTTAGGGATTTTTTCAAAAAAACTTGTTCAGACCTCGAGGGATAATTCTGTTTCCGATGATAAAAACCCATCTGTTTCCACCAAAAAACATTTCAGGGGATCGTTTCCAACAGTTTGGGACCATTTTTGAGTGAATTGCAGAACGTCAGATTTTTAGCAGAAATTGTGACTGCGCGGCTTAGGGATTTTTTCAAAAAAAGTTGTTCAGACCTCGAGGGCTAATTCTGTTTCCGATGATAAAAACCCATCTGTTTCCACCGAAAAACATTTCAGGGGATCACTTGCAATGGTTTGCCAACATTTTTGAGTGAATTGCAGAACGTCAGATTTTTAGCAGAAATTGTGACCACGCGGGTTAGGGATTTTTTCAAAAAAAGTTGTTCAGACGTCGAGGGCTAATTCTGTTTCCGATGATAAAAACCCATCTGTTAGCACCGAAAAACATTTCAGGGGATCACTTGCAACGGTTTGCCAACATTTTTGAGTGAATTGCAGAACGTCAGATTTTTGCTGAAATTGTGACTGCGCGGCTTAGGGATTTTTTCAAAAAAAGTTGTTCAGACGTCGAGGGCTAATTCTGTTTCCGATGATAAAATCCCATCTGTTTCCACCGAAAAACCTTTCAGGGGATCGTTTGCAACAGTTTGGCACCATTTTTGAGTGAATTGCAGAACGTCAGATTTTTAGCAGAAATTGTGACCGCGCGACTTAGGGATTTTTTCAAAAAAAGTTGTTCAGACGTTGAGGGCTAATTCTGTTTCCGATGATAAAAACCCATCTGTTTCCACCGAAAAACATTTCAGGGGATCACTTGCAACAGTTTGCCAACATTTTTGAGTGAATTGCAGAACGTCAGATTTTTAGCCGCGGCTTAGGGATTTTTTCAAAAAAAGTTGTTCAGACGTCGAGGGCTAATTCTGTTTCCGATGATAAAAACCCATCTGTTTCCACCGAAAAACATTTCAGGGGATCACTTGCAACAGTTTGGGACCATTTTTGAGTGAATTGCAGAACGTCAGATTTTTAGCAGAAATTGTGACCGCGCGGCTGAGGGATTTTTTCAAAAAAAGTTGTTCAGACGTCGAGGGCTAATTCTGTTTCCGATGATAAAAACCCATCTGTTTCCACCGAAAAACATTTCAGGGGATCACTTACAACAGTTTGCCAACATTTTTGAGTGAATTGCAGAACGTCAGATTTTTAGCAGAAATTGTGACCGCGCGGCTTAGGGATTTTTTCAAAAAAAGTTGTTCAGACGTCGAGGGCTAATTCTGTTTCCGATGATAAAAACCCATCTGTTTCCACCGAAAAACATTTCAGGGGATCACTTGCAACAGTTTGGGACCATTTTTGAGTGAATTGCAGAACGTCAGATTTTTAGCAGAAATTGTGACCGCGCGGCTTAGGGATTTTTTCAAAAAAAGTTGTTCAGACGTCGAGGGCTAATTCTTTTTCCGATGATAAAAACCCATCTGTTTCCACCGAAAAACATTTCAGGGGATCACTTGCAACAGTTTGCCAACATTTTTGAGTGAATTGCAGAACGTCAGATTTTTAGCAGAAATTGTGACCGCGCGGCTTAGGGATTCTTTCAAAAAAAGTTGTTCAGACGTCGAGGGCTAATTCTGTTTCCGATGATAAAAACCCAGCTGTTTCCACCGAAAAACATTTCAGGGGATCACTTGCAACAGTTTGCCAAGATTTTTGAGTGAATTGCAGAACGTCAGATTTTTAGCAGAAATTGTGACCGCGCGGCTGAGGGATTTTTTCAAAAAAAGTTGTTCAGACGTCGAGGGCTAATTCTGTTTCCGATGATAAAAACCCATCTGTTTCCACCGAAAAACATTTCAGGGGATCACTTACAACAGTTTGCCAACATTTTTGAGTGAATTGCAGAACGTCAGATTTTTAGCAGAAATTGTGACCGCGCGGCTTAGGGATTTTTTCAAAAAAAGTTGTTCAGACGTCGAGGGCTAATTCTGTTTCCGATGATAAAAACCCATCTGTTTCCACCGAAAAACATTTCAGGGGATCACTTGCAACAGTTTGGGACCATTTTTGAGTGAATTGCAGAACGTCAGATTTTTAGCAGAAATTGTGACTGCGCGGCTTAGGGATTTTTTCAAAAAAAGTTGTTCAGACCTCGAGGGCTAATTCTGTTTCCGATGATAAAAACCCATCTGTTTCCACCGAAAAACATTTCAGGGGATCACTTGCAATGGTTTGCCAACATTTTTGAGTGAATTGCAGAACGTCAGATTTTTAGCAGAAATTGTGACCACGCGGGTTAGGGATTTTTTCAAAAAAAGTTGTTCAGACGTCGAGGGCTAATTCTGTTTCCGATGATAAAAACCCATCTGTTAGCACCGAAAAACATTTCAGGGGATCACTTGCAACGGTTTGCCAACATTTTTGAGTGAATTGCAGAACGTCAGATTTTTAGCAGAAATTGTGACCACGCGGGTTAGGGATTTTTTCAAAAAAAGTTGTTCAGACGTCGAGGGCTAATTCTGTTTCCGATGATAAAAACCCATCTGTTTCCACCGAAAAACATTTCAGGGGATCACTTGCAACAGTTTGCCAACATTTTTGAGTGAATTGCAGAACGTCAGATTTTTAGCCGCGGCTTAGGGATTTTTTCAAAAAAAGTTGTTCAGACGTCGAGGGCTAATTCTGTTTCCGATGATAAAAACCCATCTGTTTCCACCGAAAAACATTTCAGGGGATCACTTGCAACAGTTTGGGACCATTTTTGAGTGAATTGCAGAACGTCAGATTTTTAGCAGAAATTGTGACCGCGCGGCTGAGGGATTTTTTCAAAAAAAGTTGTTCAGACGTCGAGGGCTAATTCTGTTTCCGATGATAAAAACCCATCTGTTTCCACCGAAAAACATTTCAGGGGATCACTTACAACAGTTTGCCAACATTTTTGAGTGAATTGCAGAACGTCAGATTTTTAGCAGAAATTGTGACCGCGCGGCTTAGGGATTTTTTCAAAAAAAGTTGTTCAGACGTCGAGGGCTAATTCTGTTTCCGATGATAAAAACCCATCTGTTTCCACCGAAAAACATTTCAGGGGATCACTTGCAACAGTTTGGGACCATTTTTGAGTGAATTGCAGAACGTCAGATTTTTAGCAGAAATTGTGACCGCGCGGCTTAGGGATTCTTTCAAAAAAAGTTGTTCAGACGTCGAGGGCTAATTCTGTTTCCGATGATAAAAACCCAGCTGTTTCCACCGAAAAACATTTCAGGGGATCACTTGCAACAGTTTGCCAAGATTTTTGAGTGAATTGCAGAACGTCAGATTTTTAGCAGAAATTGTGACCGCGCGGCTGAGGGATTTTTTCAAAAAAAGTTGTTCAGACGTCGAGGGCTAATTCTGTTTCCGATGATAAAAACCCATCTGTTTCCACCGAAAAACATTTCAGGGGATCACTTACAACAGTTTGCCAACATTTTTGAGTGAATTGCAGAACGTCAGATTTTTAGCAGAAATTGTGACCGCGCGGCTTAGGGATTTTTTCAAAAAAAGTTGTTCAGACGTCGAGGGCTAATTCTGTTTCCGATGATAAAAACCCATCTGTTTCCACCGAAAAACATTTCAGGGGATCACTTGCAACAGTTTGGGACCATTTTTGAGTGAATTGCAGAACGTCAGATTTTTAGCAGAAATTGTGACCGCGCGGCTTAGGGATTTTTTCAAAAAAAGTTGTTCAGACGTCGAGGGCTAATTCTTTTTCCGATGATAAAAACCGATCTGTTTCCACCGAAAAACATTTCAGGGGATCACTTGCAACAGTTTGCCAACATTTTTGAGTGAATTGCAGAACGTCAGATTTTTAGCAGAAATTGTGACCGCGCGGCTTAGGGATTCTTTCAAAAAAAGTTGTTCAGACGTCGAGGGCTAATTCTGTTTCCGATGATAAAAACCCAGCTGTTTCCACCGAAAAACATTTCAGGGGATCACTTGCAACAGTTTGCCAAGATTTTTGAGTGAATTGCAGAACGTCAGATTTTTAGCAGAAATTGTGACCGCGCGGCTTAGGGATTTTTTCAAAAAAAGTTGTTCAGACGTCGAGGGCTAATTCTGTTTCCGATGATAAAAACCCATCTGTTTCCACCGAAAAACCTTTCCGGCGATCGTTTGCAACAGTTTGGGACCATTTTTGAGTGAATTGCAGAACGTCAGATTTTTAGCAGAAATTGTGACCGCGCAGCTTAGGGATTTTTTCAAAAAAAGTTGTTCCTCCCTCGAGGGCTAATTCTGTTTCCGATGATAAAAACCCATCTGTTTCCACCGAAAAACATTTCAGGGGATCACTTGCAACAGTTTGGGACCATTTTTGAGTGAATTGCAGAACGTCAGATTTTTAGCAGAAGTTGTGACCGCGCGGCTTAGGGATTTTTTCAAAAAAAGTTGTTCAGACGTCGAGGGCTAATTCTTTTTCCGATGATAAAAACCCATCTGTTTCCACCGAAAAACATTTCAGGGGATCACTTGCAACAGTTTGCCAACATTTTTGAGTGAATTGCAGAACGTCAGATTTTTAGCAGAAATTGTGACCGCGCGGCTTAGGGATTCTTTCAAAAAAAGTTGTTCAGACGTCGAGGGCTAATTCTGTTTCCGATGATAAAAACCCATCTGTATCCACCAAAAAACATTTCAGGGGATCGTTTGCAACAGTTTGGGACCATTTTTGAGTGAATTGCAGAACGTCAGGTTTTTAGCAGAAATTGTGACCGCGCGGCTTAGGGATTTTTTCAAAAAAACTTGTTCAGACGTCGAGGGCTAATTCTGTTTCCGATGATAAAAACCCATCTGTTTCCACCGAAAAACATTTCAGGGGATCACTTGCAACAGTTTGGGACCATTTTTGAGTGAATTGCAGAACGTCAGATTTTTAGCAGAAATTGTGACCGCGCGGCTTAGGGATTTTTTCAAAAAAACTTGTTCAGACCTCGAGGGCTAATTCTGTTTCCGATGATAAAAACCCATCTGTTTCCACCAAAAAACATTTCAGGGGATCGTTTGCAACAGTTTGGGACCATTTTTGAGTGAATTGCAGAACATCAGATTTTTAGCAGAAATTGTGACCGCGCGGCTTAGGGATTTTCTCAAAAAAAGTTGTTCAGACCTCTAGGGCTAATTCTGTTTGGGATGATAAAAACACATCTGCTTCCACCGAAAAACATTTCAGGGGATCACTTGCAACGGTTTGCCTACATTTTTGAGTGAATTGCCGAACGTCAGATTTTTAGCAGAAATTGTGACCGCGCGGCTTAGGGATTTTTTCAAAAAAAGTTGTTCAGACGTCGAGGGCTAATTCTGTTTCCGATGATAAAAACCCATCTGTATCCACCAAAAAACATTTCAGGGGATCGTTTGCAACAGTTTGGGACCATTTTTGAGTGAATTGCAGAACGTCAGATTTTTAGCAGAAATTGTGACCGCGCGGGTTAGGGGTTTTTTCAAAAAAAGTTGTTCAGACGTCGAAGGCTAATTCTGTTTCCGATGATAAAAACCCATCTGTTTCCACCGAAAAACATTTCAGGGGATCACTTGCAACAGTTTGCCAACATTTTTGAGTGAATTGCAGAACCTCAGATTTTTAGCAGAAATTGTGACCGTGCGGCTTAGGGATTTTTTCAAAAAAAGTTGTTCAGACGACGAGGGCTAATTCTGTTTCCGATGATAAAAACCCATCTGTTTCCACCGAAAAACATTTCAGGGGATCACTTGCAACAGTTTGGGACCATTTTTGAGTGAATTGCAGAACGTCAGATTTTTAGCAGAAATTGTGACCGCGCGGCTTAGGGATTTTTTCAAAAAAACTTGTTCAGACCTGGAGGGCTAATTCTGTTTCCGATGATAAAAACCCATCTGTATCCACCAAAAAACATTTCAGGGGATCGTTTGCAACAGTTTGGGACCATTTTTGAGTGAATTGCAGAACGTCAGGTTTTTAGCAGAAATTGTGACCGCGCGGCTTAGGGATTTTTTCAAAAAAAGTTGTTCAGACGTCGAGGGCTAATTCTGTTTCCGATGATAAAAACCCATCTGTTTCCACCGAAAAACATTTCAGGGGATCACTTGCAACAGTTTGGGACCATTTTTGAGTGGATTGCAGAACGTCAGATTTTTAGCAGAAATTGTGACCGCGCGGCTTAGGGATTTTTTCAAAAAAAGTTGTTCAAACGTCGAGGGCTAATTCTGTTTACGATGATAAAAACCCATCTGTTTCCACCGAAAAACATTTCAGGGGATCACTTGCAACAGTTTGCCAACATTTTTGAGTGAATTGCAGAACGTCAGATTTTTAGCAGAAATTGTGACCGCGCGGCTTAGGGATTCTTTCGAAAAAAGTTGTTCAGACGTCGAGGGCTAATTCTGTTTCCGATGATAAAAACCCATCTGTTTCCACCGAAAAACATTTCAGGGGATCACTTGCAACAGTTTGCCAACATTTTTGAGTGAATTGCAGAACGTCAGGTTTTTAGCAGAAATTGTGACCGCGCGGGTTAGGGATTTTTTCAAAAAAAGTTGTTCATCCCTCGAGGGCTAATTCTGTTTCCGATGATAAAAACCCATCTGTTTCCACCGAAAAACATTTCAGGGGATCACTTGCAACAGTTTGGGACCATTTTTGAGTGAATTGCAGAACGTCAGATTTTTAGCAGAAATTGTGACCGCGCGGCTTAGGGATTTTTTCAAAAAAACTTGTTCAGACCTCGAGGGCTAATTCTGTTTCCGATGATAAAAACCCAGCTGTTTCCACCAAAAAACATTTCAGGGGATCGTTTGCAACAGTTTGGGACCATTTTTGAGTGAATTGCAGAACGTCAGATTTTTAGCAGAAATTGTGACCGCGCGGCTTAGGGATTTTTTCAAAAAAAGTTGTTCAGACCTCTAGGGCTAATTCTGTTTGGGATGATAAAAAAACATCTGCTTCCACCGAAAAACATTTCAGGGGATCACTTGCAACAGTTTGGGACCATTTTTGAGTGAATTGCAGAACGTCAGATTTTTAGCAGAAATTGTGACCGCGCGGCTTAGGGATTTTTTCAAAAAAAGTTGTTCAGACCTCGAGGGCTAATTCTGTTTCCGATGATAAAAACCCATCTGTTTCCACCAAAAAACATTTCAGGGGATCGTTTGCAACAGTTTGGGACCATTTTTGAGTGAATTGCAGAACATCAGATTTTTAGCAGAAATTGTGACCGCGCGGCTTAGGGATTTTCTCAAAAAAAGTTGTTCAGACCTCTAGGGCTAATTCTGTTTGGGATGATAAAAACACATCTGCTTCCACCGAAAAACATTTCAGGGGATCACTTGCAACGGTTTGCCTACATTTTTGAGTGAATTGCCGAACGTCAGATTTTTAGCAGAAATTGTGACCGCGCGGCTTAGGGATTTTTTCAAAAAAAGTTGTTCAGACGTCGAGGGCTAATTCTGTTTCCGATGATAAAAACCCATCTGTATCCACCAAAAAACATTTCAGGGGATCGTTTGCAACAGTTTGGGACCATTTTTGAGTGAATTGCAGAACGTCAGATTTTTAGCAGAAATTGTGACCGCGCGGGTTAGGGGTTTTTTCAAAAAAAGTTGTTCAGACGTCGAAGGCTAATTCTGTTTCCGATGATAAAAACCCATCTGTTTCCACCGAAAAACATTTCAGGGGATCACTTGCAACAGTTTGCCAACATTTTTGAGTGAATTGCAGAACCTCAGATTTTTAGCAGAAATTGTGACCGTGCGGCTTAGGGATTTTTTCAAAAAAAGTTGTTCAGACGACGAGGGCTAATTCTGTTTCCGATGATAAAAACCCATCTGTTTCCACCGAAAAACATTTCAGGGGATCACTTGCAACAGTTTGGGACCATTTTTGAGTGAATTGCAGAACGTCAGATTTTTAGCAGAAATTGTGACCGCGCGGCTTAGGGATTTTTTCAAAAAAACTTGTTCAGACCTGGAGGGCTAATTCTGTTTCCGATGATAAAAACCCATCTGTATCCACCAAAAAACATTTCAGGGGATCGTTTGCAACAGTTTGGGACCATTTTTGAGTGAATTGCAGAACGTCAGGTTTTTAGCAGAAATTGTGACCGCGCGGCTTAGGGATTTTTTCAAAAAAAGTTGTTCAGACGTCGAGGGCTAATTCTGTTTCCGATGATAAAAACCCATCTGTTTCCACCGAAAAACATTTCAGGGGATCACTTGCAACAGTTTGCCAACATTTTTGAGTGAATTGCAGAACGTCAGATTTTTAGCAGAAATTGTGACCGCGCGGCTTAGGGATTCTTTCGAAAAAAGTTGTTCAGACGTCGAGGGCTAATTCTGTTTCCGATGATAAAAACCCATCTGTTTCCACCGAAAAACATTTCAGGGGATCACTTGCAACAGTTTGCCAACATTTTTGAGTGAATTGCAGAACGTCAGGTTTTTAGCAGAAATTGTGACCGCGCGGGTTAGGGATTTTTTCAAAAAAAGTTGTTCATCCCTCGAGGGCTAATTCTGTTTCCGATGATAAAAACCCATCTGTTTCCACCGAAAAACATTTCAGGGGATCACTTGCAACAGTTTGGGACCATTTTTGAGTGAATTGCAGAACGTCAGGTTTTTAGCAGAAATTGTGACCGCGCGGCTTAGGGATTTTTTCAAAAAAAGTTGTTCAAACGTCGAGGGCTAATTCTGTTTACGATGATAAAAACCCATCTGTTTCCACCGAAAAACATTTCAGGGGATCACTTGCAACAGTTTGCCAACATTTTTGAGTGAATTGCAGAACGTCAGATTTTTAGCAGAAATTGTGACCGCGCGGCTTAGGGATTCTTTCGAAAAAAGTTGTTCAGACGTCGAGGGCTAATTCTGTTTCCGATGATAAAAACCCATCTGTTTCCACCGAAAAACATTTCAGGGGATCACTTGCAACAGTTTGCCAACATTTTTGAGTGAATTGCAGAACGTCAGGTTTTTAGCAGAAATTGTGACCGCGCGGGTTAGGGATTTTTTCAAAAAAAGTTGTTCATCCCTCGAGGGCTAATTCTGTTTCCGATGATAAAAACCCATCTGTTTCCACCGAAAAACATTTCAGGGGATCACTTGCAACAGTTTGGGACCATTTTTGAGTGAATTGCAGAACGTCAGATTTTTAGCAGAAATTGTGACCGCGCGGCTTAGGGATTTTTTCAAAAAAACTTGTTCAGACCTCGAGGGCTAATTCTGTTTCCGATGATAAAAACCCAGCTGTTTCCACCAAAAAACATTTCAGGGGATCGTTTGCAACAGTTTGGGACCATTTTTGAGTGAATTGCAGAACGTCAGATTTTTAGCAGAAATTGTGACCGCGCGGCTTAGGGATTTTTTCAAAAAAAGTTGTTCAGACCTCTAGGGCTAATTCTGTTTGGGATGATAAAAAAACATCTGCTTCCACCGAAAAACATTTCAGGGGATCACTTGCAACAGTTTGGGACCATTTTTGAGTGAATTGCAGAACGTCAGATTTTTAGCAGAAATTGTGACCGCGCGGCTTAGGGATTTTTTCAAAAAAACTTGTTCAGACCTCGAGGGCTAATTCTGTTTCCGATGATAAAAACCCATCTGTTTCCACCAAAAAACATTTCAGGGGATCGTTTGCAACAGTTTGGGACCATTTTTGAGTGAATTGCAGAACATCAGATTTTTAGCAGAAATTGTGACCGCGCGGCTTAGGGATTTTCTCAAAAAAAGTTGTTCAGACCTCTAGGGCTAATTCTGTTTGGGATGATAAAAACACATCTGCTTCCACCGAAAAACATTTCAGGGGATCACTTGCAACGGTTTGCCTACATTTTTGAGTGAATTGCCGAACGTCAGATTTTTAGCAGAAATTGTGACCGCGCGGCTTAGGGATTTTTTCAAAAAAAGTTGTTCAGACGTCAAGGGCTAATTCTGTTTCCGATGATAAAAACCCATCTGTATCCACCAAAAAACATTTCAGGGGATCGTTTGCAACAGTTTGGGACCATTTTTGAGTGAATTGCAGAACGTCAGATTTTTAGCAGAAATTGTGACCGCGCGGGTTAGGGGTTTTTTCAAAAAAAGTTGTTCAGACGTCGAAGGCTAATTCTGTTTCCGATGATAAAAACCCATCTGTTTCCACCGAAAAACATTTCAGGGGATCACTTGCAACAGTTTGCCAACATTTTTGAGTGAATTGCAGAACCTCAGATTTTTAGCAGAAATTGTGACCGTGCGGCTTAGGGATTTTTTCAAAAAAAGTTGTTCAGACGACGAGGGCTAATTCTGTTTCCGATGATAAAAACCCATCTGTTTCCACCGAAAAACATTTCAGGGGATCGTTTGCAACAGTTTGGGACCATTTTTGAGTGAATTGCAGAACGTCAGATTTTTAGCAGAAATTGTGACCGCGCGGCTTAGGGATTTTTTCAAAAAAACTTGTTCAGACCTGGAGGGCTAATTCTGTTTCCGATGATAAAAACCCATCTGTTTCCACCAAAAAACATTTCAGGGGATCGTTTGCAACAGTTTGGGACCATTTTTGAGTGAATTGCAGAACGTCAGGTTTTTAGCAGAAATTGTGACCGCGCGGCTTAGGGATTTTTTCAAAAAAAGTTGTTCAGACGTCGAGGGCTAATTCTGTTTCCGATGATAAAAACCCATCTGTTTCCACCGAAAAACATTTCAGGGGATCACTTGCAACAGTTTGCCAACATTTTTGAGTGAATTGCAGAACGTCAGATTTTTAGCAGAAATTGTGACCGCGCGGCTTAGGGATTCTTTCGAAAAAAGTTGTTCAGACGTCGAGGGCTAATTCTGTTTCCGATGATAAAAACCCATCTGTTTCCACCGAAAAACATTTCAGGGGATCACTTGCAACAGTTTGCCAACATTTTTGAGTGAATTGCAGAACGTCAGGTTTTTTGCAGAAATTGTGACCGCGCGGGTTAGGGATTTTTTCAAAAAAAGTTGTTCATCCCTCGAGGGCTAATTCTGTTTCCGATGATAAAAACCCATCTGTTTCCACCGAAAAACATTTCAGGGGATCACTTGCAACAGTTTGGGACCATTTTTGAGTGAATTGCAGAACGTCAGGTTTTTAGCAGAAATTGTGACCGCGCGGCTTAGGGATTTTTTCAAAAAAAGTTGTTCAAACGTCGAGGGCTAATTCTGTTTACGATGATAAAAACCCATCTGTTTCCACCGAAAAACATTTCAGGGGATCACTTGCAACAGTTTGCCAACATTTTTGAGTGAATTGCAGAACGTCAGATTTTTAGCAGAAATTGTGACCGCGCGGCTTAGGGATTCTTTCGAAAAAAGTTGTTCAGACGTCGAGGGCTAATTCTGTTTCCGATGATAAAAACCCATCTGTTTCCACCGAAAAACATTTCAGGGGATCACTTGCAACAGTTTGCCAACATTTTTGAGTGAATTGCAGAACGTCAGGTTTTTAGCAGAAATTGTGACCGCGCGGGTTAGGGATTTTTTCAAAAAAAGTTGTTCATCCCTCGAGGGCTAATTCTGTTTCCGATGATAAAAACCCATCTGTTTCCACCGAAAAACATTTCAGGGGATCACTTGCAACAGTTTGGGACCATTTTTGAGTGAATTGCAGAACGTCAGATTTTTAGCAGAAATTGTGACCGCGCGGCTTAGGGATTTTTTCAAAAAAACTTGTTCAGACCTCGAGGGCTAATTCTGTTTCCGATGATAAAAACCCAGCTGTTTCCACCAAAAAACATTTCAGGGGATCGTTTGCAACAGTTTGGGACCATTTTTGAGTGAATTGCAGAACGTCAGATTTTTAGCAGAAATTGTGACCGCGCGGCTTAGGGATTTTTTCAAAAAAAGTTGTTCAGACGTCGAGGGCTAATTCTGTTTCCGATGATAAAAACCCATCTGTATCCACCAAAAAACATTTCAGGGGATCGTTTGCAACAGTTTGGGACCATTTTTGAGTGAATTGCAGAACGTCAGATTTTTAGCAGAAATTGTGACCGCGCGGGTTAGGGGTTTTTTCAAAAAAAGTTGTTCAGACGTCGAAGGCTAATTCTGTTTCCGATGATAAAAACCCATCTGTTTCCACCGAAAAACATTTCAGGGGATCACTTGCAACAGTTTGCCAACATTTTTGAGTGAATTGCAGAACCTCAGATTTTTAGCAGAAATTGTGACCGTGCGGCTTAGGGATTTTTTCAAAAAAAGTTGTTCAGACGACGAGGGCTAATTCTGTTTCCGATGATAAAAACCCATCTGTTTCCACCGAAAAACATTTCAGGGGATCACTTGCAACAGTTTGGGACCATTTTTGAGTGAATTGCAGAACGTCAGATTTTTAGCAGAAATTGTGACCGCGCGGCTTAGGGATTTTTTCAAAAAAACTTGTTCAGACCTGGAGGGCTAATTCTGTTTCCGATGATAAAAACCCATCTGTATCCACCAAAAAACATTTCAGGGGATCGTTTGCAACAGTTTGGGACCATTTTTGAGTGAATTGCAGAACGTCAGGTTTTTAGCAGAAATTGTGACCGCGCGGCTTAGGGATTTTTTCAAAAAAAGTTGTTCAGACGTCGAGGGCTAATTCTGTTTCCGATGATAAAAACCCATCTGTTTCCACCGAAAAACATTTCAGGGGATCACTTGCAACAGTTTGCCAACATTTTTGAGTGAATTGCAGAACGTCAGATTTTTAGCAGAAATTGTGACCGCGCGGCTTAGGGATTCTTTCGAAAAAAGTTGTTCAGACGTCGAGGGCTAATTCTGTTTCCGATGATAAAAACCCATCTGTTTCCACCGAAAAACATTTCAGGGGATCACTTGCAACAGTTTGCCAACATTTTTGAGTGAATTGCAGAACGTCAGGTTTTTAGCAGAAATTGTGACCGCGCGGGTTAGGGATTTTTTCAAAAAAAGTTGTTCATCCCTCGAGGGCTAATTCTGTTTCCGATGATAAAAACCCATCTGTTTCCACCGAAAAACATTTCAGGGGATCACTTGCAACAGTTTGGGACCATTTTTGAGTGAATTGCAGAACGTCAGGTTTTTAGCAGAAATTGTGACCGCGCGGCTTAGGGATTTTTTCAAAAAAAGTTGTTCAAACGTCGAGGGCTAATTCTGTTTACGATGATAAAAACCCATCTGTTTCCACCGAAAAACATTTCAGGGGATCACTTGCAACAGTTTGCCAACATTTTTGAGTGAATTGCAGAACGTCAGATTTTTAGCAGAAATTGTGACCGCGCGGCTTAGGGATTCTTTCGAAAAAAGTTGTTCAGACGTCGAGGGCTAATTCTGTTTCCGATGATAAAAACCCATCTGTTTCCACCGAAAAACATTTCAGGGGATCACTTGCAACAGTTTGCCAACATTTTTGAGTGAATTGCAGAACGTCAGGTTTTTAGCAGAAATTGTGACCGCGCGGGTTAGGGATTTTTTCAAAAAAAGTTGTTCATCCCTCGAGGGCTAATTCTGTTTCCGATGATAAAAACCCATCTGTTTCCACCGAAAAACATTTCAGGGGATCACTTGCAACAGTTTGGGACCATTTTTGAGTGAATTGCAGAACGTCAGATTTTTAGCAGAAATTGTGACCGCGCGGCTTAGGGATTTTTTCAAAAAAACTTGTTCAGACCTCGAGGGCTAATTCTGTTTCCGATGATAAAAACCCAGCTGTTTCCACCAAAAAACATTTCAGGGGATCGTTTGCAACAGTTTGGGACCATTTTTGAGTGAATTGCAGAACGTCAGATTTTTAGCAGAAATTGTGACCGCGCGGCTTAGGGATTTTTTCAAAAAAAGTTGTTCAGACCTCTAGGGCTAATTCTGTTTGGGATGATAAAAAAACATCTGCTTCCACCGAAAAACATTTCAGGGGATCACTTGCAACAGTTTGGGACCATTTTTGAGTGAATTGCAGAACGTCAGATTTTTAGCAGAAATTGTGACCGCGCGGCTTAGGGATTTTTTCAAAAAAACTTGTTCAGACCTCGAGGGCTAATTCTGTTTCCGATGATAAAAACCCATCTGTTTCCACAAAAAAACATTTCAGGGGATCGTTTGCAACAGTTTGGGACCATTTTTGAGTGAATTGCAGAACATCAGATTTTTAGCAGAAATTGTGACCGCGCGGCTTAGGGATTTTCTCAAAAAAAGTTGTTCAGACCTCTAGGGCTAATTCTGTTTGGGATGATAAAAACACATCTGCTTCCACCGAAAAACATTTCAGGGGATCACTTGCAACGGTTTGCCTACATTTTTGAGTGAATTGCCGAACGTCAGATTTTTAGCAGAAATTGTGACCGCGCGGCTTAGGGATTTTTTCAAAAAAACTTGTTCAGACCTGGAGGGCTAATTCTGTTTCCGATGATAAAAACCCATCTGTATCCACCAAAAAACATTTCAGGGGATCGTTTGCAACAGTTTGGGACCATTTTTGAGTGAATTGCAGAACGTCAGGTTTTTAGCAGAAATTGTGACCGCGCGGCTTAGGGATTTTTTCAAAAAAAGTTGTTCAGACGTCGAGGGCTAATTCTGTTTCCGATGATAAAAACCCATCTGTTTCCACCGAAAAACATTTCAGGGGATCACTTGCAACAGTTTGCCAACATTTTTGAGTGAATTGCAGAACGTCAGATTTTTAGCAGAAATTGTGACCGCGCGGCTTAGGGATTCTTTCGAAAAAAGTTGTTCAGACGTCGAGGGCTAATTCTGTTTCCGATGATAAAAACCCATCTGTTTCCACCGAAAAACATTTCAGGGGATCACTTGCAACAGTTTGCCAACATTTTTGAGTGAATTGCAGAACGTCAGGTTTTTAGCAGAAATTGTGACCGCGCGGGTTAGGGATTTTTTCAAAAAAAGTTGTTCATCCCTCGAGGGCTAATTCTGTTTCCGATGATAAAAACCCATCTGTTTCCACCGAAAAACATTTCAGGGGATCACTTGCAACAGTTTGGGACCATTTTTGAGTGAATTGCAGAACGTCAGGTTTTTAGCAGAAATTGTGACCGCGCGGCTTAGGGATTTTTTCAAAAAAAGTTGTTCAAACGTCGAGGGCTAATTCTGTTTACGATGATAAAAACACATCTGTTTCCACCGAAAAACATTTCAGGGGATCACTTGCAACAGTTTGCCAACATTTTTGAGTGAATTGCAGAACGTCAGATTTTTAGCAGAAATTGTGACCGCGCGGCTTAGGGATTCTTTCGAAAAAAGTTGTTCAGACGTCGAGGGCTAATTCTGTGTCCGATGATAAAAACCCATCTGTTTCCACCGAAAAACATTTCAGGGGATCACTTGCAACAGTTTGCCAACATTTTTGAGTGAATTGCAGAACGTCAGGTTTTTAGCAGAAATTGTGACCGCGCGGGTTAGGGATTTTTTCAAAAAAAGTTGTTCATCCCTCGAGGGCTAATTCTGTTTCCGATGATAAAAACCCATCTGTTTCCACCGAAAAACATTTCAGGGGATCACTTGCAACAGTTTGGGACCATTTTTGAGTGAATTGCAGAACGTCAGATTTTTAGCAGAAATTGTGACCGCGCGGCTTAGGGATTTTTTCAAAAAAACTTGTTCAGACCTCGAGGGCTAATTCTGTTTCCGATGATAAAAACCCAGCTGTTTCCACCAAAAAACATTTCAGGGGATCGTTTGCAACAGTTTGGGACCATTTTTGAGTGAATTGCAGAACGTCAGATTTTTAGCAGAAATTGTGACCGCGCGGCTTAGGGATTTTTTCAAAAAAAGTTGTTCAGACCTCTAGGGCTAATTCTGTTTGGGATGATAAAAAAACATCTGCTTCCACCGAAAAACATTTCAGGGGATCACTTGCAACGGTTTGCCTACATTTTTGAGTGAATTGCCGAACGTCAGATTTTTAGCAGAAATTGTGACCGCGCGGCTTAGGGATTTTTTCAAAAAAAGTTGTTCAGACGTCGAGGGCTAATTCTGTTTCCGATGATAAAAACCCATCTGTTTCCACCAAAAAACATTTCAGGGGATCACTTGCAACAGTTTGCCAACATTTTTGAGTGAATTGCAGAACGTCAGATTTTTAGCAGAAATTGTGACCGTGCGGCTTAGGGATTTTTTCAAAAAAAAGTTGTTCAGACGTCGATTGCTAATTCTGTTTCCGATGATAAAAACCCATCTGTTTCCACCAAAAAACATTTCAGGGGATCGTTTGCAAAAGTTTGGGACCATTTTTGAGTGAATTGCAGAACGTCAGGTTTTTAGCAGAAATTGTGACCGCGCGGCTTAGGGATTTTTTCAAAAAAAGTTGTTCAGACGTCGAGGGCTAATTCTGTTTCCGATGATAAAAACCCATCTGTATCCACCAAAAAACATTTCAGGGGATCACTTGCAACAGTTTGCCAACATTTTTGAGTGAATTGCAGAACGTCAGATTTTTAGCAGAAATTGTGACCGTGCGGCTTAGGGATTTTTTCAAAAAAAAGTTGTTCAGACGTCGAGGGCTAATTCTGTTTCCGATGATAAAAACCCATCTGTTTCCACCAAAAAACATTTCAGGGGATCGTTTGCAAAAGTTTGGGACCATTTTTGAGTGAATTGCAGAACGTCAGGTTTTTAGCAGAAATTGTGACCGCGCGGCTTAGGGATTTTTTCAAAAAAAGTTGTTCAGACGTCGAGGGCTAATTCTGTTTCCGATGATAAAAACCCATCTGTTTCCACCGAAAAACATTTCAGGGGATCACTTGCAACAGTTTGCCAACATTTTTGAGTGAATTGCAGAACGTCAGATTTTTAGCAGAAATTGTGACCGCGCGGCTTAGGGATTTTTTCAAAAAAAGTTGTTCAGACGTCGAGGGCTAATTCTGTTTCCGATGATAAAAACCCATCTGTATCCACCAAAAAACATTTCAGGGGATCGTTTGCAACAGTTTGGGACCATTTTTGAGTGAATTGCAGAACGTCAGATTTTTAGCAGAAATTGTGACCGCGCGGCTTAGGGATTTTTTCAAAAAAAGTTGTTCAGACGTCGAGGGCTAATTCTGTTTCCGATGATAAAAACCCATCTGTTTCCACCAAAAAACATTTCAGGGGATCACTTGCAACAGTTTGCCAACATTTTTGAGTGAATTGCAGAACGTCAGATTTTTAGCAGAAATTGTGACCGCGCGGGTTACGGATTCTTTCAAAAAAAGTTATTCAGACGTCGAGGGCTAATTCTGTTTCCGATGATAAAAACCCATCTGTTTCCACCGAAAAACATTTCAGGGGATCACTTGCAACAGTGTGCCAACATTTTTGAGTGAATTGCAGAACGTCAGATTTTTAGCAGAAATTGTGACCGCGCGGCTTAGGGATTCTTTCAAAAAAAGTTGTTCAGACGTCGAGGGCTAATTCTGTTTCCGATGATAAAAACCCAGCTGTTTCCACCGAAAAACATTTCAGGGGATCACTTGCAACAGTTTGCCAAGATTTTTGAGTGAATTGCAGAACGTCAGATTTTTAGCAGAAATTGTGACCGCGCGGCTGAGGGATTTTTTCAAAAAAAGTTGTTCAGACGTCGAGGGCTAATTCTGTTTCCGATGATAAAAACCCATCTGTTTCCACCGAAAAACATTTCAGGGGATCACTTACAACAGTTTGCCAACATTTTTGAGTGAATTGCAGAACGTCAGATTTTTAGCAGAAATTGTGACCGCGCGGCTTAGGGATTTTTTCAAAAAAAGTTGTTCAGACGTCGAGGGCTAATTCTGTTTCCGATGATAAAAACCCATCTGTTTCCACCGAAAAACATTTCAGGGGATCACTTGCAACAGTTTGGGACCATTTTTGAGTGAATTGCAGAACGTCAGATTTTTAGCAGAAATTGTGACCGCGCGGCTTAGGGATTTTTTCAAAAAAACTTGTTCAGACCTGGAGGGCTAATTCTGTTTCCGATGATAAAAACCCATCTGTATCCACCAAAAAACATTTCAGGGGATCGTTTGCAACAGTTTGGGACCATTTTTGAGTGAATTGCAGAACGTCAGGTTTTTAGCAGAAATTGTGACCGCGCGGCTTAGGGATTTTTTCAAAAAAAGTTGTTCAGACGTCGAGGGCTAATTCTGTTTCCGATGATAAAAACCCATCTGTTTCCACCGAAAAACATTTCAGGGGATCACTTGCAACAGTTTGCCAACATTTTTGAGTGAATTGCAGAACGTCAGATTTTTAGCAGAAATTGTGACCGCGCGGCTTAGGGATTCTTTCGAAAAAAGTTGTTCAGACGTCGAGGGCTAATTCTGTTTCCGATGATAAAAACCCATCTGTTTCCACCGAAAAACATTTCAGGGGATCACTTGCAACAGTTTGCCAACATTTTTGAGTGAATTGCAGAACGTCAGGTTTTTAGCAGAAATTGTGACCGCGCGGGTTAGGGATTTTTTCAAAAAAAGTTGTTCATCCCTCGAGGGCTAATTCTGTTTCCGATGATAAAAACCCATCTGTTTCCACCGAAAAACATTTCAGGGGATCACTTGCAACAGTTTGGGACCATTTTTGAGTGAATTGCAGAACGTCAGGTTTTTAGCAGAAATTGTGACCGCGCGGCTTAGGGATTTTTTCAAAAAAAGTTGTTCAAACGTCGAGGGCTAATTCTGTTTACGATGATAAAAACACATCTGTTTCCACCGAAAAACATTTCAGGGGATCACTTGCAACAGTTTGCCAACATTTTTGAGTGAATTGCAGAACGTCAGATTTTTAGCAGAAATTGTGACCGCGCGGCTTAGGGATTCTTTCGAAAAAAGTTGTTCAGACGTCGAGGGCTAATTCTGTGTCCGATGATAAAAACCCATCTGTTTCCACCGAAAAACATTTCAGGGGATCACTTGCAACAGTTTGCCAACATTTTTGAGTGAATTGCAGAACGTCAGGTTTTTAGCAGAAATTGTGACCGCGCGGGTTAGGGATTTTTTCAAAAAAAGTTGTTCATCCCTCGAGGGCTAATTCTGTTTCCGATGATAAAAACCCATCTGTTTCCACCGAAAAACATTTCAGGGGATCACTTGCAACAGTTTGGGACCATTTTTGAGTGAATTGCAGAACGTCAGATTTTTAGCAGAAATTGTGACCGCGCGGCTTAGGGATTTTTTCAAAAAAACTTGTTCAGACCTCGAGGGCTAATTCTGTTTCCGATGATAAAAACCCAGCTGTTTCCACCAAAAAACATTTCAGGGGATCGTTTGCAACAGTTTGGGACCATTTTTGAGTGAATTGCAGAACGTCAGATTTTTAGCAGAAATTGTGACCGCGCGGCTTAGGGATTTTTTCAAAAAAAGTTGTTCAGACCTCTAGGGCTAATTCTGTTTGGGATGATAAAAAAACATCTGCTTCCACCGAAAAACATTTCAGGGGATCACTTGCAACGGTTTGCCTACATTTTTGAGTGAATTGCCGAACGTCAGATTTTTAGCAGAAATTGTGACCGCGCGGCTTAGGGATTTTTTCAAAAAAAGTTGTTCAGACGTCGAGGGCTAATTCTGTTTCCGATGATAAAAACCCATCTGTTTCCACCAAAAAACATTTCAGGGGATCACTTGCAACAGTTTGCCAACATTTTTGAGTGAATTGCAGAACGTCAGATTTTTAGCAGAAATTGTGACCGTGCGGCTTAGGGATTTTTTCAAAAAAAAGTTGTTCAGACGTCGATTGCTAATTCTGTTTCCGATGATAAAAACCCATCTGTTTCCACCAAAAAACATTTCAGGGGATCGTTTGCAAAAGTTTGGGACCATTTTTGAGTGAATTGCAGAACGTCAGGTTTTTAGCAGAAATTGTGACCGCGCGGCTTAGGGATTTTTTCAAAAAAAGTTGTTCAGACGTCGAGGGCTAATTCTGTTTCCGATGATAAAAACCCATCTGTATCCACCAAAAAACATTTCAGGGGATCACTTGCAACAGTTTGCCAACATTTTTGAGTGAATTGCAGAACGTCAGATTTTTAGCAGAAATTGTGACCGTGCGGCTTAGGGATTTTTTCAAAAAAAAGTTGTTCAGACGTCGAGGGCTAATTCTGTTTCCGATGATAAAAACCCATCTGTTTCCACCAAAAAACATTTCAGGGGATCGTTTGCAAAAGTTTGGGACCATTTTTGAGTGAATTGCAGAACGTCAGGTTTTTAGCAGAAATTGTGACCGCGCGGCTTAGGGATTTTTTCAAAAAAAGTTGTTCAGACGTCGAGGGCTAATTCTGTTTCCGATGATAAAAACCCATCTGTTTCCACCGAAAAACATTTCAGGGGATCACTTGCAACAGTTTGCCAACATTTTTGAGTGAATTGCAGAACGTCAGATTTTTAGCAGAAATTGTGACCGCGCGGCTTAGGGATTTTTTCAAAAAAAGTTGTTCAGACGTCGAGGGCTAATTCTGTTTCCGATGATAAAAACCCATCTGTATCCACCAAAAAACATTTCAGGGGATCGTTTGCAACAGTTTGGGACCATTTTTGAGTGAATTGCAGAACGTCAGATTTTTAGCAGAAATTGTGACCGCGCGGCTTAGGGATTTTTTCAAAAAAAGTTGTTCAGACGTCGAGGGCTAATTCTGTTTCCGATGATAAAAACCCATCTGTTTCCACCAAAAAACATTTCAGGGGATCACTTGCAACAGTTTGCCAACATTTTTGAGTGAATTGCAGAACGTCAGATTTTTAGCAGAAATTGTGACCGCGCGGGTTACGGATTCTTTCAAAAAAAGTTATTCAGACGTCGAGGGCTAATTCTGTTTCCGATGATAAAAACCCATCTGTTTCCACCGAAAAACATTTCAGGGGATCACTTGCAACAGTGTGCCAACATTTTTGAGTGAATTGCAGAACGTCAGATTTTTAGCAGAAATTGTGACCGCGCGGCTTAGGGATTCTTTCAAAAAAAGTTGTTCAGACGTCGAGGGCTAATTCTGTTTCCGATGATAAAAACCCAGCTGTTTCCACCGAAAAACATTTCAGGGGATCACTTGCAACAGTTTGCCAAGATTTTTGAGTGAATTGCAGAACGTCAGATTTTTAGCAGAAATTGTGACCGCGCGGCTGAGGGATTTTTTCAAAAAAAGTTGTTCAGACGTCGAGGGCTAATTCTGTTTCCGATGATAAAAACCCATCTGTTTCCACCGAAAAACATTTCAGGGGATCACTTACAACAGTTTGCCAACATTTTTGAGTGAATTGCAGAACGTCAGATTTTTAGCAGAAATTGTGACCGCGCGGCTTAGGGATTTTTTCAAAAAAAGTTGTTCAGACGTCGAGGGCTAATTCTGTTTCCGATGATAAAAACCCATCTGTTTCCACCGAAAAACATTTCAGGGGATCACTTGCAACAGTTTGGGACCATTTTTGAGTGAATTGCAGAACGTCAGATTTTTAGCAGAAATTGTGACCGCGCGGCTTAGGGATTTTTTCAAAAAAAGTTGTTCAGACGTCGAGGGCTAATTCTTTTTCCGATGATAAAAACCCATCTGTTTCCACCGAAAAACATTTCAGGGGATCACTTGCAACAGTTTGCCAACATTTTTGAGTGAATTGCAGAACGTCAGATTTTTAGCAGAAATTGTGACCGCGCGGCTTAGGGATTCTTTCAAAAAAAGTTGTTCAGATGTCGAGGGCTAATTCTGTTTCCGATGATAAAAACCCAGCTGTTTCCACCGAAAAACATTTCAGGGGATCACTTGCAACAGTTTGCCAAGATTTTTGAGTGAATTGCAGAACGTCAGATTTTTAGCAGAAATTGTGACCGCGCGGCTTAGGGATTTTTTCAAAAAAAGTTGTTCAGACGTCGAGGGCTAATTCTGTTTCCGATGATAAAAACCCATCTGTTTCCACCGAAAAACCTTTCCGGCGATCGTTTGCAACAGTTTGGGACCATTTTTGAGTGAATTGCAGAACGTCAGATTTTTAGCAGAAATTGTGACCGCGCAGCTTAGGGATTTTTTCAAAAAAAGTTGTTCATCCCTCGAGGGCTAATTCTGTTTCCGATGATAAAAACCCATCTGTTTCCACGGAAAAACATTTCAGGGGATCACTTGCAACAGTTTGGGACCATTTTTGAGTGAATTGCAGAACGTCAGATTTTTAGCAGAAGTTGTGACCGCGCGGCTTAGGGATTTTTTCAAAAAAAGTTGTTCAGACGTCGAGGGCTAATTCTTTTTCCGATGATAAAAACCCATCTGTTTCCACCGAAAAACATTTCAGGGGATCACTTGCAACAGTTTGCCAACATTTTTGAGTGAATTGCAGAACGTCAGATTTTTAGCAGAAATTGTGACCGCGCGGCTTAGGGATTCTTTCAAAAAAAGTTGTTCAGACGTCGAGGGCTAATTCTGTTTCCGATGATAAAAACCCATCTGTATCCACCAAAAAACATTTCAGGGGATCGTTTGCAACAGTTTGGGACCATTTTTGAGTGAATTGCAGAACGTCAGGTTTTTAGCAGAAATTGTGACCGCGCGGCTTAGGGATTTTTTCAAAAAAACTTGTTCAGACGTCGAGGGCTAATTCTGTTTCCGATGATAAAAACCCATCTGTTTCCACCGAAAAACATTTCAGGGGATCACTTGCAACAGTTTGGGACCATTTTTGAGTGAATTGCAGAACGTCAGATTTTTAGCAGAAATTGTGACCGCGCGGCTTAGGGATTTTTTCAAAAAAACTTGTTCAGACCTCGAGGGCTAATTCTGTTTCCGATGATAAAAACCCAGCTGTTTCCACCAAAAAACATTTCAGGGGATCGTTTGCAACAGTTTGGGACCATTTTTGAGTGAATTGCAGAACGTCAGATTTTTAGCAGAAATTGTGACCGCGCGGCTTAGGGATTTTTTCAAAAAAAGTTGTTCAGACCTCTAGGGCTAATTCTGTTTGGGATGATAAAAAAACATCTGCTTCCACCGAAAAACATTTCAGGGGATCACTTGCAACGGTTTGCCTACATTTTTGAGTGAATTGCCGAACGTCAGATTTTTAGCAGAAATTGTGACCGCGCGGCTTAGGGATTTTTTCAAAAAAAGTTGTTCAGACGTCGAGGGCTAATTCTGTTTCCGATGATAAAAACCCATCTGTTTCCACCAAAAAACATTTCAGGGGATCACTTGCAACAGTTTGCCAACATTTTTGAGTGAATTGCAGAACGTCAGATTTTTAGCAGAAATTGTGACCGTGCGGCTTAGGGATTTTTTCAAAAAAAAGTTGTTCAGACGTCGATTGCTAATTCTGTTTCCGATGATAAAAACCCATCTGTTTCCACCAAAAAACATTTCAGGGGATCGTTTGCAAAAGTTTGGGACCATTTTTGAGTGAATTGCAGAACGTCAGGTTTTTAGCAGAAATTGTGACCGCGCGGCTTAGGGATTTTTTCAAAAAAAGTTGTTCAGACGTCGAGGGCTAATTCTGTTTCCGATGATAAAAACCCATCTGTATCCACCAAAAAACATTTCAGGGGATCACTTGCAACAGTTTGCCAACATTTTTGAGTGAATTGCAGAACGTCAGATTTTTAGCAGAAATTGTGACCGTGCGGCTTAGGGATTTTTTCAAAAAAAAGTTGTTCAGACGTCGAGGGCTAATTCTGTTTCCGATGATAAAAACCCATCTGTTTCCACCAAAAAACATTTCAGGGGATCGTTTGCAAAAGTTTGGGACCATTTTTGAGTGAATTGCAGAACGTCAGGTTTTTAGCAGAAATTGTGACCGCGCGGCTTAGGGATTTTTTCAAAAAAAGTTGTTCAGACGTCGAGGGCTAATTCTGTTTCCGATGATAAAAACCCATCTGTTTCCACCGAAAAACATTTCAGGGGATCACTTGCAACAGTTTGCCAACATTTTTGAGTGAATTGCAGAACGTCAGATTTTTAGCAGAAATTGTGACCGCGCGGCTTAGGGATTTTTTCAAAAAAAGTTGTTCAGACGTCGAGGGCTAATTCTGTTTCCGATGATAAAAACCCATCTGTATCCACCAAAAAACATTTCAGGGGATCGTTTGCAACAGTTTGGGACCATTTTTGAGTGAATTGCAGAACGTCAGATTTTTAGCAGAAATTGTGACCGCGCGGCTTAGGGATTTTTTCAAAAAAAGTTGTTCAGACGTCGAGGGCTAATTCTGTTTCCGATGATAAAAACCCATCTGTTTCCACCAAAAAACATTTCAGGGGATCACTTGCAACAGTTTGCCAACATTTTTGAGTGAATTGCAGAACGTCAGATTTTTAGCAGAAATTGTGACCGCGCGGGTTACGGATTCTTTCAAAAAAAGTTATTCAGACGACGAGGGCTAATTCTGTTTCCGATGATAAAAACCCATCTGTTTCCACCGAAAAACATTTCAGGGGATCACTTGCAACAGTTTGCCAACATTTTTGAGTGAATTGCAGAACGTCAGATTTTTAGCAGAAATTGTGACCGCGCGGCTTAGGGATTCTTTCAAAAAAAGTTGTTCAGACGTCGAGGGCTAATTCTGTTTCCGATGATAAAAACCCAGCTGTTTCCACCGAAAAACATTTCAGGGGATCACTTGCAACAGTTTGCCAAGATTTTTGAGTGAATTGCAGAACGTCAGATTTTTAGCAGAAATTGTGACCGCGCGGCTGAGGGATTTTTTCAAAAAAAGTTGTTCAGACGTCGAGGGCTAATTCTGTTTCCGATGATAAAAACCCATCTGTTTCCACCGAAAAACATTTCAGGGGATCACTTACAACAGTTTGCCAACATTTTTGAGTGAATTGCAGAACGTCAGATTTTTAGCAGAAATTGTGACCGCGCGGCTTAGGGATTTTTTCAAAAAAAGTTGTTCAGACGTCGAGGGCTAATTCTGTTTCCGATGATAAAAACCCATCTGTTTCCACCGAAAAACATTTCAGGGGATCACTTGCAACAGTTTGGGACCATTTTTGAGTGAATTGCAGAACGTCAGATTTTTAGCAGAAATTGTGACCGCGCGGCTTAGGGATTTTTTCAAAAAAAGTTGTTCAGACGTCGAGGGCTAATTCTTTTTCCGATGATAAAAACCCATCTGTTTCCACCGAAAAACATTTCAGGGGATCACTTGCAACAGTTTGCCAACATTTTTGAGTGAATTGCAGAACGTCAGATTTTTAGCAGAAATTGTGACCGCGCGGCTTAGGGATTCTTTCAAAAAAAGTTGTTCAGATGTCGAGGGCTAATTCTGTTTCCGATGATAAAAACCCAGCTGTTTCCACCGAAAAACATTTCAGGGGATCACTTGCAACAGTTTGCCAAGATTTTTGAGTGAATTGCAGAACGTCAGATTTTTAGCAGAAATTGTGACCGCGCGGCTTAGGGATTTTTTCAAAAAAAGTTGTTCAGACGTCGAGGGCTAATTCTGTTTCCGATGATAAAAACCCATCTGTTTCCACCGAAAAACCTTTCCGGCGATCGTTTGCAACAGTTTGGGACCATTTTTGAGTGAATTGCAGAACGTCAGATTTTTAGCAGAAATTGTGACCGCGCAGCTTAGGGATTTTTTCAAAAAAAGTTGTTCATCCCTCGAGGGCTAATTCTGTTTCCGATGATAAAAACCCATCTGTTTCCACCGAAAAACATTTCAGGGGATCACTTGCAACAGTTTGGGACCATTTTTGAGTGAATTGCAGAACGTCAGATTTTTAGCAGAAGTTGTGACCGCGCGGCTTAGGGATTTTTTCAAAAAAAGTTGTTCAGACGTCGAGGGCTAATTCTTTTTCCGATGATAAAAACCCATCTGTTTCCACCGAAAAACATTTCAGGGGATCACTTGCAACAGTTTGCCAACATTTTTGAGTGAATTGCAGAACGTCAGATTTTTAGCAGAAATTGTGACCGCGCGGCTTAGGGATTCTTTCAAAAAAAGTTGTTCAGACGTCGAGGGCTAATTCTGTTTCCGATGATAAAAACCCATCTGTATCCACCAAAAAACATTTCAGGGGATCGTTTGCAACAGTTTGGGACCATTTTTGAGTGAATTGCAGAACGTCAGGTTTTTAGCAGAAATTGTGACCGCGCGGCTTAGGGATTTTTTCAAAAAAACTTGTTCAGACGTCGAGGGCTAATTCTGTTTCCGATGATAAAAACCCATCTGTTTCCACCGAAAAACATTTCAGGGGATCACTTGCAACAGTTTGGGACCATTTTTGAGTGAATTGCAGAACGTCAGATTTTTAGCAGAAATTGTGACCGCGCGGCTTAGGGATTTTTTCAAAAAAACTTGTTCAGACCTCGAGGGCTAATTCTGTTTCCGATGATAAAAACCCATCTGTTTCCACCAAAAAACATTTCAGGGGATCGTTTCCAACAGTTTGGGACCATTTTTGAGTGAATTGCAGAACATCAGATTTTTAGCAGAAATTGTGACCGCGCGGCTTAGGGATTTTCTCAAAAAAAGTTGTTCAGACCTCTAGGGCTAATTCTGTTTGGGATGATAAAAACACATCTGCTTCCACCGAAAAACATTTCAGGGGATCACTTGCAACGGTTTGCCTACATTTTTGAGTGAATTGCCGAACGTCAGATTTTTAGCAGAAATTGTGACCGCGCGGCTTAGGGATTTTTTCAAAAAAAGTTGTTCAGACGTCGAGGGCTAATTCTGTTTCCGATGATAAAAACCCATCTGTATCCACCAAAAAACATTTCAGGTGATCGTTTGCAACAGTTTGGGACCATTTTTGAGTGAATTGCAGAACGTCAGATTTTTAGCAGAAATTGTGACCGCGCGGGTTAGGGGTTTTTTCAAAAAAAGTTGTTCAGACGTCGAAGGCTAATTCTGTTTCCGATGATAAAAACCCATCTGTTTCCACCGAAAAACATTTCAGGGGATCACTTGCAACAGTTTGCCAACATTTTTGAGTGAATTGCAGAACCTCAGATTTTTAGCAGAAATTGTAACCGTGCGGCTTAGGGATTTTTTCAAAAAAAGTTGTTCAGACGACGAGGGCTAATTCTGTTTCCGATGATAAAAACCCATCTATTTCCACCGAAAAACATTTCAGGGGATCACTTGCAACAGTTTGGGACCATTTTTGAGTGAATTGCAGAACGTCAGATTTTTAGCAGAAATTGTGACCGCGCGGCTTAGGGATTTTTTCAAAAAAACTTGTTCAGACCTCGAGGGCTAATTCTGTTTCCGATGATAAAAACCCATCTGTATCCACCAAAAAACATTTCAGGGGATCGTTTGCAACAGTTTGGGACCATTTTTGAGTGAATTGCAGAACGTCAGGTTTTTAGCAGAAATTGTGACCGCGCGGCTTAGGGATTTTTTCAAAAAAAGTTGTTCAGACGTCGAGGGCTAATTCTGTTTCCGATGATAAAAACCCATCTGTTTCCACCGAAAAACATTTCAGGGGATCACTTGCAACAGTTTGGGACCATTTTTGAGTGGATTGCAGAACGTCAGATTTTTAGCAGAAATTGTGACCGCGCGGCTTAGGGATTTTTTCAAAAAAAGTTGTTCAGACGTCGAGGGCTAATTCTGTTTACGATGATAAAAACCCATCTGTTTCCACCGAAAAACATTTCAGGGGATCACTTGCAACAGTTTGCCAACATTTTTGAGTGAATTGCAGAACGTCAGATTTTTAGCAGAAATTGTGACCGCGCGGCTTAGGGATTCTTTCAAAAAAAGTTGTTCAGACGTCGAGGGCTAATTCTGTTTCCGATGATAAAAACCCATCTGTTTCCACCGAAAAACATTTCAGGGGATCACTTGCAACAGTTTGCCAACATTTTTGAGTGAATTGCAGAACGTCAGGTTTTTAGCAGAAATTGTGACCGCGCGGGTTAGGGATTTTTTCAAAAAAAGTTGTTCATCCCTCGAGGGCTAATTCTGTTTCAAATGATAAAAACCCATCTGTTTCCACCGAAAAACATTTCAGGGGATCACTTGCAACAGTTTGGGACCATTTTTGAGTGAATTGCAGAACGTCAGATTTTTAGCAGAAATTGTGACCGCGCGGCTTAGGGATTTTTTCAAAAAAACTTGTTCAGACCTCGAGGGCTAATTCTGTTTCCGATGATAAAAACCCAGCTGTTTCCACCAAAAAACATTTCAGGGGATCGTTTGCAACAGTTTGGGACCATTTTTGAGTGAATTGCAGAACGTCAGATTTTTAGCAGAAATTGTGACCGCGCGGCTTAGGGATTTTTTCAAAAAAAGTTGTTCAGACCTCTAGGGCTAATTCTGTTTGGGATGATAAAAAAACATCTGCTTCCACCGAAAAACATTTCAGGGGATCACTTGCAACGGTTTGCCTACATTTTTGAGTGAATTGCCGAACGTCAGATTTTTAGCAGAAATTGTGACCGCGCGGCTTAGGGATTTTTTCAAAAAAAGTTGTTCAGACGTCGATTGCTAATTCTGTTTCCGATGATAAAAACCCATCTGTTTCCACCAAAAAACATTTCAGGGGATCGTTTGCAAAAGTTTGGGACCATTTTTGAGTGAATTGCAGAACGTCAGGTTTTTAGCAGAAATTGTGACCGCGCGGCTTAGGGATTTTTTCAAAAAAAGTTGTTCAGACGTCAAGGGCTAATTCTGTTTCCGATGATAAAAGCCCATCTGTATCCACCAAAAAACATTTCAGGGGATCACTTGCAACAGTTTGCCAACATTTTTGAGTGAATTGCAGAACGTCAGATTTTTAGCAGAAATTGTGACCGTGCGGCTTAGGGATTTTTTCAAAAAAAAGTTGTTCAGACGTCGAGGGCTAATTCTGTTTCCGATGATAAAAACCCATCTGTTTCCACCAAAAAACATTTCAGGGGATCGTTTGCAAAAGTTTGGGACCATTTTTGAGTGAATTGCAGAACGTCAGGTTTTTAGCAGAAATTGTGACCGCGCGGCTTAGGGATTTTTTCAAAAAAAGTTGTTCAGACGTCGAGGGCTAATTCTGTTTCCGATGATAAAAACCCATCTGTTTCCACCGAAAAACATTTCAGGGGATCACTTGCAACAGTTTGCCAACATTTTTGAGTGAATTGCAGAACGTCAGATTTTTAGCAGAAATTGTGACCGCGCGGCTTAGGGATTTTTTCAAAAAAAGTTGTTCAGACGTCGAGGGCTAATTATGTTTCCGATGATAAAAACCCATCTGTATCCACCAAAAAACATTTCAGGGGATCGTTTGCAACAGTTTGGGACCATTTTTGAGTGAATTGCAGAACGTCAGATTTTTAGCAGAAATTGTGACCGCGCGGCTTAGGGATTTTTTCAAAAAAAGTTGTTCAGACGTCGAGGGCTAATTCTGTTTCCGATGATAAAAACCCATCTGTTTCCACCAAAAAACATTTCAGGGGATCACTTGCAACAGTTTGCCAACATTTTTGAGTGAATTGCAGAACGTCAGATTTTTAGCAGAAATTGTGACCGCGCGGGTTACGGATTCTTTCAAAAAAAGTTATTCAGACGTCGAGGGCTAATTCTGTTTCCGATGATAAAAACCCATCTGTTTCCACCGAAAAACATTTCAGGGGATCACTTGCAACAGTTTGCCAACATTTTTGAGTGAATTGCAGAACGTCAGGTTTTTAGCAGAAATTGTGACCGCGCGGGTTAGGGATTTTTTCAAAAAAAGTTGTTCATCCCTCGAGGGCTAATTCTGTTTCCGATGATAAAAACCCATCTGTTTCCACCGAAAAACATTTCAGGGGATCACTTGCAACAGTTTGGGACCATTTTTGAGTGAATTGCAGAACGTCAGATTTTTAGCAGAAATTGTGACCGCGCGGCTTAGGGATTTTTTCAAAAAAACTTGTTCAGACCTCGAGGGCTAATTCTGTTTCCGATGATAAAAACCCATCTGTATCCACCAAAAAACATTTCAGGGGATCGTTTGCAACAGTTTGGGACCATTTTTGAGTGAATTGCAGAACGTCAGGTTTTTAGCAGAAATTGTGACCGCGCGGCTTAGGGATTTTTTCAAAAAAAGTTGTTCAGACGTCGAGGGCTAATTCTGTTTCCGATGATAAAAACCCATCTGTTTCCACCGAAAAACATTTCAGGGGATCACTTGCAACAGTTTGGGACCATTTTTGAGTGGATTGCAGAACGTCAGATTTTTAGCAGAAATTGTGACCGCGCGGCTTAGGGATTTTTTCAAAAAAAGTTGTTCAGACGTCGAGGGCTAATTCTGTTTACGATGATAAAAACCCATCTGTTTCCACCGAAAAACATTTCAGGGGATCACTTGCAACAGTTTGCCAACATTTTTGAGTGAATTGCAGAACGTCAGATTTTTAGCAGAAATTGTGACCGCGCGGCTTAGGGATTCTTTCAAAAAAAGTTGTTCAGACGTCGAGGGCTAATTCTGTTTCCGATGATAAAAACCCATCTGTTTCCACCGAAAAACATTTCAGGGGATCACTTGCAACAGTTTGCCAACATTTTTGAGTGAATTGCAGAACGTCAGGTTTTTAGCAGAAATTGTGACCGCGCGGGTTAGGGATTTTTTCAAAAAAAGTTGTTCATCCCTCGAGGGCTAATTCTGTTTCAAATGATAAAAACCCATCTGTTTCCACCGAAAAACATTTCAGGGGATCACTTGCAACAGTTTGGGACCATTTTTGAGTGAATTGCAGAACGTCAGATTTTTAGCAGAAATTGTGACCGCGCGGCTTAGGGATTTTTTCAAAAAAACTTGTTCAGACCTCGAGGGCTAATTCTGTTTCCGATGATAAAAACCCAGCTGTTTCCACCAAAAAACATTTCAGGGGATCGTTTGCAACAGTTTGGGACCATTTTTGAGTGAATTGCAGAACGTCAGATTTTTAGCAGAAATTGTGACCGCGCGGCTTAGGGATTTTTTCAAAAAAAGTTGTTCAGACCTCTAGGGCTAATTCTGTTTGGGATGATAAAAAAACATCTGCTTCCACCGAAAAACATTTCAGGGGATCACTTGCAACGGTTTGCCTACATTTTTGAGTGAATTGCCGAACGTCAGATTTTTAGCAGAAATTGTGACCGCGCGGCTTAGGGATTTTTTCAAAAAAAGTTGTTCAGACGTCGATTGCTAATTCTGTTTCCGATGATAAAAACCCATCTGTTTCCACCAAAAAACATTTCAGGGGATCGTTTGCAAAAGTTTGGGACCATTTTTGAGTGAATTGCAGAACGTCAGGTTTTTAGCAGAAATTGTGACCGCGCGGCTTAGGGATTTTTTCAAAAAAAGTTCTTCAGACGTCGAGGGCTAATTCTGTTTCCGATGATAAAAACCCATCTGTTTCCACCAAAAAACATTTCAGGGGATCACTTGCAACAGTTTGCCAACATTTTTGAGTGAATTGCAGAACGTCAGATTTTTAGCAGAAATTGTGACCGCGCGGCTTAGGGATTTTTTCAAAAAAAGTTGTTCAGACGTCGAGGGCTAATTCTGTTTCCGATGTTAAAAACCCATCTGTTTCCACCGAAAAACATTTCAGGGGATCACTTGCAACAGTTTGCCAACATTTTTGAGTGAATTGCAGAACGTCAGATTTTTAGCAGAAATTCTGACCGCGCGGCTTAGGGATTCTTTCAAAAAAAGTTGTTCAGACGTCGAGGGCTAATTCTGTTTCCGATGATAAAAACCCATCTGTTTCCACCGAAAAACATTTCAGGGGATCACTTGCAACAGTTTGCCAAGATTTTTGAGTGAATTGCAGAACGTCAGATTTTTAGCAGAAATTGTGACCGCGCGGGTTAGGGATTTTTTCAAAAAAAGTTGTTCATCCCTCGAGGGCTAATTCTGTTTCCGATGATAAAAACCCATCTGTTTCCACCGAAAAACATTTCAGGGGATCACTTGCAACAGTTTGGGACCATTTTTGAGTGGATTGCAGAACGTCAGATTTTTAGCAGAAATTGTGACCGCGCGGCTGAGGGATTTTTTCAAAAAAAGTTGTTCAGACGTCGAGGGCTAATTCTGTTTCCGATGATAAAAACCCATCTGTTTCCACCGAAAAACATTTCAGGGGATCACTTGCAACAGTTTGGGACCATTTTTGAGTGAATTGCAGAACGTCAGATTTTTAGCAGAAATTGTGACCGCGCGGCTTAGGGATTTTTTCAAAAAAAGTTGTTCAGACGTCGAGGGCTAATTCTGTTTCCGATGATAAAAACCCATCTGTTTCCACCAAAAAACATTTCAGGGGATCACTTACAACAGTTTGCCAACATTTTTGAGTGAATTGCAGAACGTCAGGTTTTTAGCAGAAATTGTGACCGCGCGGCTTAGGGATTTTTTCAAAAAAAGTTGTTCAGACGTCGAGGGCTAATTCTGTTTCCGATGATAAAAACCCATCTGTTTCCACCGAAAAACATTTCAGGGGATCACTTGCAACAGTTTGGGACCATTTTTGAGTGAATTGCAGAACGTCAGATTTTTAGCAGAAATTGTGACCGCGCGGCTTAGGGATTCTTTCAAAAAAAGTTGTTCAGACGTCGAGGGCTAATTCTGTTTCCGATGATAAAAACCCATCTGTTTCCACCGAAAAACATTTCAGGGGATCACTTGCAACAGTTTGCCAAGATTTTTGAGTGAATTGCAGAACGTCAGATTTTTAGCAGAAATTGTGACCGCGCGGGTTAGGGATTTTTTCAAAAAAAGTTGTTCATCCCTCGAGGGCTAATTCTGTTTCCGATGATAAAAACCCATCTGTTTCCACCGAAAAACATTTCAGGGGATCACTTGCAACAGTTTGGGACCATTTTTGAGTGGATTGCAGAACGTCAGATTTTTAGCAGAAATTGTGACCGGGCGGCTGAGGGATTTTTTCAAAAAAAGTTGTTCAGACGTCGAGGGCTAATTCTGTTTCCGATGATAAAAACCCATCTGTTTCCACCGAAAAACATTTCAGGGGATCACTTGCAACAGTTTGGGACCATTTTTGAGTGAATTGCAGAACGTCAGATTTTTAGCAGAAATTGTGACCGCGCGGCTTAGGGATTTTTTCAAAAAAAGTTGTTCAGACGTCGAGGGCTAATTCTGTTTCCGATGATAAAAACCCATCTGTTTCCACCAAAAAACATTTCAGGGGATCACTTACAACAGTTTGCCAACATTTTTGAGTGAATTGCAGAACGTCAGGTTTTTAGCAGAAATTGTGACCGCGCGGCTTAGGGATTTTTTCAAAAAAAGTTGTTCAGACGTCGAGGGCTAATTCTGTTTCCGATGATAAAAACCCATCTGTTTCCACCGAAAAACATTTCAGGGGATCACTTGCAACAGTTTGGGACCATTTTTGAGTGAATTGCAGAACGTCAGATTTTTAGCAGAAATTGTGACCGCGCGGCTTAGGGATTTTTTCAAAAAAAGTTGTTCAGACGTCGAAGGCTAATTCTGTTTCCGATGATAAAAAACCATCTGTTTCCACCGAAAAACATTTCAGGGGATCACTTACAACAGTTTGCCAACATTTTTGAGTGAATTGCAGAACGTCAGGTTTTTAGCAGAAATTGTGACCGCGCGGCTTAGGGATTTTTTCAAAAAAAGTTGATCAGACGTCGAGGGCTAATTCTGTTTCCGATGATAAAAACCCATCTGTTTCCACCGAAAAACATTTCAGGGGATCACTTGCAACAGTTTGCCAAGATTTTTGAGTGAATTGCAGAACGTCAGATTTTTAGCAGAAATTGTGACCGCGCGGCTTAGGGATTTTTTCAAAAAAACTTGTTCAGACCTCGAGGGCTAATTCTGTTTCCGATGATAAAAACCCATCTGTTTCCACCGAAAAACATTTCAGGGGATCGTTTGCAACAGTTTGGGACCATTTTTGAGTGAATTGCAGAACGTCAGATTTTTAGCAGAAATTGTGACCGCGCGGCTTAGGGATTTTCTCAAAAAAAGTTGTTCAGACCTCTAGGGCTAATTCTGTTTGGGATGATAAAAACACATCTGCTTCCACCGAAAAACATTTCAGGGGATCACTTGCAACGGTTTGCCTACATTTTTGAGTGAATTGCCGAACGTCAGATTTTTAGCAGAAATTGTGACCGCGCGGCTTAGGGATTTTTTCAAAAAAAGTTGTTCAGACGTCGAGGGCTAATTCTGTTTCCGATGATAAAAAACCATCTGTTTCCACCGAAAAACATTTCAGGGGATCACTTGCAACAGTTTGCCAACATTTTTGAGTGAATTGCAGAACGTCAGATTTTTAGCAGAAATTGTGACCGCGCGGCTTAGGGATTTTCTCAAAATAAGTTGTTCAGACCTCTAGGGCTAATTCTGTTTGGGATGATAATAACACATCTGCTTCCACCGAAAAACATTTCAGGGGATCACTTGCAACGGTTTGCCTACATTTTTGAGTGAATTGCCGAACGTCAGATTTTTAGCAGAAATTGTGACCGCGCGGCTTAGGGATTTTTTCAAAAAAAGTTGTTCAGACGTCGAGGGCTAATTCTGTTTCCGATGATAAAAAACCATCTGTTTCCACCGAAAAACATTTCAGGGGATCACTTGCAACAGTTTGCCAACATTTTTGAGTGAATTGCAGAACGTCAGGTTTTTAGCAGAAATTGTGACCGCGCGGCTTAGGGATTTTTTCAAAAAAAGTTGTTCAGACGTCGAGGGCTAATTCTGTTTCCGATGATAAAAACCCATCTGTTTCCACCAAAAAACATTTCAGGGGATCGTTTGCAACAGTTTGGGACCATTTTTGAGTGAATTGCAGAACGTCAGATTTTTAGCAGAAATTGTGACCGCGCGGCTTAGGGATTTTCTCAAAAAAAGTTGTTCAGACCTCTAGGGCTAATTCTGTTTGGGATGATAAAAACACATCTGCTTCCACCGAAAAACATTTCAGGGGATCACTTGCAACGGTTTGCCTACATTTTTGAGTGAATTGCCGAACGTCAGATTTTTAGCAGAAATTGTGACCGCGCGGTTTAGGGATTTTTTCAAAAAAAGTTGTTCAGACGTCGAGGGCTAATTCTGTTTCCGATGATAAAAACCCATCTGTATCCACCAAAAAACATTTCAGGGGATCACTTGCAACAGTTTGCCAACATTTTTGAGTGAATTGCAGAACGTCAGATTTTTAGCAGAAATTGTGACCGTGCGGCTTAGGGATTTTTTCAAAAAAAAGTTGTTCAGACGTCGAGGGCTAATTCTGTTTCCGATGATAAAAACCCATCTGTTTCCTCCAAAAAACATTTCAGGGGATCGTTTGCAACAGTTTAGGACCAATTTTGAGTGAATTGCAGAACGTCAGGTTTTTAGCAGAAATTGTGACCGCGCGGCTTAGGGATTTTTTCAAAAAAAGTTGTTCAGACGTCGAGGGCTAATTCTGTTTCCGATGATAAAAACCCATCTGTTTCCACCGAAAAACATTTCAGGGGATCACTCGCAACAGTTTGCCAATATTTTTGAGTGAATTGCAGAACGTCAGATTTTTAGCAGAAATTGTGACCGCGCGGCTTAGGGATTTTTTCAAAAAAAGTTGTTCAGACGTCGAGGGCTAATTCTGTTTCCGATGATAAAAACCCATCTGTATCCACCAAAAAACATTTCAGGGGATCGTTTGCAACAGTTTGGGACCATTTTTGAGTGAATTGCAGAACGTCAGATTTTTAGCAGAAATTGTGACCGCGCGGCTTAGGGATTTTTTCAAAAAAAGTTGTTCAGACGTCGAGGGCTAATTCTGTTTCCGATGATAAAAACCCATCTGTTTCCACCAAAAAACATTTCAGGGGATCACTTGCAACAGTTTGCCAACATTTTTGAGTGAATTGCAGAACGTCAGATTTTTAGCAGAAATTGTGACCGCGCGGCTTAGGGATTTTTTCAAAAAAAGTTGTTCAGACGTCGAGGGCTAATTCTGTTTCCGATGATAAAAACCCATCTGTTTCCACCGAAAAACATTTCAGGGGATCACTTGCAACAGTTTGCCAAGATTTTTGAGTGAATTGCAGAACGTCAGATTTTTAGCAAAAATTGTGACCGCGCGGCTTAGGGATTCTTTCAAAAAAAGTTGTTCAGACGTCGAGGGCTAATTCTGTTTCCGATGATAAAAACCCATCTGTTTCCACCGAAAAACATTTCAGGGGATCACTTGCAACAGTTTGGGACCATTTTTGAGTGAATTGCAGAACGTCAGATTTTTAGCAGAAATTGTGACCGCGCGGCTTAGGGATTTTTTCAAAAAAAGTTGTTCAGACGTCGAGGGCTAATTCTGTTTCCGATGATAAAAACCCATCTGTTTCCACCAAAAAACATTTCAGGGGATCACTTACAACAGTTTGCCAACATTTTTGAGTGAATTGCAGAACGTCAGGTTTTTAGCAGAAATTGTGACCGCGCGGCTTAGGGATTTTTTCAAAAAAAGTTGTTCAGACGTCGAGGGCTAATTCTGTTTCCGATGATAAAAACCCATCTGTTTCCACCGAAAAACATTTCAGGGGATCACTTGCAACAGTTTGGGACCATTTTTGAGTGAATTGCAGAACGTCAGATTTTTAGCAGAAATTGTGACCGCGCGGCTTAGGGATTTTTTCAAAAAAAGTTGTTCAGATGTCGAAGGCTAATTCTGTTTCCGATGATAAAAAACCATCTGTTTCCACCGAAAAACATTTCAGGGGATCACTTACAACAGTTTGCCAACATTTTTGAGTGAATTGCAGAACGTCAGGTTTTTAGCAGAAATTGTGACCGCGCGGCTTAGGGATTTTTTCAAAAAAAGTTGTTCAGACGTCGAGGGCTAATTCTGTTTCCGATGATAAAAACCCATCTGTTTCCACCGAAAAACATTTCAGGGGATCACTTGCAACAGTTTGGGACCATTTTTGAGTGAATTGCAGAACGTCAGATTTTTAGCAGAAATTGTGACCGCGCGGGTTAGGGGTTTTTTCAAAAAAAGTTGTTCAGACGTCGAAGGCTAATTCTGTTTCCGATGATAAAAACCCATCTGTTTCCACCGAAAAACATTTCAGGGGATCACTTGCAACAGTTTGCCAACATTTTTGAGTGAATTGCAGAACGTCAGATTTTTAGCAGAAATTGTGACCGTGCGGCTTAGGGATTTTTTCAAAAAAAAGTTGTTCAGACGTCGAGGGCTAATTCTGTTTCCGATGATAAAAACCCATCTGTTTCCACCGAAAAACATTTCAGGGGATCACTTGCAACAGTTTGGGACCATTTTTGAGTGAATTGCAGAACGTCAGATTTTTAGCAGAAATTGTGACCGCGCGGCTTAGGGATTTTTTCAAAAAAAGTTGTTCAGACGTCGAGGGCTAATTCTGTTTCCGATGATAAAAACCCATCTGTATCCACCAAAAAACATTTCAGGGGATCGTTTGCAACAGTTTGGGACCATTTTTGAGTGAATTGCAGAACGTCAGATTTTTAGCAGAAATTGTGACCGCGCGGCTTAGGGATTTTTTCAAAAAAACTTGTTCAGACGTCGAGGGCTAATTCTGTTTCCGATGATAAAAACCCATCTGTTTCCACCGAAAAACATTTCAGGGGATCACTTGCAACAGTTTGGGACCATTTTTGAGTGAATTGCAGAACGTCAGATTTTTAGCAGAAATTGTGACCGCGCAGCTTAGGGATTTTTTCAAAAAAAGTTGTTCAGACGTCGAGGGCTAATTCTGTTTCCGATGATAAAAACCCATCTGTTTCCACAAAAAAACCTTTCAGGGGATCGTTTGCAACAGTTTGGGACCATTTTTGAGTGAATTGCAGAACGTCAGATTTTTAGCAGAAATTGTGACCGCGCGGCTTAGGGATTTTTTCAAAAAAAGTTGTTCAGACGTCGAAGGCTAATTCTGTTTCCGATGATAAAAACCCATCTGTTTCCACCGAAAAACATTTCAGGGGATCACTTGCAACAGTTTGCCAACATTTTTGATTGAATTGCAGAACGTCAGATTTTTAGCAGAAATTGTGACCGCGCGCCTTAGGGATTTTTTAAAAAAAAGTTGTTCAGACGTCGAGGGATAATTCTGTTTCCGATGATAAAAACCCATCTGTTTCCACCAAAAAACATTTCAGGGGATCGTTTCCAACAGTTTGGGACCATTTTTGAGTGAATTGCAGAACGTCAGATTTTTAGCAGAAATTGTGACTGCGCGGCTTAGGGATTTTTTCAAAAAAAGTTGTTCAGACCTCGAGGGCTAATTCTGTTTCCGATGATAAAAACCCATCTGTTTCCACCGAAAAACATTTCAGGGGATCACTTGCAATGGTTTGCCAAAATTTTGAGTGAATTGCAGAACGTCAGATTTTTAGCAGAAATTGTGACCGCGCGGCTTAGGGATTTTTTCAAAAAAAGTTGTTCAGACGTCGAGGGCTAATTCTGTTTCCGATGATAAAAACCCATCTGTTTCCACCGAAAAACATTTCAGGGGATCACTTGCAACAGTTTGCCAACATTTTTGAGTGAATTGCAGAACGTCAGATTTTTAGCAGAAATTGTGACCGCGCGGGTTAGGGATTTTTTCAAAAAAAGTTGTTCAGACGTCGAGGGCTAATTCTGTTTCCGATGATAAAAACCCATCTGTTTCCACCGAAAAACCTTTCCGGCGATCGTTTGCAACAGTTTGGGACCATTTTTGAGTGAATTGCAGAACGTCAGATTTTTAGCAGAAATTGTGACCGCGCAGCTTAGGGATTTTTTCAAAAAAAGTTGTTCATCCCTCGAGGGCTAATTCTGTTTCCGATGATAAAAACCCATCTGTTTCCACCGAAAAACATTTCAGGGGATCACTTGCAACAGTTTGCCAACATTTTTGAGTGAATTGCAGAACGTCAGGTTTTTAGCAGAAATTGTGACCGCGCGGCTTAGGGATTTTTTCAAAAAAAGTTGTTCAGACGTCGAGGGCTAATTCTGTTTCCGATGATAAAAACCCATCTGTTTCCACCGAAAAACATTTCAGGGGATCACTTGCAACAGTTTGGGACCATTTTTGAGTGAATTGCAGAACGTCAGATTTTTAGCAGAAATTGTGACCGCGCGGCTGAGGGATTTTTTCAAAAAAAGTTGTTCAGACATCGAGGGCTAATTCTGTTTCCGATGATAAAAACCCATCTGTTTCCACCGAAAAACATTTCAGGGGATCACTTACAACAGTTTGCCAACATTTTTGAGTGAATTGCAGAACGTCAGATTTTTAGCAGAAATTGTGACCGCGCGGCTTAGGGATTTTTTCAAAAAAAGTTGTTCAGACGTCGAGGGCTAATTCTGTTTCCGATGATAAAAACCCATCTGTTTCCACCGAAAAACATTTCAGGGGATCACTTGCAACAGTTTGGGACCATTTTTGAGTGAATTGCAGAACGTCAGATTTTTAGCAGAAATTGTGACCGCGCGGCTTAGGGATTTTTTCAAAAAAAGTTGTTCAGACGTCGAGGGCTAATTCTGTTTCCGATGATAAAAACCCATCTGTTTCCACCGAAAAACATTTCAGGGGATCACTTGCAACAGTTTGCCAACATTTTTGAGTGAATTGCAGAACGTCAGATTTTTAGCAGAAATTGTGACCGCGCGGCTTAGGGATTCTTTCAAAAAAAGTTGTTCAGACGTCGAGGGCTAATTCTGTTTCCGATGATAAAAACCCAGCTGTTTCCACCGAAAAACATTTCAGGGGATCACTTGCAACAGTTTGCCAAGATTTTTGAGTGAATTGCAGAACGTCAGATTTTTAGCAGAAATTGTGACCGCGCGGCTTAGGGATTTTTTCAAAAAAAGTTGTTCAGACGTCGAGGGCTAATTCTGTTTCCGATGATAAAAACCCATCTGTTTCCACCGAAAAACCTTTCCGGCGATCGTTTGCAACAGTTTGGGACCATTTTTGAGTGAATTGCAGAACGTCAGATTTTTAGCAGAAATTGTGACCGCGCGGCTGAGGGATTTTTTCAAAAAAAGTTGTTCAGACGTCGAGGGCTAATTCTGTTTCCGATGATAAAAACCCATCTGTTTCCACCGAAAAACATTTCAGGGGATCACTTGCAACAGTTTGGGACCATTTTTGAGTGAATTGCAGAACGTCAGATTTTTAGCAGAAATTGTGACCGCGCGGCTTAGGGATTTTCTCAAAAAAAGTTGTTCAGACGTCGAAGGCTAATTCTGTTTCCGATGATAAAAAACCATCTGTTTCCACCGAAAAACATTTCAGGGGATCACTTACAACAGTTTGCCAACATTTTTGAGTGAATTGCAGAACGTCAGGTTTTTAGCAGAAATTGTGACCGCGCGGCTTAGGGATTTTTTCAAAAAAAGTTGTTCAGACGTCGAGGGCTAATTCTGTTTCCGATGATAAAAACCCATCTGTTTCCACCGAAAAACATTTCAGGGGATCACTTGCAACAGTTTGGGACCATTTTTGAGTGAATTGCAGAACGTCAGATTTTTAGCAGAAATTATGACCACGCGGCTTAGCGATTTTTTCAAAAAAACTTGTTCAGACCTCGAGGGCTAATTCTGTTTCCGATGATAAAAACCCATCTGTATCCACCAAAAAACATTTCAGGGGATCGTTTGCAACAGTTTGGGACCATTTTTGAGTGAATTGCAGAACGTCAGATTTTTAGCAGAAATTGTGACCGCGCGGCTTAGGGATTTTTTCAAAAAAACTTGTTCAGACGTCGAGGGCTAATTCTGTTTCCGATGATAAAAACCCATCTGTTTCCACCGAAAAACATTTCAGGGGATCACTTGCAACAGTTTGGGACCATTTTTGAGTGAATTGCAGAACGTCAGATTTTTAGCAGAAATTGTGACCGCGCAGCTTAGGGATTTTTTCAAAAAAAGTTGTTCAGACGTCGAGGGCTAATTCTGTTTCCGATGATAAAAACCCATCTGTTTCCACCGAAAAACATTTCAGAGGATCACTTGCAACAGTTTGCCAACATTTTTGAGTGAATTGCAGAACGTCAGATTTTTAGCAGAAATTGTGACCGCGCGGCTTAGGGATTTTTTGAAAAAAAGTTGTTCAGACGTCGAAGGCTAATTCTGTTTCCGATGATAAAAACCCATCTGTTTCCACCGAAAAACATTTCAGGGGATCACTTGCAACAGTTTGCCAACATTTTTGATTGAATTGCAGAACGTCAGATTTTTAGCAGAAATTGTGACCGCGCGCCTTAGGGATTTTTTCAAAAAAAGTTGTTCAGACGTCGAGGGATAATTCTGTTTCCGATGATAAAAACCCATCTGTTTCCACCAAAAAACATTTCAGGGGATCGTTTCCAACAGTTTGGGACCATTTTTGAGTGAATTGCAGAACGTCAGATTTTTAGCAGAAATTGTGACTGCGCGGCTTAGGGATTTTTTCAAAAAAAGTTGTTCAGACCTCGAGGGCTAATTCTGTTTTCGATGATAAAAACCCATCTGTTTCCACCGAAAAACATTTCAGGGGATCACTTGCAATGGTTTGCCAACATTTTTGAGTGAATTGCAGAACGTCAGATTTTTAGCAGAAATTGTGACCGCGCGGCTTAGGGATTTTTTCAAAAAAAGTTGTTCAGACGTCGAGGGCTAATTCTGTTTCCGATGATAAAAACCCATCTGTTTCCACCGAAAAACATTTCAGGGGATCACTTGCAACAGTTTGCCAACATTTTTGAGTGAATTGCAGAACGTCAGATTTTTAGCAGAAATTGTGACCGCGCAGCTTAGGGATTTTTTCAAAAAAAGTTGTTCAGACGTCGAGGGTTAATTCTGTTTCCGATGATAAAAACCCATCTGTTTCCACCGAAAAACCTTTCCGGCGATCGTTTGCAACAGTTTGGGACCATTTTTGAGTGAATTGCAGAACGTCAGATTTTTAGCAGAAATTGTGACCGCGCAGCTTAGGGATTTTTTCAAAAAAAGTTGTTCATCCCTCGAGGGCTAATTCTGTTTCCGATGATAAAAACCCATCTGTTTCCACCAAAAAACATTTCAGGGGATCACTTGCAACAGTTTGCCAACATTTTTGAGTGAATTGCAGAACGTCAGATTTTTAGCAGAAATTGTGACCGCGCGGCTTAGGGATTTTTTCAAAAAAAGTTGTTCAGACGTCGAGGGCTACTTCTGTTTCTGATGATAAAAACCCATCTGTTTCCACCGAAAAACATTTCAGGGGATCACTTGCAACAGTTTGGGACCATTTTTGAGTGAATTGCAGAACGTCAGATTTTTAGCAGAAATTGTGACCGCGCGGCTGAGGGATTTTTTCAAAAAAAGTTGTTCAGACATCGAGGGCTAATTCTGTTTCCGATGATAAAAACCCATCTGTTTCCACCGAAAAACATTTCAGGGGATCACTTACAACAGTTTGCCAACATTTTTGAGTGAATTGCAGAACGTCAGATTTTTAGCAGAAATTGTGACCGCGCGGCTTAGGGATTTTTTCAAAAAAAGTTGTTTAGACGTCGAGGGCTAATTCTGTTTCCGATGATAAAAACCCATCTGTTTCCACCGAAAAACATTTCAGGGGATCACTTGCAACAGTTTGGGACCATTTTTGAGTGAATTGCAGAACGTCAGATTTTTAGCAGAAATTGTGACCGCGCGGCTTAGGGATTTTTTCAAAAAAAGTTGTTCAGACGTCGAGGGCTAATTCTGTTTCCGATGATAAAAACCCATCTGTTTCCACCGAAAAACATTTCAGGGGATCACTTGCAACAGTTTGCCAACATTTTTGAGTGAATTGCAGAACGTCAGATTTTTAGCAGAAATTGTGACCGCGCGGCTTAGGGATTTTTTCAAAAAAAGTTGTTCAGACGTCGAGGGCTAATTCTGTTTCCGATGATAAAAACCCATCTGTTTCCACCGAAAAACATTTCAGGGGATCACTTGCAACAGTTTGGGACCATTTTTGAGTGAATTGCAGAACGTCAGATTTTTAGCAGAAATTGTGACCGCGCGGCTTAGGGATTTTTTCAAAAAAAGTTGTTCAGACGTCGAGGGCTAATTCTGTTTCCGATGATAAAAACCCATCTGTTTCCACCGAAAAACATTTCAGGGGATCACTTGCAACAGTTTGCCAACATTTTTGAGTGAATTGCAGAACGTCAGATTTTTAGCAGAAATTGTGACCGCGCGGCTTAGGGATTTTTTCAAAAAAAGTTGTTCAGACGTCGAGGGCTAATTCTGTTTCCGATGATAAAAACCCATCTGTTTCCACCGAAAAACATTTCAGGGGATCACTTGCAACAGTTTGCCAACATTTTTGAGTGAATTGCAGAACGTCAGATTTTTAGCAGAAATTGTGACCGCGCGGCTTAGGGATTCTTTCAAAAAAAGTTGTTCAGACGTCGAGGGCTAATTCTGTTTCCGATGATAAAAAACCATCTGTTTCCACCGAAAAACATTTCAGGGGATCACTTGCAACAGTTTGCCAAGATTTTTGAGTGAATTGCAGAACGTCAGATTTTTAGCAGAAATTGTGACCGCGCGGCTTAGGGATTTTTTCAAAAAAAGTTGTTCAGACGTCGAGGGCTAATTCTGTTTCCGATGATAAAAACCCATCTGTTTCCACCGAAAAACATTTCAGGGGATCACTTGCAACAGTTTGCCAAGATTTTTGAGTGAATTGCAGAACGTCAGATTTTTAGCAGAAATTGTGACCGCGCGGCTTAGGGATTTTTTCAAAAAAAGTTGTTCAGACGTCGAGGGCTAATTCTGTTTCCGATGATAAAAACCCATCTGTTTCCACCGAAAAACATTTCAGGGGATCACTTGCAACAGTTTGGGACCATTTTTGAGTGAATTGCAGAACGTCAGATTTTTAGCAGAAATTGTGACCGCGCGTCTTAGGGATTTTTTCAAAAAAAGTTGTTCAGACGTCGAGGGCTAATTCTGTTTCCGATGATAAAAACCCATCTGTTTCCACCGAAAAACATTTCAGGGGATCACTTGCAACAGTTTGCCAACATTTTTGAGTGAATTGCAGAACGTCAGATTTTTAGCAGAAATTGTGACCGCGCGGCTTAGGGATTTTTTCAAAAAAAGTTGTTTAGACGTCGAGGGCTAATTCTGTTTCCGATGATAAAAACCCATCTGTTTCCACCGAAAAACATTTCAGGGGATCACTTGCAACAGTTTGGGACCATTTTTGAGTGAATTGCAGAACGTCAGATTTTTAGCAGAAATTGTGACCGCGCGGCTTAGGGATTTTTTCAAAAAAAGTTGTTCAGACGTCGAGGGCTAATTCTGTTTCCGATGATAAAAACCCATCTGTTTCCACCGAAAAACATTTCAGGGGATCACTTGCAACAGTTTGCCAACATTTTTGAGTGAATTGCAGAACGTCAGATTTTTAGCAGAAATTGTGACCGCGCGGCTTAGGGATTCTTTCAAAAAAAGTTGTTCAGACGTCGAGGGCTAATTCTGTTTCCGATGATAAAAAACCATCTGTTTCCACCGAAAAACATTTCAGGGGATCACTTGCAACAGTTTGCCAAGATTTTTGAGTGAATTGCAGAACGTCAGATTTTTAGCAGAAATTGTGACCGCGCGGCTTAGGGATTTTTTCAAAAAAAGTTTTTCAGACTGAGGCAAGGAAGGAAGGGCTACCCCTATATTATCCATATAACCAGTTATCAATAATCAATATATTCAATATATATGCTTACACGAATCAAGGATTACAGTATTCTATAAATCCACTTGAATCAAAAGGGAAGCTGTGCCTTAGCTAAAAATGCAAACTGCTTGGAACAGCAAGTAGGAACCGACCTTTCCCCTAGAAACATCTGTGAACCCCGGACAAGACATGAATCAGAGATTCTGGTACAAATTCCCCATCAGGAACAGGCTAAATTAATCCACAGAACAGGAAGAGCAAAACCACAAAATGTCCAAGCTCCCTGTCCTGTCATAACTAGGGGAAAGGTTAGACTGAGCGTCACTGGGAGCATTGGAAAGCGGAACTTGAACCCTGTGCTGGACCAGTGCTATACCAGTAGCTAGGAGCGTGACAACTGCTTGATGATTGGCTGATATTTTGCTGACCAAGTTATGAGTCCTTCATGATTGTCTTATGATCTATGATTTGCTGTGATTTGCTCAGGTATAAAGACCCCTGTATTTCTGTCAATCGGGGTCCCAGTTCTTTGGAAGAGATTCCAACTGGGTCCTTATTGCCTGGCAATAAACTTCACCTTCTTATTCTCCATTGCTGCGTCTGGCTGATCCTTATCCCTCGCAACATTTGGTGCCGCGATCGGATCACACAGGCCAGTGGGTTTTTTTTTACCCAAAAAAAGAGCCGGCCTCCGGTTCTCGGGGGGAGGGCGTCCCGAAGGTTTTGGCTTCGTTCCAGGCGCCAATCGGACATCATTTCCGAAGGAGGAAGGCAATCGCCTTCGGCGCGGACTCCCGGCGAGACGGAGGCAAGGACCGAACAAGGAGAATCTGAAGGGGGGCCAAAAGGAAAGGCGCGCCACGACAGGAACTCACGGTGAGTTGAGATAAAAGGGAGTGCTGATCAACACTCAGGGTGACCCACCAGTAACCTCCCGTTAAAGGGAAAGGATCACCAAAAGGGTGAGGGAGGAGAAGCTGAGTCAACCCAGAAGGGGAGAGGTTCTGCAGGGAAAAGTTGGGGAAAAACAGCTGTGGGGGGGGAAAGAAAAAAAAGGGGTAAAACGCTGTATGAAAGTGTGTTTTTCTGCCAAGTTGTTTGCCGCAGGCAAAGGGGGGAGAAAGGGCTGTGTTGTCTGTGTGAAAGTCCCGGGACGCTGAGTGAATGTGTAAGATCTGAGTTGAAAAAGGAAGTATGCTGTGGTTTTTCTCTTGTGCTATTTTTGAAACTGCCTAGCTGAAAGTGTTTGTCTGGCGAAGAGGGAAAGTTTTTGCAGAACTATGGGGGGGAAATGCTCAAAACCAATTCAAGCCTGTACACCCCTAGACTGCATGTTAGAAAATTTTAAAATGGTCTTTCCAGAAGAAGCAGGGGAGGTCAAACCAAGTAAGGAAGTTTTAAAGAAATATTGTCAACAGGTGTGGCCCCAACAGGTCAAATCCTGGCCACAACTTGGCTCCTTCAGGATTGAGAAATGTCAGGCAGTTATGGACTCAATAATGAGAAATCCGGATTTGTTTAGGGAGCAGTACTATTACATTTCGAAGTGGACTGCTATTTGTTTAAAAAATCCAGATTGGATGAAAAGAGGAAGTGAGAGCTGCGAGATTTTCGCTGTAAGGCAGGAAGCCAGAAAACCCTTAACAGTTTCTGCAGCTGACAGGAAAATTTATGTTGGTCCTTCAGAGGAGGATGGAATCCCTCCCCCGCCATACAATTATAGCAGCAGTAATCAAGCAATACAGCCGCCTTCAAGGCAAGCATTGCCAGATCAAAATGCAGTGGCAGGACAAACCCAACCCCAAACCCAACGGACCCCTATGCCCAGCCAATCTCAGCCAGAATTGAATAAAGCCCCGCAAGCCACAAATGGTGCTTCGCAGGCAGCCCCACCTTCTCAAGCATCACTGGATGTGCCTAGCCTTCCAGAATTGTCTTCCCAGCCAAAACTAACAGCAGCTCTAGATCAAAGCACGTTACCCTCCCCTCCCGAGGAAAAATACAACCAGGACATGTCAGCCTTGCAAACACAGACGGAGGGAGCGGAAGGGGGAACCAGCGCATTGCAAATGTCTGGAGCATGGGGGGAACAAATTAATTCATTCAGAACCCCAGAAAGCCATGACAGTTCAAAATTATGGAAATTGATGGATGCAATCACAGATTCTGGACAAAAGTTGGTCCTTAAAATGAGAGAAAGTGATTTGCCTAGCACATCTCAAAGCCCAGCCTCGCCTAAGCTTTCAAAAGGAGGCTATTACTTACGTAATAACAAAGGGGCACCAGCGCCAATGCTTCCCCTAAGGGCTGTTTTGGGGCCCCAAGAGCCACGGCCAGTGGATGGAAATGGGAGACCAACGGGTCCTTGGCCTTCCAGGGCAGTTACACTTCAATATGTCCCCTTTACAACCACGGATTTATTGAATTGGAAAACGCATACAATACCCTTTTCAGAAAAACCTCAGGCTATGCTGGATTTGGTTGCTTCCATTATGGTAACTCATCTGCCTACATGGCAAGATTGCAGGCATCTTTTGATGACTCTTTTCACCTCTGAGGAAAGGAGAAGGATAGATACAACTGCAGACAACAATCTTAAAGCTCAGGTGCCAAATTCAGAAAACAATCCAGATGCTTGGGTCCGTGCCAGATATCCACTCACAGATCCAGGGTGGGACCCAGAAAGGGATAAGGACGCCTTGGACAGTTATCGGCAGGAAGTTATAAAGGCTATAAAAGGTGCTGCTAGAAAGCCCACAAACATTTCTAGGGTTGCTGAGGTTCTTCAACTCCCGGATGAATCTCCTTCTAATTATTTGGAACGCTTAATGGAGGCATATAGAATTTACACCCCCTTTGATCCAGAAGCCCCAGAAAGCAAGCAAATGGTGAATGCGGCATTTGTGGCTCAAAGTGCCATGGACATTAAGAGGAAATTGCAAAAGTTAGACGCTTTTGAAACATTGCAGATGGATCAGCTCCTAGCAATCGCTCAAAAGGTTTATTTGAACAGAGAGAATGAGGTTAAGAAGGACAGAGTTCGGGAAATGAAACAAAAGGCAGTGTTTTTGGCTGCAGCCATCAGCCAGGGCTCAGCATTTGATACGGGTGCCCAAGGGAGAGGTTCCAGTAGGGCACGAGGAAGAGGAAGAGGAAGGGGATTGCCATTGGGAAGGAATCAGTGTGCAATTTGCAGAAAGGAAGGTCATTGGAAACAGGAGTGCCCTGAAGCAAGGAACACAGAGGGAGAAGGTGAATACAGGGAACAGAGGGAGCGTGGACGTGGATGGAAATCGCAGAGAGGAAGGATGCAAGCTGGAAGATATGTGAGGAACAGAGGAAGTAGCAGAGATTTTGTTGGATTAGCGCAACTGGAGGAATATGAGAATGAGAATGCATAGGACAGACCGGGCTCAACTCTTTCTTTAGGCTCCCAAGAGCCCATGGTCTCGGTTAAACTGGGGAGCCGCTTAGTAAATTTTATGATTGACACTGGAGCGCAATTTTCGGTGCTCACGAAGCCGTTAAAAGCAAAAAGCAACCAAGCAGTGACAATTGTGGGGGCCACAGGCAACAGGGTCCTCACACCGTTTTTGCAACCTCAAGAATGCCAGATTGGGGGGAAAACCCTTACACATCAATTTCTGTATGTGCCTGAATGCCCAATCCCCTTGCTGGGACGTGACTTTCTGTCAAAGGTTCAAGCACAGATCACCTTCACACCAAAAGGGGCAGAAATGAAATTACCCCAGGCTGCATCAGGGATTGTCACAGTAGAGGTGCCCAGGGAACAGGCATGGAAAATGATGGGGGCTTTATCAAAAACAGACTCCCAAAAGGACATTTCACAGATTCCTAAAAATCTGAAAGCCCCACCTGGAGTATGGGCAGAGGACAACCCACCAGGCATGGCAAAGAATATAGCGCCATTCATAATAAACCTAAAGCCAGGGGCAAAGCCAATAGCAACCAGGCAATACCCTATTCCAAGACAAGCAGCAGAGGGGATGCAGAAGCATATAGACAAGTTTTTGCAATATGGGCTTTTGGTAAAGTGCCAGTCCAGCTGGAATTCTCCACTTTTTCCTGTGCGCAAGCCCAATTCAGATCAATTTCGCCCAGTCCAGGATCTGAAAAGGATTAACAATTTGATTCAGACGGTGCATCCATGTTTGCCCAATCCTTACAATCTCCTAGGATTAATTCCATCGGAGGCAAGGGTGTTTACAGTATTGGACTTAAAAGATGCATTTTTCTGTTGCCGGATTGCCTCCCAGAGTCAGCCAATATTTGCATTTCAATGGGAGGATCCTTACAAGGGGACAAAAACCCAATTAACGTGGACAAGATTGCCCCAGGGCTACAAGAATTCGCCAACACTTTTTGGAACAGCCCTTGCCCAGGATTTGTCTAAATTCCCTTCAGTGCCTGGGAAAACAATTTTGCTTCAATTTCTGGATGACTTATTGATTAGTTGTGATACCTATGAGACTTGTAAAAAGGCCACAGAGGATTTGCTTCATCTTCTTTGGGAGGCAGGATACAAGGTGTCTCGGAAAAAGGCACAAATTTGCCGAGAGACAGTGAAATATTTGGGTTTTCACATTTCTCACCAGCAGAGGGCGTTGGGATCCGAAAGGAAGGAAGCCATTTGTGTCATTAAGGAACCCACAAGCCGCAGGCAATTGCGGGGGTTTTTGGGGGCTGCAAGCTTTTGTCGAATTTGGATCCCAGATTTTAGCACCCTAGCTAAGCCTCTATATGAAAGCACAAAAGGCAGAGAAAATGCTCATTTTGAATGGCATGCAGAGCAAAGGAAAGCTTTCAATACATTAAAGTCTAAACTGATGCAGGCTCCAGCCTTGGCTTTGCCAAACCCAGAAAGAGCTTTTTTTCTTTTCGTTCATGAGAAATCTGGGATTGCAGCAGGGGTCTTGACTCAAGTGTTGGGAAGTTGGAAAAGACCTGTAGCTTATTTGTCAGAACAACTGGATGCAGTGGCAAAAGGATGGCCACCTTGTATGCGATCAGTAGCTGCAACAGCCTTATTGGTCAAAAAGGCATTTAAATTCACCTTTGGACAGGAGATTTATGTGAATGTGCCTCATGCTGTGTTGACATTAATGGAATACAAAGGAAGTTATTGGCTTTCCAACGAGCGCATGGCAAATTACCAAGGGCTTTTGTGTGGTAACCCACAAGTACATTTGCAAGTTGTAAACACCTTGAACCCCGCTTCCTTGTTACCCCTTCCTGAGTCAGTGGATCATGAACCTCATGATTGCATTCAAGTAATGGACTCAATTTACTCTAGCCGTCCAGATTTGCAGGATGAACCGTTGAAAAACCCAGATATAGAATATTATACGGACGGGAGCAGCTTTGTGAGGGAGGGGCAAAGGAGGGCTGGATATTCTGTGGTTACACTGACTGATGTCATTGAAGCACAGCCTCTGCCAATTTCGTCCTCAGCGCAGAAAGCGGAACTTGTGGCTTTAACCAGAGCCCTTCAGCTAGCAGCTGGCTGCAGTGTAAATATCTACACAGACTCAAAGTTTGCTTTTTTAACTCTACATGCCCACGGAGCTTTGTGGAAAGAGAGGGGGCTCATAGGGGCAGAAGGGAAAGCACTGAAATATGGCCCAGAATTGGAAACGCTTTTGGAAGCTGTGTGGGCTCCGAGAAAGGTTGCAGTCATACATTGCCGAGGCCACAGCAAGGGAACCACAAAAGCAGCAAAGGGAAATCAATTGGCGGATCTGGCTGCAAAACGGGCAGCTTTACTGCCACCACCACCTGCCTCTATAACAGCATCTCTTCTTCCTACAGCAGTTGATTTAGAGCAAATAAAGCCCATCTACACGGAGGCAGAACAGGAATGGGCACAGCAGGAAGGGGGATACAGAATGCCACCACAGGATGGATGGTTTATCCTCCCAGACCAACGAGTATTTGTTCCAGAAGCCTTAGGCAGGAACATAGTGAAACAATATCATGAGTCCACTCACTATGGGGCCACAGCATTGCGGGAAAGCCTAAATAGGCAATTCTACATAACAAGGATTTCCCAGCTGGCAGAAGCAGTATCACGTGCATGCCTTCTGTGCGCAAAAAACAACCCCAAGCAAGGCCCAGTTCCTCCACCAGGAATACAGCAAACAGGCTTAATGCCAATGGAGAATTTAATAGTGGATTTTACAGAAATGCCAAAGGCAAAGGGGTATAAGGCTCTCTTGGTCTTCACATGTTCTCTTACAGGTTGGCCTGAAGTCTATCCTACTAGAACAGAAAAGGCACAGGAGGTTATAAAACGCCTCTTAACGGAAATCATTCCAAGGTTTGGTCTACCAAGGTGTATAGGCAGTGACAATGGTCCAGCTTTCATTGCATCAATAGTGGATGGTGTATGCAAAGCCTTGCAAATACAATGGAAACTACATGCGGCCTATAGACCTCAAAGCTCAGGGAAAACAGAAAGGATGAATCGGACTCTTAAAGCGCAGTTAGCAAAATTGTGCCAGGAAACTCATTGTAAATGGGTAGACATGTTGCCTATTGCTTTGTTTAGAATCAGATGTTCACCAACAAAGAGACTGAAACTTTCTCCGTTTGAACTTTTGTATGGGAGACCACCTCCAATAGCAAGGGGGAAAACAGCAGACTTGACTCAAGTGGGGGGGCAAATAACTGCAGATCAAATCCAGGCTCTTTCTCGTATTTTTCTTGATTTAAACAGGTGGTGTCTCCAACGCATTCCCATCTGCCTATCCGAACCAGTACATCCTTTTCGGCCGGGAGACCGAGTTTGGGTTCGAGATTGGAAAGACGAACCGCTGACAGCTCGGTGGAAAGGTCCCTACACGGTTCTGCTGGCCACACCAACTGCGGTGAAAGTTGCGGAAGTTACCCCGTGGATTCATCATTCTCGTCTGAAGCGGTCGGAGGGTCATTGGAACTGTGAGCTGAACCCATCTAACCCTCTGAAGTTGAAGCTCACCAGGAACCCCTGCACCTAGCCCCACCGGAAGCGGGCAGGAGCACGGGCAACGGGACTACAGGTCTGCTCTCACTGCACCCCGGAAGCCAGTGAGTCTACGCACACCGGAAGATTGAGGAGCTGCACCAGCGTATGGGAGGACCCCTACCAGTAAAAATTTCAGTCAATCCCAGATTCCAGCCAGACTTTGCTCATAAACCCTTAGTACAAATAACAATAACAAGGGTGAACAAAAGGGGGGTCCTTATTGACAAGTGGGTGGATTGGGTAACTACATACGGTTGTTACATTCCTTTCTTTCTTTGGGAATTCTACATACCAGATTGGGCACAAGCAGGTCCACGACAATAGTTCACATACAGGGGAAAGTACATGCCAGGGGAACCTAGGAGAGCCATACGTTGCTTTTCCTGCCCACCTCCCCAAGGAGCATTTCCCGGTGCCATACTGGTCACTGTAGTTGTTTTTCCTCCACCACCCACAGGTCCCTTCAAGGTAGCAGTTGCAGAGTGTATACGGTGTGAGTTGACCTCACCAGTTCGACCAGAACCTGGGGACCACTAATAAGTCCACTGGGTGCGGCCGAGCGGGAGGCTATATCTCACTAAAGGGTATGTTCTGGTATCTGCTACCTTATATAATTGTTGCAATTTCACTCCTTCTGGTCCTAATCATTGTATATTGTGTATATAAGAAGGATCACCGTATAAACATCAACCTAGAGCCAGAACTAATAAGATTCAACCTTGAAGGTATACGTGGGGAAGATGAAAATGAAAATGAAGCTCCTGTTGAGTTTGATGTGCTTGTGGCTCCAGAGAGGCCCAATGGTAGTAGGTAATGTCTTTATAAACCATGCTGAACACATGTTCCAGATATATGGGGAAAATGCTACCCTATATTACGAACACCCAAGGAAGGTAGCAGACATGTCCCTTATACCAGGATTAATCAAGGATCCTGATGTCGTGTTGGCAGGCCTACTTTACAATCAGAGTGGTCTCTTTGCAGCCCCACCTATTGAAATGAATGACATCCCCTATAGATATCTCAGATACACCAGAACCACAAAAGGTCTATGTTTTTGCTGTCATGCCACTGGAGTATGGAATTCTAAATGGAAGTATTGGCCCCAAGTTAAGTACCACATGGACAAAGGATGGCTGGGAAATTATACCCAATGCTCAGATAAGTTTTGGCTTTGGGGATCCCACAATGCCTCCTACCAGGGCAATACTACCTCTTCAGATCTGTACCCATACTTTCCTCAATATTCAGTTAATTTCACCGGACAAGGGTCCATTTGTTCTGGTTGGATGATTAAAGATCCTAACCTCTGGTTTTTATATGATGGATTGGCAACAAATTTCCACCCAGGAAAATACCAGTGTGTTGGCGTAGGGGCATTTACCTTTCCGGTTGCAGTGGAGATCAATCACAAGGTACCTCATCTCGCAAGCAGACGGAAAAGGATGGCCCTAGGCGACCACTGTGTGGATGAAATTTATCTGGCAAATTCTGTAGGGAGCGTTGGGGGTGGATTTATAGGATTCCTCTCAATGGGAATTTACCCAGGAGTAGTTGCTGAGCAAAATAGAAAGGCACTGTTTGCTCTCACATGCAGGCTGGAGAAAACTATCAATGCCACCACCCATGTCTTGCGCTCCTTGCAGTCAGAGGTTGAGGATTTGAACCAGCTGACAATGACCCATAGAATGGTTTTGGACTACCTCCTTGCACGAGCAGGCGGGTTTTGTAAAATTGTCCCAAAAGGTCGGTGCCAGGTTAAATTCCACGACCTCAACAAAACAATTGAGGACCAATTGCAAAAACTGCAGTCTCTGGTAGCTGACAACACACCCACCCAGAATCCCTGGGAAAAGGTATGGTCGTGGATACCAGGAGAGGGGTGGGTGCATGGCATTCTGACCGTCTTAGCCATAGGAGGAATTGTGTTTCTGTTGTTTCTTTCTGTAATTCCTTGTTGTCTGTCTTTGCTTAGGGGAATGATAGCCCGCAATGTTAAGCATTTCACTGACCCTCACATTATGGCAATATACAGAGCTTTGCCCCCAGTGCCAGATGAGCCAGAGGAAGACGATGGTTACGAGCGAATGCATAGGGAACGCGTCCCAATGCCTGGGGAACAGGTCCCAGTGCAGGAACAAGTCCCAGTGCAGGAACAAGCCCCATTGCAGGAAGCAACGGTTTACTCTGATGTCCTGAGTGGTGTTCAAGCTCAGGAGTCAGATGAATCTTCTCTCTGAGCTTGAAAAGGGGGGAATGAGGCAAGGAAGGAAGGGCTACCCCTATATTATCCATATAACCAGTTATCAATAATCAATATATTCAATATATATGCTTACACGAATCAAGGATTACAGTATTCTATAAATCCACTTGAATCAAAAGGGAAGCTGTGCCTTAGCTAAAAATGCAAACTGCTTGGAACAGCAAGTAGGAACCGACCTTTCCCCTAGAAACATCTGTGAACCCCGGACAAGACATGAATCAGAGATTCTGGTACAAATTCCCCATCAGGAACAGGCTAAATTAATCCACAGAACAGGAAGAGCAAAACCACAAAATGTCCAAGCTCCCTGTCCTGTCATAACTAGGGGAAAGGTTAGACTGAGCGTCACTGGGAGCATTGGAAAGCGGAACTTGAACCCTGTGCTGGACCAGTGCTATACCAGTAGCTAGGAGCGTGACAACTGCTTGATGATTGGCTGATATTTTGCTGACCAAGTTATGAGTCCTTCATGATTGTCTTATGATCTATGATTTGCTGTGATTTGCTCAGGTATAAAGACCCCTGTATTTCTGTCAATCGGGGTCCCAGTTCTTTGGAAGAGATTCCAACTGGGTCCTTATTGCCTGGCAATAAACTTCACCTTCTTATTCTCCATTGCTGCGTCTGGCTGATCCTTATCCCTCGCAACAAGACGTCGAGGGCTAATTCTGTTTCCGATGATAAAAACCCATCTGTTTCCACCGAAAAACATTTCAGGGGATCACTTGCAACAGTTTGCCAAGATTTTTGAGTGAATTGCAGAACGTCAGATTTTTAGCAGAAATTGTGACCGCGCGGCTTAGGGATTTTTTCAAAAAAAGTTGTTCAGACGTCGAGGGCTAATTCTGTTTCCGATGATAAAAACCCATCTGTTTCCACCGAAAAACATTTCAGGGGATCACTTGCAACAGTTTGGGACCATTTTTGAGTGAATTGCAGAACGTCAGATTTTTAGCAGAAATTGTGACCGCGCGTCTTAGGGATTTTTTCAAAAAAAGTTGTTCAGACGTCGAGGGCTAATTCTGTTTCCGATGATAAAAACCCATCTGTTTCCACCGAAAAACATTTCAGGGGATCACTTGCAACAGTTTGCCAACATTTTTGAGTGAATTGCAGAACGTCAGATTTTTAGCAGAAATTGTGACCGCGCGGCTTAGGGATTTTTTCAAAAAAAGTTGTTTAGACGTCGAGGGCTAATTCTGTTTCCGATGATAAAAACCCATCTGTTTCCACCGAAAAACATTTCAGGGGATCACTTGCAACAGTTTGGGACCATTTTTGAGTGAATTGCAGAACGTCAGATTTTTAGCAGAAATTGTGACCGCGCGGCTTAGGGATTTTTTCAAAAAAAGTTGTTCAGACGTCGAGGGCTAATTCTGTTTCCGATGATAAAAACCCATCTGTTTCCACCGAAAAACATTTCAGGGGATCACTTGCAACAGTTTGCCAACATTTTTGAGTGAATTGCAGAACGTCAGATTTTTAGCAGAAATTGTGACCGCGCGGCTTAGGGATTCTTTCAAAAAAAGTTGTTCAGACGTCGAGGGCTAATTCTGTTTCCGATGATAAAAAACCATCTGTTTCCACCGAAAAACATTTCAGGGGATCACTTGCAACAGTTTGCCAAGATTTTTGAGTGAATTGCAGAACGTCAGATTTTTAGCAGAAATTGTGACCGCGCGGCTTAGGGATTTTTTCAAAAAAAGTTGTTCAGACGTCGAGGGCTAATTCTGTTTCCGATGATAAAAACCCATCTGTTTCCACCGAAAAACATTTCAGGGGATCACTTGCAACAGTTTGCCAAGATTTTTGAGTGAATTGCAGAACGTCAGATTTTTAGCAGAAATTGTGACCGCGCGGCTTAGGGATTTTTTCAAAAAAAGTTCTTCAGACGTCGAGGGCTAATTCTGTTTCCGATGATAAAAACCCATCTGTTTCCACCGAAAAACATTTCAGGGGATCACTTGCAACAGTTTGGGACCATTTTTGAGTGAATTGCAGAACGTCAGATTTTTAGCAGAAATTGTGACCGCGCGTCTTAGGGATTTTTTCAAAAAAAGTTGTTCAGACGTCGAGGGCTAATTCTGTTTCCGATGATAAAAACCCATCTGTTTCCACCGAAAAACATTTCAGGGGATCACTTGCAACAGTTTGCCAACATTTTTGAGTGAATTGCAGAACGTCAGATTTTTAGCAGAAATTGTGACCGCGCGGCTTAGGGATTTTTTCAAAAAAAGTTGTTTAGACGTCGAGGGCTAATTCTGTTTCCGATGATAAAAACCCATCTGTTTCCACCGAAAAACATTTCAGGGGATCACTTGCAACAGTTTGGGACCATTTTTGAGTGAATTGCAGAACGTCAGATTTTTAGCAGAAATTGTGACCGCGCGGCTTAGGGATTTTTTCAAAAAAAGTTGTTCAGACGTCGAGGGCTAATTCTGTTTCCGATGATAAAAACCCATCTGTTTCCACCGAAAAACATTTCAGGGGATCACTTGCAACAGTTTGCCAACATTTTTGAGTGAATTGCAGAACGTCAGATTTTTAGCAGAAATTGTGACCGCGCGGCTTAGGGATTTTTTCAAAAAAAGTTGTTCAGACGTCGAGGGCTAATTCTGTTTCCGATGATAAAAACCCATCTGTTTCCACCGAAAAACATTTCAGGGGATCACTTGCAACAGTTTGGGACCATTTTTGAGTGAATTGCAGAACGTCAGATTTTTAGCAGAAATTGTGACCGCGCGGCTTAGGGATTTTTTCAAAAAAAGTTGTTCAGACGTCGAGGGCTAATTCTGTTTCCGATGATAAAAACCCATCTGTTTCCACCGAAAAACATTTCAGGGGATCACTTGCAACAGTTTGCCAACATTTTTGAGTGAATTGCAGAACGTCAGATTTTTAGCAGAAATTGTGACCGCGCGGCTTAGGGATTTTTTCAAAAAAAGTTGTTCAGACGTCGAGGGCTAATTCTGTTTCCGATGATAAAAACCCATCTGTTTCCACCGAAAAACATTTCAGGGGATCACTTGCAACAGTTTGCCAACATTTTTGAGTGAATTGCAGAACGTCAGATTTTTAGCAGAAATTGTGACCGCGCGGCTTAGGGATTCTTTCAAAAAAAGTTGTTCAGACGTCGAGGGCTAATTCTGTTTCCGATGATAAAAAACCATCTGTTTCCACCGAAAAACATTTCAGGGGATCACTTGCAACAGTTTGCCAAGATTTTTGAGTGAATTGCAGAACGTCAGATTTTTAGCAGAAATTGTGACCGCGCGGCTTAGGGATTTTTTCAAAAAAACTTGTTCAGACCTCGAGGGCTAATTCTGTTTCCGATGATAAAAACCCATCTGTATCCACCAAAAAACATTTCAGGGGATCGTTTGCAACAGTTTGGGACCATTTTTGAGTGAATTGCAGAACGTCAGATTTTTAGCAGAAATTGTGACCGCGCGGCTTAGGGATTTTTTCAAAAAAACTTGTTCAGACGTCGAGGGCTAATTCTGTTTCCGATGATAAAAACCCATCTGTTTCCACCGAAAAACATTTCAGGGGATCACTTGCAACAGTTTGGGACCATTTTTGAGTGAATTGCAGAACGTCAGATTTTTAGCAGAAATTGTGACCGCGCAGCTTAGGGATTTTTTCAAAAAAAGTTGTTCAGACGTCGAGGGCTAATTCTGTTTCCGATGATAAAAACCCATCTGTTTCCACCGAAAAACATTTCAGAGGATCACTTGCAACAGTTTGCCAACATTTTTGAGTGAATTGCAGAACGTCAGATTTTTAGCAGAAATTGTGACCGCGCGGCTTAGGGATTTTTTGAAAAAAAGTTGTTCAGACGTCGAAGGCTAATTCTGTTTCCGATGATAAAAACCCATCTGTTTCCACCGAAAAACATTTCAGGGGATCACTTGCAACAGTTTGCCAACATTTTTGATTGAATTGCAGAACGTCAGATTTTTAGCAGAAATTGTGACCGCGCGCCTTAGGGATTTTTTCAAAAAAAGTTGTTCAGACGTCGAGGGATAATTCTGTTTCCGATGATAAAAACCCATCTGTTTCCACCAAAAAACATTTCAGGGGATCGTTTCCAACAGTTTGGGACCATTTTTGAGTGAATTGCAGAACGTCAGATTTTTAGCAGAAATTGTGACTGCGCGGCTTAGGGATTTTTTCAAAAAAAGTTGTTCAGACCTCGAGGGCTAATTCTGTTTCCGATGATAAAAACCCATCTGTTTCCACCGAAAAACATTTCAGGGGATCACTTGCAATGGTTTGCCAACATTTTTGAGTGAATTGCAGAACGTCAGATTTTTAGCAGAAATTGTGACCGCGCGGCTTAGGGATTTTTTCAAAAAAAGTTGTTCAGACGTCGAGGGCTAATTCTGTTTCCGATGATAAAAACCCATCTGTTTCCACCGAAAAACATTTCAGGGGATCACTTGCAACAGTTTGCCAACATTTTTGAGTGAATTGCAGAACGTCAGATTTTTAGCAGAAATTGTGACCGCGCGGGTTAGGGATTTTTTCAAAAAAAGTTGTTCAGACGTCGAGGGTTAATTCTGTTTCCGATGATAAAAACCCATCTGTTTCCACCGAAAAACCTTTCCGGCGATCGTTTGCAACAGTTTGGGACCATTTTTGAGTGAATTGCAGAACGTCAGATTTTTAGCAGAAATTGTGACCGCGCAGCTTAGGGATTTTTTCAAAAAAAGTTGTTCATCCCTCGAGGGCTAATTCTGTTTCCGATGATAAAAACCCATCTGTTTCCACCAAAAAACATTTCAGGGGATCACTTGCAACAGTTTGCCAACATTTTTGAGTGAATTGCAGAACGTCAGATTTTTAGCAGAAATTGTGACCGCGCGGCTTAGGGATTTTTTCAAAAAAAGTTGTTCAGACGTCGAGGGCTACTTCTGTTTCTGATGATAAAAACCCATCTGTTTCCACCGAAAAACATTTCAGGGGATCACTTGCAACAGTTTGGGACCATTTTTGAGTGAATTGCAGAACGTCAGATTTTTAGCAGAAATTGTGACCGCGCGGCTGAGGGATTTTTTCAAAAAAAGTTGTTCAGACATCGAGGGCTAATTCTGTTTCCGATGATAAAAACCCATCTCTTTCCACCGAAAAACATTTCAGGGGATCACTTACAACAGTTTGCCAACATTTTTGAGTGAATTGCAGAACGTCAGATTTTTAGCAGAAATTGTGACCGCGCGGCTTAGGGATTTTTTCAAAAAAAGTTGTTTAGACGTCGAGGGCTAATTCTGTTTCCGATGATAAAAACCCATCTGTTTCCACCGAAAAACATTTCAGGGGATCACTTGCAACAGTTTGGGACCATTTTTGAGTGAATTGCAGAACGTCAGATTTTTAGCAGAAATTGTGACCGCGCGGCTTAGGGATTTTTTCAAAAAAAGTTGTTCAGACGTCGAGGGCTAATTCTGTTTCCGATGATAAAAACCCATCTGTTTCCACCGAAAAACATTTCAGGGGATCACTTGCAACAGTTTGCCAACATTTTTGAGTGAATTGCAGAACGTCAGATTTTTAGCAGAAATTGTGACCGCGCGGCTTAGGGATTTTTTCAAAAAAAGTTGTTCAGACGTCGAGGGCTAATTCTGTTTCCGATGATAAAAACCCATCTGTTTCCACCGAAAAACATTTCAGGGGATCACTTGCAACAGTTTGGGACCATTTTTGAGTGAATTGCAGAACGTCAGATTTTTAGCAGAAATTGTGACCGCGCGGCTTAGGGATTTTTTCAAAAAAAGTTGTTCAGACGTCGAGGGCTAATTCTGTTTCCGATGATAAAAACCCATCTGTTTCCACCGAAAAACATTTCAGGGGATCACTTGCAACAGTTTGCCAACATTTTTGAGTGAATTGCAGAACGTCAGATTTTTAGCAGAAATTGTGACCGCGCGGCTTAGGGATTTTTTCAAAAAAAGTTGTTCAGACGTCGAGGGCTAATTCTGTTTCCGATGATAAAAACCCATCTGTTTCCACCGAAAAACATTTCAGGGGATCACTTGCAACAGTTTGCCAACATTTTTGAGTGAATTGCAGAACGTCAGATTTTTAGCAGAAATTGTGACCGCGCGGCTTAGGGATTCTTTCAAAAAAAGTTGTTCAGACGTCGAGGGCTAATTCTGTTTCCGATGATAAAAAACCATCTGTTTCCACCGAAAAACATTTCAGGGGATCACTTGCAACAGTTTGCCAAGATTTTTGAGTGAATTGCAGAACGTCAGATTTTTAGCAGAAATTGTGACCGCGCGGCTTAGGGATTTTTTCAAAAAAAGTTGTTCAGACGTCGAGGGCTAATTCTGTTTCCGATGATAAAAACCCATCTGTTTCCACCGAAAAACATTTCAGGGGATCACTTGCAACAGTTTGCCAAGATTTTTGAGTGAATTGCAGAACGTCAGATTTTTAGCAGAAATTGTGACCGCGCGGCTTAGGGATTTTTTCAAAAAAAGTTGTTCAGACGTCGAGGGCTAATTCTGTTTCCGATGATAAAAACCCATCTGTTTCCACCGAAAAACATTTCAGGGGATCACTTGCAACAGTTTGGGACCATTTTTGAGTGAATTGCAGAACGTCAGATTTTTAGCAGAAATTGTGACCGCGCGTCTTAGGGATTTTTTCAAAAAAAGTTGTTCAGACGTCGAGGGCTAATTCTGTTTCCGATGATAAAAACCCATCTGTTTCCACCGAAAAACATTTCAGGGGATCACTTGCAACAGTTTGCCAACATTTTTGAGTGAATTGCAGAACGTCAGATTTTTAGCAGAAATTGTGACCGCGCGGCTTAGGGATTTTTTCAAAAAAAGTTGTTTAGACGTCGAGGGCTAATTCTGTTTCCGATGATAAAAACCCATCTGTTTCCACCGAAAAACATTTCAGGGGATCACTTGCAACAGTTTGGGACCATTTTTGAGTGAATTGCAGAACGTCAGATTTTTAGCAGAAATTGTGACCGCGCGGCTTAGGGATTTTTTCAAAAAAAGTTGTTCAGACGTCGAGGGCTAATTCTGTTTCCGATGATAAAAACCCATCTGTTTCCACCGAAAAACATTTCAGGGGATCACTTGCAACAGTTTGCCAACATTTTTGAGTGAATTGCAGAACGTCAGATTTTTAGCAGAAATTGTGACCGCGCGGCTTAGGGATTTTTTCAAAAAAAGTTGTTCAGACGTCGAGGGCTAATTCTGTTTCCGATGATAAAAACCCATCTGTTTCCACCGAAAAACATTTCAGGGGATCACTTGCAACAGTTTGGGACCATTTTTGAGTGAATTGCAGAACGTCAGATTTTTAGCAGAAATTGTGACCGCGCGGCTTAGGGATTTTTTCAAAAAAAGTTGTTCAGACGTCGAGGGCTAATTCTGTTTCCGATGATAAAAACCCATCTGTTTCCACCGAAAAACATTTCAGGGGATCACTTGCAACAGTTTGCCAACATTTTTGAGTGAATTGCAGAACGTCAGATTTTTAGCAGAAATTGTGACCGCGCGGCTTAGGGATTTTTTCAAAAAAAGTTGTTCAGACGTCGAGGGCTAATTCTGTTTCCGATGATAAAAACCCATCTGTTTCCACCGAAAAACATTTCAGGGGATCACTTGCAACAGTTTGCCAACATTTTTGAGTGAATTGCAGAACGTCAGATTTTTAGCAGAAATTGTGACCGCGCGGCTTAGGGATTCTTTCAAAAAAAGTTGTTCAGACGTCGAGGGCTAATTCTGTTTCCGATGATAAAAAACCATCTGTTTCCACCGAAAAACATTTCAGGGGATCACTTGCAACAGTTTGCCAAGATTTTTGAGTGAATTGCAGAACGTCAGATTTTTAGCAGAAATTGTGACCGCGCGGCTTAGGGATTTTTTCAAAAAAAGTTGTTCAGACGTCGAGGGCTAATTCTGTTTCCGATGATAAAAACCCATCTGTTTCCACCGAAAAACATTTCAGGGGATCACTTGCAACAGTTTGCCAAGATTTTTGAGTGAATTGCAGAACGTCAGATTTTTAGCAGAAATTGTGACCGCGCGGCTTAGGGATTTTTTCAAAAAAAGTTGTTCAGACGTCGAGGGCTAATTCTGTTTCCGATGATAAAAACCCATCTGTTTCCACCGAAAAACATTTCAGGGGATCACTTGCAACAGTTTGGGACCATTTTTGAGTGAATTGCAGAACGTCAGATTTTTAGCAGAAATTGTGACCGCGCGTCTTAGGGATTTTTTCAAAAAAAGTTGTTCAGACGTCGAGGGCTAATTCTGTTTCCGATGATAAAAACCCATCTGTTTCCACCGAAAAACATTTCAGGGGATCACTTGCAACAGTTTGCCAAGATTTTTGAGTGAATTGCAGAACGTCAGATTTTTAGCAGAAATTGTGACCGCGCGGCTTAGGGATTCTTTCAAAAAAAGTTGTTCAGACATCGAGGGCTAATTCTGTTTCCGATGATAAAAACCCAGCTGTTTCCACCGAAAAACATTTCAGGGGATCACTTGCAACAGTTTGCCAAGATTTTTGAGTGAATTGCAGAACGTCAGATTTTTAGCAGAAATTGTGACCGCGCGGCTTAGGGATTTTTTCAAAAAAAGTTGTTCAGACGTCGAGGGCTAATTCTGTTTCCGATGATAAAAACCCATCTGTTTCCACCGAAAAACCTTTCCGGCGATCGTTTGCAACAGTTTGGGACCATTTTTGAGTGAATTGCAGAACGTCAGATTTTTAGCAGAAATTGTGACCGCGCAGCTTAGGGGTTTTTTCAAAAAAAGTTGTTCATCCCTCGAGGGCTAATTCTGTTTCCGATGATAAAAACCCATCTGTTTCCACCGAAAAACATTTCAGGGGATCACTTGCAACAGTTTGGGACCATTTTTGAGTGGATTGCAGAACGTCAGATTTTTAGCAGAAATTGTGACCGCGCGGCTGAGGGATTTTTTCAAAAAAAGTTGTTCAGACGTCGAGGGCTAATTCTGTTTCCGATGATAAAAACCCATCTGTTTCCACCGAAAAACATTTCAGGGGATCACTTGCAACAGTTTGGGACCATTTTTGAGTGAATTGCAGAACGTCAGATTTTTAGCAGAAATTGTGACCGCGCGGCTTAGGGATTTTTTCAAAAAAAGTTGTTCAGACGTCGAGGGCTAATTCTGTTTCCGATGATAAAAACCCATCTGTTTCCACCGAAAAACATTTCAGGGGATCACTTGCAACAGTTTGCCAACATTTTTGAGTGAATTGCAGAACGTCAGATTTTTAGCAGAAATTGTGACCGCGCGGCTTAGGGATTTTTTCAAAAAAAGTTGTTCAGACGTCGAAGGCTAATTCTGTTTCCGATGATAAAAAACCATCTGTTTCCACCGAAAAACATTTCAGGGGATCACTTACAACAGTTTGCCAACATTTTTGAGTGAATTGCAGAACGTCAGGTTTTTAGCAGAAATTGTGACCGCGCGGCTTAGGGATTTTTTCAAAAAAAGTTGTTCAGACGTCGAGGGCTAATTCTGTTTCCGATGATAAAAACCCATCTGTTTCCACCGAAAAACATTTCAGGGGATCACTTGCAACAGTTTGGGACCATTTTTGAGTGAATTGCAGAACGTCAGATTTTTAGCAGAAATTATGACCGCGCGGCTTAGGGATCTTTTCAAAAAGACTTGTTCAGACCTCGAGGGCTAATTCTGTTTCCGATGATAAAAACCCATCTGTATCCACCAAAAAACATTTCAGGGGATCGTTTGCAACAGTTTGGGACCATTTTTGAGTGAATTGCAGAACGTCAGATTTTTAGCAGAAATTGTGACCGCGCGGCTTAGGGATTTTTTCAAAAAAACTTGTTCAGACGTCGAGGGCTAATTCTGTTTCCGATGATAAAAACCCATCTGTTTCCACCGAAAAACATTTCAGGGGATCACTTGCAACAGTTTGGGACCATTTTTGAGTGAATTGCAGAACGTCAGATTTTTAGCAGAAATTGTGACCGCGCAGCTTAGGGATTTTTTCAAAAACGTTGTTCAGACGTCGAGGGATAATTCTGTTTCCGATGATAAAAACCCATCTGTTTCCACCGAAAAACATTTCAGAGGATCACTTGCAACAGTTTGCCAACATTTTTGAGTGAATTGCAGAACGTCAGATTTTTAGCAGAAATTGTGACTGCGCGGCTTAGGGATTTTTTGAAAAAAAGTTGTTCAGACGTCGAAGGCTAATTCTGTTTCCGATGATAAAAACCCATCTGTTTCCACCGAAGAACATTTCAGGGGATCACTTGCAACAGTTTGCCAACATTTTTGATTGAATTGCAGAACGTCAGATTTTTAGCAGAAATTGTGACCGCGCGCCTTAGGGATTTTTTCAAAAAAAGTTGTTCAGACGTCGAGGGATAATTCTGTTTCCGATGATAAAAACCCATCTGTTTCCACCAAAAAACATTTCAGGGGATCGTTTCCAACAGTTTGGGACCATTTTTGAGTGAATTGCAGAACGTCAGATTTTTAGCAGAAATTGTGACTGCGCGGCTTAGGGATTTTTTCAAAAAAAGTTGTTCAGACCTCGAGGGCTAATTCTGTTTCCGATGATAAAAACCCATCTGTTTCCACCGAAAAACATTTCAGGGGATCACTTGCAATGGTTTGCCAACATTTTTGAGTGAATTGCAGAACGTCAGATTTTTAGCAGAAATTGTGACCGCGCGGCTTAGGGATTTTTTCAAAAAAAGTTGTTCAGACGTCGAGGGCTAATTCTGTTTCCGATGATAAAAACCCATCTGTTTCCACCGAAAAACATTTCAGGGGATCACTTGCAACAGTTTGCCAACATTTTTGAGTGAATTGCAGAACGTCAGATTTTTAGCAGAAATTGTGACCGCGCGGGTTAGGGATTTTTTCAAAAAAAGTTGTTCAGACGTCGAGGGCTAATTCTGTTTCCGATGATAAAAACCCATCTGTTTCCACCGAAAAACCTTTCCGGCGATCGTTTGCAACAGTTTGGGACCATTTTTGAGTGAATTGCAGAACGTCAGATTTTTAGCAGAAATTGTGACCGCGCAGCTTAGGGATTTTTTCAAAAAAAGTTGTTCATCCCTCGAGGGCTAATTCTGTTTCCGATGATAAAAACCCATCTGTTTCCACCGAAAAACATTTCAGGGGATCACTTGCAACAGTTTGCCAACATTTTTGAGTGAATTGCAGAACGTCAGATTTTTAGCAGAAATTGTGACCGCGCGGCTTAGGGATTTTTTCAAAAAAAGTTGTTCAGACGTCGAGGGCTACTTCTGTTTCCGATGATAAAAACCCATCTGTTTCCACCGAAAAACATTTCAGGGGATCACTTGCAACAGTTTGGGACCATTTTTGAGTGAATTGCAGAACGTCAGATTTTTAGCAGAAATTGTGACCGCGCGGCTGAGGGATTTTTTCAAAAAAAGTTGTTCAGACGTCGAGGGCTAATTCTGTTTCCGATGATAAAAACCCATCTGTTTCCACCGAAAAACATTTCAGGGGATCACTTGCAACAGTTTGCCAACATTTTTGAGTGAATTGCAGAACGTCAGATTTTTAGCAGAAATTGTGACCGCGCGGCTTAGGGATTCTTTCAAAAAAAGTTGTTCAGACGTCGAGGGCTAATTCTGTTTCCGATGATAAAAAACCATCTGTTTCCACCGAAAAACATTTCAGGGGATCACTTGCAACAGTTTGCCAAGATTTTTGAGTGAATTGCAGAACGTCAGATTTTTAGCAGAAATTGTGACCGCGCGGCTTAGGGATTTTTTCAAAAAAAGTTGTTCAGACGTCGAGGGCTAATTCTGTTTCCGATGATAAAAACCCATCTGTTTCCACCGAAAAACATTTCAGGGGATCACTTGCAACAGTTTGCCAAGATTTTTGAGTGAATTGCAGAACGTCAGATTTTTAGCAGAAATTGTGACCGCGCGGCTTAGGGATTTTTTCAAAAAAAGTTGTTCAGACGTCGAGGGCTAATTCTGTTTCCGATGATAAAAACCCATCTGTTTCCACCGAAAAACCTTTCCGGCGATCGTTTGCAACAGTTTGGGACCATTTTTGAGTGAATTGCAGAACGTCAGATTTTTAGCAGAAATTGTGACCGCGCAGCTTAGGGATTTTTTCAAAAAAAGTTGTTCATCCCTCGAGGGCTAATTCTGTTTCCGATGATAAAAACCCATCTGTTTCCACCGAAAAACATTTCAGGGGATCACTTGCAACAGTTTGGGACCATTTTTGAGTGAATTGCAGAACGTCAGATTTTTAGCAGAAATTGTGACCGCGCGGCTTAGGGATTTGTTCAAAAAAACTTGTTCAGACGTCAAGGGCTAATTCTGTTTCCGATGATAAAAACCCATCTGTATCCACCAAAAAACATTTCAGGGGATCGTTTGCAACAGTTTGGGACCATTTTTGAGTGAATTGCAGAACGTCAGATTTTTAGCAGAAATTGTGACCGCGCAGGTTAGGGATTTTTTCAAAAAAAGTTGTTCAGACGTCGAAGGCTAATTCTGTTTCCGATGATAAAAACCCATCTGTTTCCACCGAAAAACATTTCAGGGGATCACTTGCAACAGTTTGCCAACATTTTTGAGTGAATTGCAGAACGTCAGATTTTTAGCAGAAATTGTGACCGCGCGGCTTAGGGATTTTTTCAAAAAAAAGTTGTTCAGACGTCGAGGGCTAATTCTGTTTCCGATGATAAAAACCCATCTGTTTCCACCGAAAAACATTTCAGGGGATCACTTGCAACAGTTTGGGACCATTTTTGAGTGAATTGCAGAACGTAGGATTTTTAGCAGAAATTGTGACCGCGCGGCTTAGGGATTTTTTCAAAAAAAGTTGTTCAGACGTCGAGGGCTAATTCTGTTTCCGATGATAAAAACCCATCTGTTTCCACCGAAAAACATTTCAGGGGATCACTTGCAACAGTTTGGGACCATTTTTGAGTGAATTGCAGAACGTCAGATTTTTAGCAGAAATTGTGACCGCGCAGCTTAGGGATTTTTTCAAAAAAAGTTCTTCAGACGTCGAAGGCTAATTCTGTTTCCGATGATAAAAACCCATCTGTTTCCACAAAAAAACCTTTCAGGGGATCGTTTGCAACAGTTTGGGACCATTTTTGAGTGAATTGCAGAACGTCAGATTTTTAGCAGAAATTGTGACCGCGCGGCTTAGGGATTTTTTGAAAAAAAGTTGTTCAGACGTCGAAGGCTAATTCTGTTTCCGATGATAAAAACCCATCTGTTTCCACCGAAAAACATTTCAGGGGATCACTTGCAACAGTTTGCCAACATTTTTGATTGAATTGCAGAACGTCAGATTTTTAGCAGAAATTGTGACCGCGCGCCTTAGGGATTTTTTCAAAAAAAGTTGTTCAGACGTCGAGGGATAATTCTGTTTCCGATGATAAAAACCCATCTGTTTCCACCAAAAAACATTTCAGGGGATCGTTTCCAACAGTTTGGGACCATTTTTGAGTGAATTGCAGAACGTCAGATTTTTAGCAGAAATTGTGACTGCGCGGCTTAGGGATTTTTTCAAAAAAAGTTGTTCAGACGTCGAGGGCTAATTCTGTTTCCGATGATAAAAACCCATCTGTTTCCACCGAAAAACATTTCAGGGGATCACTTGCAATGGTTTGCCAACATTTTTGAGTGAATTGCAGAACGTCAGATTTTTAGCAGAAATTGTGACCGCGCGGCTTAGGGATTTTTTCAAAAAAAGTTGTTCAGACGTCGAGGGCTAATTCTGTTTCCGATGATAAAAACCCATCTGTTTCCACCGAAAAACATTTCAGGGGATCACTTGCAACAGTTTGCCAACATTTTTGAGTCAATTGCAGAACGTCAGATTTTTAGCAGAAATTGTGACCGCGCAGCTTAGGGATTTTTTCAAAATAGTTGTTCAGACGTTGAGGGCTAATTCTGTTTCCGATGATAAAAACCCATCTGTTTCCACCGAAAAACCTTTCCGGCGATCGTTTGCAACAGTTTGGGACCATTTTTGAGTGAATTGCAGAACGTCAGATTTTTAGCAGAAATTGTGACCGCGCAGCTTAGGGATTTTTTCAAAAAAAGTTGTTCATCCCTCGAGGGCTAATTCTGTTTCCGATGATAAAAACCCATCTGTTTCCACCGAAAAACATTTCAGGGGATCACTTGCAACAGTTTGGGACCATTTTTGAGTGAATTGCAGAACGTCAGATTTTTAGCAGAAATTGTGACCGCGCGGCTTAGGGATTTTTTCAAAAAAAGTTGTTCAGACGTCGAGGGCTAATTCTGTTTCCGATGATAATAACCCATCTGTATCCACTAAAAAACATTTCAGGGGATCGTTTGCAACAGTTTGGGACCATTTTTGAGTGAATTGCAGAACGCCAGATTTTTAGCAGAAATTGTGACCGCGCGGCTTAGGGATTTTTTCAAAAAAAGTTGTTCAGACGTCGAGGGCTAATTCTGTTTCCGATGATAAAAACCCATCTGTTTCCATCGAAAAACATTTCAGGGGATCACTTGCAACAGTTTGCCAACATTTTTGAGTGAATTGCAGAACGTCAGATTTTTAGCAGAAATTGTGACCGCCCGGCTTAGGGATTCTTTCAAAAAAAGTTGTTCAGACGTCGAGCGCTAATTCTGTTTCCGATGATAAAAACCCAGCTGTTTCCACCGAAAAACATTTCAGGGGATCACTTGCAACAGTTTGGGACCATTTTTGAGTGAATTGCAGAACGTCAGATTTTTAGCAGAAATTGTGACCGCGCGGCTTAGGGATTTTTTCAAAAAAAGTTGTTCAGACGTCGAGGGCTAATTCTGTTTCCGATGATAAAAACCCATCTGTTTCCGCCGAAAAACCTTTCCGGCGATCGTTTGCAACAGTTTGCCAACATTTTTGAGTGAATTGCAGAACGTCAGATTTTTAGCAGAAATTGTGACCGCGCAGCTTAGGGATTTTTTCAAAAAAAGTTGTTCATCCCTCGAGGGCTAATTCTGTTTCCGATGATAAAAACCCATCTGTTTCCACCAAAAAACATTTCAGGGGATCACTTGCAACAGTTTGGGACCATTTTTGAGTGAATTGCAGAACGTCAGATTTTTAGCAGAAATTGTGACCGCGCGGCTGAGGGATTTTTTCAAAAAAAGTTGTTCAGACGTCGAGGGCTAATTCTGTTTCCGATGATAAAAAACCATCTGTTTCCACCGAAAAACATTTCAGGGGATCACTTGCAACAGTTTGGGACCATTTTTGAGTGAATTGCAGAACGTCAGATTTTTAGCAGAAATTGTGACCGCGCGGCTTAGGGATTTTTTCGAAAAAACTTGTTCAGACGTCGAGGGCTAATTCTGTTTCCGATGATAAAAACCCATCTGTTTCCACCAAAAAACATTTCAGGGGATCGTTTGCAACACTTTGGGACCATTTTTGAGTGAATTGCAGAACGTCAGATTTTTAGCAGAAATTGTGACCGCGCGGGTTAGGGATTTTTTCAAAAAAAATTGTTCAGACGTCGACGGCTAATTCTGTTTCCGATGATAAAAACCCATCTGTTTCCACCAAAAAACATTTCAGGGGATCGTTTGCAACAGTTTGGGACCATTTTTGAGTGAATTGCAGAACGCCAGATTTTTAGCAGAAATTGTGACCGCGCGGCTTAGGGATTTTTTCACAAAAAGTTGTTCAGACGTCGAGGGCTAATTCTGTTTCCGATGATAAAAACCCATCTGTTTCCATCGAAAAACATTTCAGGGGATCACTTGCAACAGTTTGCCAACATTTTTGAGTGAATTGCAGAACGTCAGATTTTTAGCAGAAATTGTGACCGCCCGGCTTAGGGATTCTTTCAAAAAAAGTTGTTCAGACGTCGAGGGCTAATTCTGTTTCCGATGATAAAAACCCATCTGTTTCCACCGAAAAACATTTCAGGGGATCACTTGCAACAGTTTGCCAACATTTTTGAGTGAATTGCAGAACGTCAGATTTTTAGCAGAAATTGTGACCGCGCGGCTTAGGGATTTTTTCAAAAAAAGTTGTTCAGACGTCGAGGGCTAATTCTGTTTCCGATGATAAAAACCCATCTGTTTCCACCGAAAAACCTTTCCGGCGATCGTTTGCAACAGTTTGCCAACATTTTTGAGTGAATTGCAGAACGTCAGATTTTTAGCAGAAATTGTGACCGCGCAGCTTAGGGATTTTTTCAAAAAAAGTTGTTCAGACGTCGAGGGCTAATTCTGTTTCCGATGATAAAAACCCATCTGTTTCCACCGAAAAACATTTCAGGGGATCACTTGCAACAGTTTGGGACCATTTTTGAGTGAATTGCAGAACGTCAGATTTTTAGCAGAAATTGTGACCGCGCGGCTGAGGGATTTTTTCAAAAAAAGTTGTTCAGACGTCGAGGGCTAATTCTGTTTCCGATGATAAAAAACCATCTGTTTCCACCGAAAAACATTTCAGGGGATCACTTGCAACAGTTTTGACCATTTTTGAGTGAATTGCAGAACGTCAGATTTTTAGCAGAAATTGTGACCGCGCGGCTTAGGGATTTTTTCAAAAAAACTTGTTCAGACGTCGAGGGCTAATTCTGTTTCCGATGATAAAAACCCATCTGTTTCCACCAAAAAACATTTCAGGGAATCGTTTGCAAAAGTTTGGGACCATTTTTGAGTGAATTGCAGAACGTCAGATTTTTAGCAGAAATTGTGACCGTGCGGCTTAGGGATTTTTTCAAAAAAAAGTTGTTCAGACGTCGAGGGCTAATTCTGTTTCCGATGATAAAAACCCATCTGTTTCCACCGAAAAACATTTCAGGGGATCACTTGCAACAGTTTGGGACCATTTTTGAGTGAATTGCAGAACGTCAGATTTTTAGCAGAAATTGTGACCGCGCGGCTTAGGGATTTTTTCAAAAAAAGTTGTTCAGACGTCGAGGGCTAATTCTGTTTCCGATGATAAAAACCCATCTGTTTCCACCAAAAAACATTTCAGGGGATCGTTTCCAACAGTTTGGGACCATTTTTGAGTGAATTGCAGAACGTCAGATTTTTAGCAGAAATTGTGACCGCGCGGCTTAGGGATTTTTTCAAAAAAAGTTGTTCAGACGTCGAGGGCTAATTCTGTTTCCGATGATAAAAACCCATCTGTTTCCACCAAAAAACATTTCAGGGGATCGTTTCCAACAGTTTGGGACCATTTTTGAGTGAATTGCAGAACGTCAGATTTTTAGCAGAAATTGTGACTGCGCGGCTTAGGGATTTTTTCAAAAAAAGTTGTTCAGACGTCGAGGGCTAATTCTGTTTCCGATGATAAAAACCCATCTGTTTCCACCGAAAAACATTTCAGGGGATCACTTGCAATGGTTTGCCAACATTTTTGAGTGAATTGCAGAACGTCAGATTTTTAGCAGAAATTGTGACCGCGCGGCTTAGGGATTCTTTCAAAAAAAGTTGTTCAGACGTCGAGGGCTAATTCTTTTTCCGATGATAAAAACCCATCTGTTTCCACCGAAAAACATTTCAGGGGATCACTTGCAACAGTTTGCCAACATTTTTGAGTGAATTGCAGAACGTAGGATTTTTAGCAGAAATTGTGACCGCGCGGCTTAGGGATTTTTTCAAAAAAAGTTGTTCAGACGTCGAGGGCTAATTCTGTTTCCGATGATAAAAACCCATCTGTTTCCACCGAAAAACCTTTCCGGCGATCGTTTGCAACAGTTTGGGACCATTTTTGAGTGAATTGCAGAACGTCAGATTTTGAGCAGAAATTGTGACCGCGCAGCTTAGGGATTTTTTCAAAAAAAGTTGTTCATCCCTCGAGGGCTAATTCTGTTTCCGATGATAAAAACCCATCTGTTTCCACCGAAAAACATTTCAGGGGATCGTTTGCAACAGTTTGGGACCATTTTTGAGTGAATTGCAGAACGTCAGATTTTTAGCAGAAATTTTGACCGCGCGGGTTAGGAATTTTTTCAAAAAAAGTTGTTCAGACGTCGAAGGCTAATTCTGTTTCCGATGATAAAAACCCATCTGTTTCCACCGAAAAACATTTCAGGGGATCACTTGCAACAGTTTGCCAACATTTTTGAGTGAATTGCAGAACGTCAGATTTTTAGCAGAAATTGTGACCGTGCGGCTTAGGGATTTTTTCAAAAAAAAGTTGTTCAGACGTCGAGGGCTAATTCTGTTTCCGATGATAAAAACCCATCTGTTTCCACCGAAAAACATTTCAGGGGATCACTTGCAACAGTTTGGGACCATTTTTGAGTGAATTGCAGAACGTCAGATTTTTAGCAGAAATTGTGACTGCGCGGCTTAGGGATTTTTTCAAAAAAAGTTGTTCAGACGTCGAGGGCTAAATCTGTTTCCGATGATAAAAACCCATCTGTATCCACCAAAAAACATTTCAGGGGATCGTTTGCAACAGTTTGGGACCATTTTTGAGTGAATTGCAGAACGTCAGATTTTTAGCAGAAATTGTGACCGCGCGGCTTAGGGATTTTTTCAAAAAAAGTTGTTCAGACGTCGAGGGCTAATTCTGTTTCCGATGATAAAAACCCATCTTTTTCCACCAAAAAACATTTCAGGGGATCGTTTGCAACAGTTTGGGACCATTTTTGAGTGAATTGCAGAACGTCAGATTTTTAGCAGAAATTGTGACCGCGCGGGTTAGGGATTTTTTCAAAAAAAATTGTTCAGACGTCGACGGCTAATTCTGTTTCCGATGATAAAAACCCATCTGTTTCCACCAAAAAACATTTCAGGGGATCGTTTGCAACAGTTTGGGACCATTTTTGAGTGAATTGCAGAACGCCAGATTTTTAGCAGAAATTGTGACCGCGCGGCTTAGGGATTTTTTCAAAAAAAGTTGTTCAGACGTCGAGGGCTAATTCTGTTTCCGATGATAAAAACCCATCTGTTTCCATCGAAAAACATTTCAGGGGATCACTTGCAACAGTTTGCCAACATTTTTGAGTGAATTGCAGAACGTCAGATTTTTAGCAGAAATTGTGACCGCCCGGCTTAGGGATTCTTTCAAAAAAAGTTGTTCAGACGTTGAGGGCTAATTCTGTTTCCGATGATAAAAACCCAGCTGTTTCCACCGAAAAACATTTCAGGGGATCACTTGCAACAGTTTGCCAAGATTTTTGAGTGAATTGCAGAACGTCAGGTTTTTAGCAGAAATTGTGACCGCGCGGCTTAGATTTTTTCAAAAAAAGTTGTTCAGACGTCGAGGGCTAATTCTGTTTCCGATGATAAAAACCCATCTGTTTCCACCGAAAAACCTTTCCGGCGATCGTTTGCAACAGTTTGGGACCATTTTTGAGTGAATTGCAGAACGTCAGATTTTTAGCAGAAATTGTGACCGCGCAGCTTAGGGATTTTTTCAAAAAAAGTTGTTCATCCCTCGAGGGCTAATTCTGTTTCCGATGATAAAAACCCATCTGTTTCCACCGAAAAACATTTCAGGGGATCACTTGCAACAGTTTGGGACCATTTTTGAGTGAATTGCAGAACGTCAGATTTTTAGCAGAAATTGTGACCGCGCGGCTGAGGGATTTTTTCAAAAAAAGTTGTTCAGACGTCGAGGGCTAATTCTGTTTCCGATGATAAAAAACCATCTGTTTCCACCGAAAAACATTTCAGGGGATCACTTGCAACAGTTTGGGACCATTTTTGAGTGAATTGCAGAACGTCAGATTTTTAGCAGAAATTGTGACCGCGCGGCTTAGGGATTTTTTAAAAAAAAAGTTGTTCAGACGTCGAGGGCTAATTCTGTTTCCGATGATAAAAACCCATCTGTTTCCACCAAAAAACATTTCAGGGGATCGTTTGCAACAGTTTGGGACCATTTTTGAGTGAATTGCAGAACGTCAGATTTTTAGCAGAAATTTTGACCGCGCGGGTTAGGAATTTTTTCAAAAAAAGTTGTTCAGACGTCGAAGGCTAATTCTGTTTCCGATGATAAAAACCCATCTGTTTCCACCGAAAAACATTTCAGGGGATCACTTGCAACAGTTTGCCAACATTTTTGAGTGAATTGCAGAACGTCAGATTTTTAGCAGAAATTGTGACCGTGCGGCTTAGGGATTTTTTCAAAAAAAAGTTGTTCAGACGTCGAGGGCTAATTCTGTTTCCGATGATAAAAACCCATCTGTTTCCACCGAAAAACATTTCAGGGGATCACTTGCAACAGTTTGGGACCATTTTTGAGTGAATTGCAGAACGTCAGATTTTAAGCAGAAATTGTGACCGCGCGGCTTAGGGATTTTTTCAAAAAAAGTTGTTCAGACGTCGAGGGCTAAATCTGTTTCCGATGATAAAAACCCATCTGTATCCACCAAAAAACATTTCAGGGGATCGTTTGCAACAGTTTGGGACCATTTTTGAGTGAATTGCAGAACGTCAGATTTTTAGCAGAAATTGTGACCGCGCGGCTTAGGGATTTTTTCAAAAAAAGTTGTTCAGACGTCGAGGGCTAATTCTGTTTCCGATGATAAAAACCCATCTTTTTCCACCAAAAAACATTTCAGGGGATCGTTTGCAACAGTTTGGGACCATTTTTGAGTGAATTGCAGAACGTCAGATTTTTAGCAGAAATTGTGACCGCGCGGGTTAGGGATTTTTTCAAAAAAAATTGTTCAGACGTCGACGGCTAATTCTGTTTCCGATGATAAAAACCCATCTGTTTCCACCAAAAAACATTTCAGGGGATCGTTTGCAACAGTTTGGGACCATTTTTGAGTGAATTGCAGAACGCCAGATTTTTAGCAGAAATTGTGACCGCGCGGCTTAGGGATTTTTTCAAAAAAAGTTGTTCATCCCTCGAGGGCTAATTCTGTTTCCGATGATAAAAACCCATCTGTTTCCATCGAAAAACATTTCAGGGGATCACTTGCAACAGTTTGCCAACATTTTTGAGTGAATTGCAGAACGTCAGATTTTTAGCAGAAATTGTGACCGCCCGGCTTAGGGATTCTTTCAAAAAAAGTTGTTCAGACGTTGAGGGCTAATTCTGTTTCCGATGATAAAAACCCAGCTGTTTCCACCGAAAAACATTTCAGGGGATCACTTGCAACAGTTTGCCAAGATTTTTGAGTGAATTGCAGAACGTCAGGTTTTTAGCAGAAATTGTGACCGCGCGGCTTAGGGATTTTTTCAAAAAAAGTTGTTCAGACGTCGAGGGCTAATTCTGTTTCCGATGATAAAAACCCATCTGTTTCCACCGAAAAACCTTTCCGGCGATCGTTTGCAACAGTTTGCCAACATTTTTGAGTGAATTGCAGAACGTCAGATTTTTAGCAGAAATTGTGACCGCGCAGCTTAGGGATTTTTTCAAAAAAAGTTGTTCATCCCTCGAGGGCTAATTCTGTTTCCGATGATAAAAACCCATCTGTTTCCACCGAAAAACATTTCAGGGGATCACTTGCAACAGTTTGGGACCATTTTTGAGTGAATTGCAGAACGTCAGATTTTTAGCAGAAATTGTGACCGCGCGGCTGAGGGATTTTTTCAAAAAAAGTTGTTCAGACGTCGAGGGCTAATTCTGTTTCCGATGATAAAAAACCATCTGTTTCCACCGAAAAACATTTCAGGGGATCACTTGCAACAGTTTGGGACCATTTTTGAGTGAATTGCAGAACGTCAGATTTTTAGCAGAAATTGTGACCGCGCGGCTTAGGGATTTTTTCAAAAAAACTTGTTCAGACGTCGAGGGCTAATTCTGTTTCCGATGATAAAAACCCATCTGTTTCCACCAAAAAACATTTCAGGGGATCGTTTGCAACAGTTTGGGACCATTTTTGAGTGAATTGCAGAACGTCAGATTTTTAGCAGAAATTGTGACCGCGCGGGTTAGGGATTTTTTCAAAAAAAGTTGTTCAGACGTCGACGGCTAATTCTGTTTCCGATGATAAAAACCCATCTGTTTCCACCAAAAAACATTTCAGGGGATCACTTGCAACAGTTTGCCAACATTTTTGAGTGAATTGCAGAACGTCAGATTTTTAGCAGAAATTGTGACCGTGCGGCTTAGGGATTTTTTCAAAAAAAAGTTGTTCAGACGTCGAGGGCTAATTCTGTTTCCGATGATAAAAACCCATCTGTTTCCACCGAAAAACATTTCAGGGGATCACTTGCAACAGTTTGGGACCATTTTTGAGTGAATTGCAGAACGTCAGATTTTTAGCAGAAATTGTGACCGCGCGGCTTAGGGATTTTTTCAAAAAAAGTTGTTCAGACGTCGAGGGCTAATTCTGTTTCCGATGATAAAAACCCATCTGTTTCCACCAAAAAACATTTCAGGGGATCGTTTCCAACAGTTTGGGACCATTTTTGAGTGAATTGCAGAACGTCAGATTTTTAGCAGAAATTGTGACTGCGCGGCTTAGGGATTTTTTCAAAAAAAGTTGTTCAGACGTCGAGGGCTAATTCTGTTTCCGATGATAAAAACCCATCTGTTTCCACCGAAAAACATTTCAGGGGATCACTTGCAACAGTTTGCCAACATTTTTGAGTGAATTGCAGAACGTCAGATTTTTAGCAGAAATTGTGACCGCGCGGCTTAGGGATTCTTTCAAAAAAAGTTGTTCAGACGTCGAGGGCTAATTCTTTTTCCGATGATAAAAACCCATCTGTTTCCACCGAAAAACATTTCAGGGGATCACTTGCAACAGTTTGCCAACATTTTTGAGTGAATTGCAGAACGTCAGATTTTTAGCAGAAATTGTGACCGCGCGGCTTAGGGATTCTTTCAAAAAAAGTTGTTCAGACGTCGAGGGCTAATTCTGTTTCCGATGATAAAAAGCCAGCTGTTTCCACCGAAAAACATTTCAGGGGATCACTTGCAACAGTTTGCCAAGATTTTTGAGTGAATTGCAGAACGTAGGATTTTTAGCAGAAATTGTGACCGCGCGGCTTAGGGATTTTTTCAAAAAAAGTTGTTCAGACGTCGAGGGCTAATTCTGTTTCCGATGATAAAAACCCATCTGTTTCCACCGAAAAACCTTTCCGGCGATCGTTTGCAACAGTTTGGGACCATTTTTGAGTGAATTGCAGAACGTCAGATTTTGAGCAGAAATTGTGACCGCGCAGCTTAGGGATTTTTTCAAAAAAAGTTGTTCATCCCTCGAGGGCTAATTCTGTTTCCGATGATAAAAACCCATCTGTTTCCACCGAAAAACATTTCAGGGGATCACTTGCAACAGTTTGCCAACATTTTTGAGTGAATTGCAGAACGTCAGATTTTTAGCAGAAATTGTGACCGTGCGGCTTAGGGATTTTTTCAAAAAAAAGTTGTTCAGACGTCGAGGGCTAATTCTGTTTCCGATGATAAAAACCCATCTGTTTCCACCGAAAAACATTTCAGGGGATCACTTGCAACAGTTTGGGACCATTTTTGAGTGAATTGCAGAACGTCAGATTTTTAGCAGAAATTGTGACCGCGCGGCTTAGGGATTTTTTCAAAAAAAGTTGTTCAGACGTCGAGGGCTGAATCTGTTTCCGATGATAAAAACCCATCTGTATCCACCAAAAAACATTTCAGGGGATCGTTTGCAACAGTTTGGGACCATTTTTGAGTGAATTGCAGAACGTCAGATTTTTAGCAGAAATTGTGACCGCGCGGCTTAGGGATTTTTTCAAAAAAAGTTGTTCAGACGTCGAGGGCTAATTCTGTTTCCGATGATAAAAACCCATCTTTTTCCACCAAAAAACATTTCAGGGGATCGTTTCCAACAGTTTGGGACCATTTTTGAGTGAATTGCAGAACGTCAGATTTTTAGCAGAAATTGTGACTGCGCGGCTTAGGGATTTTTTCAAAAAAAGTTGTTCAGACCTCGAGGGCTAATTCTGTTTCCGATGATAAAAACCCATCTGTTTCCACCGAAAAACATTTCAGGGGATCACTTGCAATGGTTTGCCAACATTTTTGAGTGAATTGCAGAACGTCAGATTTTTAGCAGAAATTGTGACCGCGCGGCTTAGGGATTTTTTCAAAAAAAGTTGTTCAGACGTTGAGGGCTAATTCTGTTTCCGATGATAAAAACCCATCTGTTTCCACCGAAAAACATTTCAGGGGATCACTTGCAACAGTTTGCCAACATTTTTGAGTGAATTGCAGAACGTCAGATTTTTAGCAGAAATTGTGACCGCGCGGCTTAGGGATTTTTTCAAAAAAAGTTGTTCAGACGTCGAGGGCTAATTCTGTTTCCGATGATAAAAACCCATCTGTTTCCACCGAAAAACATTTCAGGGGATCACTTGCAACAGTTTGGGACCATTTTTGAGTGAATTGCAGAACGTCAGATTTTTAGCAGAAATTGTGACCGCGCGGCTTAGGGATTTTTTCAAAAAAAGTTGTTCAGACGTCGAGGGCTAATTCTTTTTCCGATGATAAAAACCCATCTGTTTCCACCGAAAAACATTTCAGGGGATCACTTGCAACAGTTTGCCAACATTTTTGAGTGAATTGCAGAACGTCAGATTTTTAGCAGAAATTGTGACCGCGCGGCTTAGGGATTTTTTCAAAAAAAGTTGTTCAGACGTCGAGGGCTAATTCTGTTTCCGATGATAAAAACCCAGCTGTTTCCACCGAAAAACATTTCAGGGGATCACTTGCAACAGTTTGCCAAGATTTTTGAGTGAATTGCAGAACGTCAGATTTTTAGCAGAAATTGTGACCGCGCGGCTTAGGGATTTTTTCAAAAAAAGTTGTTCAGACGTCGAGGGCTAATTCTGTTTCCGATGATAAAAACCCAGCTGTTTCCACCGAAAAACATTTCAGGGGATCACTTGCAACAGTTTGCCAAGATTTTTGAGTGAATTGCAGAACGTCAGATTTTTAGCAGAAATTGTGACCGCGCGGCTTAGGGATTTTTTCAAAAAAAGTTGTTCAGACGTCGAGGGCTAATTCTGTTTCCGATGATAAAAACCCATCTGTATCCACCAAAAAACATTTCAGGGGATCGTTTGCAACAGTTTGGGACCATTTTTGAGTGAATTGCAGAACGTCAGATTTTTAGCAGAAATTGTGACCGCGCGGCTTAGGGATTTTTTCAAAAAAAGTTGTTCAGACGTCGAGGGCTAATTCTGTTTCCGATGATAAAAACCCATCTGTTTCCACCAAAAAACCTTTCCGCCGATCGTTTGCAACAGTTTGGGACCATTTTTGAGTGAATTGCAGAACGTCAGATTTTTAGCAGAAATTGTGACCGCGCAGCTTAGGGATTTTTTCAAAAAAAGTTGTTCAGACGTCGAGGGCTAATTCTGTTTCCGATGATAAAAAACCATCTGTTTCCACCGAAAAACATTTCAGGGGATCACTTGCAACAGTTTGCCAACATTTTTGAGTGAATTGCAGAACGTCAGATTTTTAGCAGAAATTGTGACCGCGCGGCTTAGGGATTTTTTCAAAAAAAGTTGTTCAGACGTCGAGGGCTAATTCTGTTTCCGATGATAAAAACCCATCTGTATCCACCAAAAAACATTTCAGGGGATCGTTTGCAACAGTTTGGGACCATTTTTGAGTGAATTGCAGAACGTCAGATTTTTAGCAGAAATTGTGACCGCGCGGCTTAGGGATTTTTTCAAAAAAAGTTGTTCAGACGTCGAGGGCTAATTCTGTTTCCGATGATAAAAACCCATCTGTTTCCACCAAAAAACATTTCAGGGGATAGTTTCCAACAGTTTGGGACCATTTTTGAGTGAATTGCAGAAAGTCAGATTTTTAGCAGAAATTGTGACTGCGCGGCTTAGGGATTTTTTCAAAAAAAGTTGTTCAGACCTCGAGGGCTAATTCTGTTTCCGATGATAAAAACCCATCTGTTTCCACCGAAAAACATTTCAGGGGATCACTTGCAATGGTTTGCCAACATTTTTGAGTGAATTGCAGAACGTCAGATTTTTAGCAGAAATTGTGACCGCGCGGCTTAGGGATTTTTTCAAAAAAAGTTGTTCAGACGTCGAGGGCTAATTCTGTTTCCGATGATAAAAACCCATCTGTTTCCACCGAAAAACATTTCAGGGGATCACTTGCAACAGTTTGCCAACATTTTTGAGTGAATTGCAGAACGTCAGATTTTTAGCAGAAATTGTGACCGCGCGGCTTAGGGATTCTTTCAAAAAAAGTTGTTCAGACGTCGAGGGCTAATTCTTTTTCCGATGATAAAAACCCATCTGTTTCCACCGAAAAACATTTCAGGGGATCACTTGCAACAGTTTGCCAACATTTTTGAGTGAATTGCAGAACGTCAGATTTTTAGCAGAAATTGTGACCGCGCGGCTTAGGGATTCTTTCAAAAAAAGTTGTTCAGACGTCGAGGGCTAATTCTGTTTCCGATGATAAAAAGCCAGCTGTTTCCACCGAAAAACATTTCAGGGGAACACTTGCAACAGTTTGCCAAGATTTTTGAGTGAATTGCAGAACGTAGGATTTTTAGCAGAAATTGTGACCGCGCGGCTTAGGGATTTTTTCAAAAAAAGTTGTTCAGACGTCGAGGGCTAATTCTGTTTCCGATGATAAAAACCCATCTGTTTCCACCGAAAAACCTTTCCGGCGATCGTTTGCAACAGTTTGGGACCATTTTTGAGTGAATTGCAGAACGTCAGATTTTGAGCAGAAATTGTGACCGCGCAGCTTAGGGATTTTTTCAAAAAAAGTTGTTCATCCCTCGAGGGCTAATTCTGTTTCCGATGATAAAAACCCATCTGTTTCCACCGAAAAACATTTCAGGGGATCACTTGCAACAGTTTGGGACCATTTTTGAGTGAATTGCAGAACGTCAGATTTTTAGCAGAAATTGTGACCGCGCGGCTGAGGGATTTTTTCAAAAAAAGTTGTTCAGACGTCGAGGGCTAATTCTGTTTCCGATGATAAAAAACCATCTGTTTCCACCGAAAAACATTTCAGGGGATCACTTGCAACAGTTTGGGACCATTTTTGAGTGAATTGCAGAACGTCAGATTTTTAGCAGAAATTGTGACCGCGCGGCTTAGGGATTTTTTAAAAAAAAAGTTGTTCAGACGTCGAGGGCTAATTCTGTTTCCGATGATAAAAACCCATCTGTTTCCACCAAAAAACATTTCAGGGGATCGTTTGCAACAGTTTGGGACCATTTTTGAGTGAATTGCAGAACGTCAGATTTTTAGCAGAAATTTTGACCGCGCGGGTTAGGAATTTTTTCAAAAAAAGTTGTTCAGACGTCGAAGGCTAATTCTGTTTCCGATGATAAAAACCCATCTGTTTCCACCGAAAAACATTTCAGGGGATCACTTGCAACAGTTTGCCAACATTTTTGAGTGAATTGCAGAACGTCAGATTTTTAGCAGAAATTGTGACCGTGCGGCTTAGGGATTTTTTCAAAAAAAAGTTGTTCAGACGTCGAGGGCTAATTCTGTTTCCGATGATAAAAACCCATCTGTTTCCACCGAAAAACATTTCAGGGGATCACTTGCAACAGTTTGGGACCATTTTTGAGTGAATTGCAGAACGTCAGATTTTTAGCAGAAATTGTGACCGCGCGGCTTAGGGATTTTTTCAAAAAAAGTTGTTCAGACGTCGAGGGCTGAATCTGTTTCCGATGATAAAAACCCATCTGTATCCACCAAAAAACATTTCAGGGGATCGTTTGCAACAGTTTGGGACCATTTTTGAGTGAATTGCAGAACGTCAGATTTTTAGCAGAAATTGTGACCGCGCGGCTTAGGGATTTTTTCAAAAAAAGTTGTTCAGACGTCGAGGGCTAATTCTGTTTCCGATGATAAAAACCCATCTTTTTCCACCAAAAAACATTTCAGGGGATCGTTTCCAACAGTTTGGGACCATTTTAGAGTGAATTGCAGAACGTCAGATTTTTAGCAGAAATTGTGACTGCGCGGCTTAGGGATTTTTTCAAAAAAAAGTTGTTCAGACCTCGAGGGCTAATTCTGTTTCCGATGATAAAAACCCATCTGTTTCCACCGAAAAACATTTCAGGGGATCACTTGCAATGGTTTGCCAACATTTTTGAGTGAATTGCAGAACGTCAGATTTTTAGCAGAAATTGTGACCGCGCGGCTTAGGGATTTTTTCAAAAAAAGTTGTTCAGACGTTGAGGGCTAATTCTGTTTCCGATGATAAAAACCCATCTGTTTCCACCGAAAAACATTTCAGGGGATCACTTGCAACAGTTTGCCAACATTTTTGAGTGAATTGCAGAACGTCAGATTTTTAGCAGAAATTGTGACCGCGCGGCTTAGGGATTTTTTCAAAAAAAGTTGTTCAGACGTCGAGGGCTAATTCTGTTTCCGATGATAAAAACCCATCTGTTTCCACCGAAAAACATTTCAGGGGATCACTTGCAACAGTTTGCCAACATTTTTGAGTGAATTGCAGAACGTCAGATTTTTAGCAGAAATTGTGACCGTGCGGCTTAGGGATTTTTTCAAAAAAAAGTTGTTCAGACGTCGAGGGCTAATTCTGTTTCCGATGATAAAAACCCATCTTTTTCCACCAAAAAACATTTCAGGGGATCGTTTCCAACAGTTTGGGACCATTTTAGAGTGAATTGCAGAACGTCAGATTTTTAGCAGAAATTGTGACTGCGCGGCTTAGGGATTTTTTCAAAAAAAAGTTGTTCAGACCTCGAGGGCTAATTCTGTTTCCGATGATAAAAACCCATCTGTTTCCACCGAAAAACATTTCAGGGGATCACTTGCAATGGTTTGCCAACATTTTTGAGTGAATTGCAGAACGTCAGATTTTTAGCAGAAATTGTGACCGCGCGGCTTAGGGATTTTTTCAAAAAAAGTTGTTCAGACGTTGAGGGCTAATTCTGTTTCCGATGATAAAAACCCATCTGTTTCCACCGAAAAACATTTCAGGGGATCACTTGCAACAGTTTGCCAACATTTTTGAGTGAATTGCAGAACGTCAGATTTTTAGCAGAAATTGTGACCGCGCGGCTTAGGGATTTTTTCAAAAAAAGTTGTTCAGACGTCGAGGGCTAATTCTGTTTCCGATGATAAAAACCCATCTGTTTCCACCGAAAAACATTTCAGGGGATCACTTGCAACAGTTTGCCAACATTTTTGAGTGAATTGCAGAACGTCAGATTTTTAGCAGAAATTGTGACCGCGCGGCTTAGGGATTTTTTCAAAAAAAGTTGTTCAGACGTCGAGGGCTAATTCTGTTTCCGATGATAAAAACCCATCTGTTTCCACCGAAAAACCTTTCCGCCGATCGTTTGCAACAGTTTGGGACCATTTTTGAGTGAATTGCAGAACGTCAGATTTTTAGCAGAAATTGTGACCGCGCAGCTTAGGGATTTTTTCAAAAAAAGTTGTTCAGACGTCGAGGGCTAATTCTGTTTCCGATGATAAAAAACCATCTGTTTCCACCGAAAAACATTTCAGGGGATCACTTGCAACAGTTTGCCAACATTTTTGAGTGAATTGCAGAACGTCAGATTTTTAGCAGAAATTGTGACCGCGCGGCTTAGGGATTTTTTCAAAAAAAGTTGTTCAGACGTCGAGGGCTAATTCTGTTTCCGATGATAAAAACCCATCTGTATCCACCAAAAAACATTTCAGGGGATCGTTTGCAACAGTTTGGGACCATTTTTGAGTGAATTGCAGAACGTCAGATTTTTAGCAGAAATTGTGACCGCGCGGCTTACGGATTTTTTCAAAAAAAGTTGTTCAGACGTCGAGGGCTAATTCTGTTTCCGATGATAAAAACCCATCTGTTTCCACCAAAAAACATTTCAGGGGATAGTTTCCAACAGTTTGGGACCATTTTTGAGTGAATTGCAGAAAGTCAGATTTTTAGCAGAAATTGTGACTGCGCGGCTTAGGGATTTTTTCAAAAAAAGTTGTTCAGACCTCGAGGGCTAATTCTGTTTCCGATGATAAAAACCCATCTGTTTCCACCGAAAAACATTTCAGGGGATCACTTGCAACAGTTTGGGACCATTTTTGAGTGAATTGCAGAACGTCAGATTTTTAGCAGAAATTGTGACCGCGCGGCTTAGGGATTCTTTCAAAAAAAGTTGTTCAGACGTCGAGGGCTAATTCTGTTTCCGATGATAAAAAACCATCTGTTTCCACCGAAAAACATTTCAGGGGATCACTTGCAACAGTTTGCCAACATTTTTGAGTGAATTGCAGAACGTCAGATTTTTAGCAGAAATTGTGACCGCGCGGGTTAGCGATTTTTTCAAAAAAAGTTGTTCAGACGTCGAGGGCTAATTCTGTTTCCGATGATAAAAACCCATCTGTTTCCACCGAAAAACCTTTCCGGCGATCGTTTGCAACAGTTTGGGACCATTTTTGAGTGAATTGCAGAACGTCAGATTTTTAGCAGAAATTGTGACCGCGCAGCTTAGGGATTTTTTCAAAAAAAGTTGTTCAGACGTCGAGGGCTACTTCTGTTTCCGATGATAAAAACCCATCTGTTTCCACCGAAAAACATTTCAGGGGATCACTTGCAACAGTTTGCCAACATTTTTGAGTGAATTGCAGAACGTCAGATTTTTAGCAGAAATTGTGACCGCGCGGCTTAGGGATTTTTTCAAAAAAAGTTGTTCAGACGTCGAGGGCTAATTCTGTTTCCGATGATAAAAACCCATCTGTTTCCACCGAAAAACATTTCAGGGGATCACTTGCAACAGTTTGGGACCATTTTTGAGTGAATTGCAGAACGTCAGATTTTTAGCAGAAATTGTGACCGCGCGGCTGAGGGATTTTTTCAAAAAAAGTTGTTCAGACGTCGAGGGCTAATTCTGTTTCCGATGATAAAAACCCATCTGTTTCCACCGAAAAACATTTCAGGGGATCACTTACAACAGTTTGCCAACATTTTTGAGTGAATTGCAGAACGTCAGATTTTTAGCAGAAATTGTGACCGCGCGGCTTAGGGATTTTTTCAAAAAAAGTTGTTCAGACGTCGAGGGCTAATTCTGTTTCCGATGATAAAAACCCATCTGTTTCCACCGAAAAACATTTCAGGGGATCACTTGCAACAGTTTGCCAAGATTTTTGAGTGAATTGCAGAACGTCAGATTTTTAGCAGAAATTGTGACCGCGCGGCTTAGGGATTTTTTCAAAAAAAGTTGTTCAGACCTCGAGGGCTAATTCTGTTTCCGATGATAAAAACCCATCTGTATCCACCAAAAAACATTTCAGGGGATCGTTTGCAACAGTTTGGGACCATTTTTGAGTGAATTGCAGAACGTCAGATTTTTAGCAGAAATTGTGACCGCGCGGCTTAGGGATTTTTTCAAAAAAAGTTGTTCAGACGTCGAGGGCTAATTCTGTTTCCGATGATAAAAACCCATCTGTTTCCACCGAAAAACATTTCAGGGGATCACTTGCAACAGTTTGCCAACATTTTTGAGTGAATTGCAGAACGTCAGGTTTTTAGCAGAAATTGTGACCGCGCGGCTTAGGGATTTTTTCAAAAAAAGTTGTTCAGACGTCGAGGGCTAATTCTGTTTCCGATGATAAAAACCCATCTGTTTCCACCGAAAAACATTTCAGGGGATCACTTGCAACAGTTTGCCAACATTTTTGAGTGAATTGCAGAACGTCAGATTTTTAGCAGAAATTGTGACCGCGCGGCTTCGGGATTCTTTCAAAAAAAGTTGTTCAGACGTCGAGGGCTAATTCTGTTTCCGATGATAAAAACCCAGCTGTTTCCACCGAAAAACATTTCAGGGGATCACTTGCAACAGTTTGCCAAGATTTTTGAGTGAATTGCAGAACGTCAGATTTTTAGCAGAAATTGTGACCGCGCGGCTTAGGGATTTTTTCAAAAAAAGTTGTTCAGACGTCGAGGGCTAATTCTGTTTCTGATGATAAAAACCCATCTGTTTCCACCGAAAAACCTTTCCGGCGATCGTTTGCAACAGTTTGGGACCATTTTTGAGTGAATTGCAGAACGTCAGATTTTTAGCAGAAATTGTGACCGCGCAGCTGAGGGATTTTTTCAAAAAAAGTTGTTCATCCCTCGAGGGCTAATTCTGTTTCCGATGATAAAAAACCATCTGTTTCCACCGAAAAACATTTCAGGGGATCACTTGCAACAGTTTGAGAACAATTTTTGAGTGAATTGCAGAACGTCAGATTTTTAGCAGAAATTGTGACCGCGCGGCTTAGGGATTTTTTCAATAAAACTTGTTCAGACGTCGAGGGCTAATTCTGTTTCCGATGATAAAAAACCATCTGTTTCCACCAAAAAACATTTCAGGGGATCGTTTGCAACAGTTTGGGACCATTTTTGAGTGAATTGCAGAACGTCAGATTTTTAGCAGAAATTGTGACCGTGCGGCTTAGGGATTTTTTCAAAAAAAAATTGTTCAGACGTCGAGGGCTAATTCTGTTTCCGATGATAAAAACCCATCTGTTTCCACCGAAAAACATTTCAGGGGATCACTTGCAACAGTTTGGGACCATTTTTGAGTGAATTGCAGAACGTCAGATTTTTAGCAGAAATTGTGACCGCGCGGCTTAGGGATTTTTTCAAAAAAAGTTGTTCAGACGTCGAGGGCTAATTCTGTTTCCGATGATAAAAACCCATCTGTATCCTCCAAAAAACATTTCAGGGGATCGTTTGCAACAGTTTGGGACCATTTTTGAGTGAATTGCAGAACGTCAGATTTTTAGCAGAAATTGTGACCGCGCGGCTTAGGGATTTTTTCAAAAAAAGTTGTTCAGACGTCGAGGGCTAATTCTGTTTCCGATGATAAAAACCCATCTGTTAGCACCGAAAAACATTTCAGGGGATCACTTGCAACAGTTTGGGACCATTTTTGAGTGAATTGCAGAACGTCAGATTTTTAGCAGAAATTGTGACCGTGCGGCTTAGGGATTTTTTCAAAAAAAAGTTGTTCAGACGTCGAGGGCTAATTCTGTTTCCGATGATAAAAACCCATCTGTTTCCACCGAAAAACATTTCAGGGGATCACTTGCAACAGTTTGGGACCATTTTTGAGTGAATTGCAGAACGTCAGATTTTTAGCAGAAATTGTGACCGCGCGGCTTAGGGATTTTTTCAAAAAAAGTTGTTCAGACGTCGAGGGCTAATTCTGTTTCCGATGATAAAAACCCATCTGTATCCACCAAAAAACATTTCAGGGGATCGTTTGCAACAGTTTGGGACCATTTTTGAGTGAATTGCAGAACGTCAGATTTTTAGCAGAAATTGTGACCGCGCGGCTTAGGGATTTTTTCAAAAAAAGTTGTTCAGACGTCGAGGGCTAATTCTGTTTCCGATGATAAAAAACCATCTGTTAGCACCGAAAAACATTTCAGGGGATCACTTGCAACAGTTTGGGACCATTTTTGAGTGAATTGCAGAACGTCAGATTTTTAGCAGAAATTGTGACCGCGCGGCTTAGGGATTTTTTCAAAAAAAGTTGTTCAGACCTCGAGGGCTAATTCTGTTTCCGATGATAAAAACCCATCTGTTTCCACCGAAAAACATTTCAGGGGATCACTTGCAATGGTTTGCCAACATTTTTGAGTGAATTGCAGAACGTCAGATTTTTAGCAGAAATTGTGACCACGCGGCTTAGGGATTTTTTCAAAAAAAGTTGTTCAGACGTCGAGGGCTAATTCTGTTTCCGATGATAAAAACCCATCTGTTAGCACCGAAAAATATTTCAGGGGATCACTTGCAACGGTTTGCCAACATTTTTGAGTGAATTGCAGAACGTCAGATTTTTAGCAGAAATTGTGACCGCGCGGGTTAGGGATTTTTTCAAAAAAAGTTGTTCAGACGTCGAGGGCTAATTCTGTTTCCGATGATAAAAACACACCTGTTTCCACCGAAAAACCTTTCACGGGATCGTTTGCAACAGTTTGGCACCATTTTTGAGTGAATTGCAGAACGTCAGATTTTTGCTGAAATTGTGACTGCGCGACTTAGGGATTTTTTCAAAAAAAAGTTGTTCAGACGTCGAGGGCTAATTCTGTTTCCGATGATAAAATCCCATCTGTTTCCACCGAAAAACATTTCAGGGGATCACTTGCAACAGTTTGGCACCATTTTTGAGTGAATTGCAGAACGTCAGATTTTTAGCAGAAATTGTGACCGCGCGACTTAGGGATTTTTTCAAAAAAAGTTGTTCAGACGTTGAGGGCTAATTCTGTTTCCGATGATAAAAACCCATCTGTTTCCACCGAAAAACATTTCAGGGGATCACTTGCAACAGTTTGCCAACATTTTTGAGTGAATTGCAGAACGTCAGATTTTTAGCCGCGGCTTAGGGATTTTTTCAAAAAAAGTTGTTCAGACGTCGAGGGCTAATTCTGTTTCCGATGATAAAAACCCATCTGTTTCCACCAAAAAACATTTCAGGGGATCACTTGCAACAGTTTGCCAACATTTTTGAGTGAATTGCAGAACGTCAGATTTTTAGCAGAAATTGTGACCGCGCGGCTTAGGGATTTTTTCAAAAAAAGTTGTTCAGACGTCGAGGGCTAATTCTGTTTCCGATGATAAAAACCCATCTGTTTCCACCGAAAAACATTTCAGGGGATCACTTGCAACAGTTTGGGACCATTTTTGAGTGAATTGCAGAACGTAAGATTTTTAGCAGAAATTGTGACCGCGCGGCTTAGGGATTTTTTCAAAAAAAGTTGTTCAGACGTCGAGGGCTAATTCTGTTTCCGATGATAAAAACCCATCTGTTTCCACCGAAAAACATTTCAGGGGATCACTTGCAACAGTTTGCCAACATTTTTGAGTGAATTGCAGAACGTCAGATTTTTAGCAGAAATTGTGACCGCGCGGCTTAGGGATTTTTTCAAAAAAAGTTGTTCAGACGTCGAGGGCTAATTCTTTTTCCGATGATAAAAACCCATCTGTTTCCACCGAAAAACATTTCAGGGGATCACTTGCAACAGTTTGCCAACATTTTTGAGTGAATTGCAGAACGTCAGATTTTTAGCAGAAATTGTGACCGCGCGGCTTAGGGATTCTTTCAAAAAAAGTTGTTCAGACGTCGAGGGCTAATTCTGTTTCCGATGATAAAAACCCAGCTGTTTCCACCGAAAAACATTTCAGGGGATCACTTGCAACAGTTTGCCAAGATTTTTGAGTGAATTGCAGAACGTCAGATTTTTAGCAGAAATTGTGACCGCGCGGCTTAGGGATTTTTTCAAAAAAAGTTGTTCAGACGTCGAGGGCTAATTCTGTTTCCGATGATAAAAACCCATCTGTTTCCACCGAAAAACCTTTCCGGCGATCGTTTGCAACAGTTTGGGACCATTTTTGAGTGAATTGCAGAACGTCAGATTTTTAGCAGAAATTGTGACCGCGCAGCTTAGGGATTTTTTCAAAAAAAGTTGTTCATCCCTCGAGGGCTAATTCTGTTTCCGATGATAAAAAAAAATCGGTTTCCACCGAAAAACATTTCAGGGGATCACTTGCAGCAGTTTGGGACCATTTTTGAGTGAATTGCAGAACGTCAGATCTTTAGCAGAAATTGTGACCGCGCGGCTGAGGGATTTTTTCAAAAAAAGTTGTTCAGACGTCGAGGGCTAATTCTGTTTCCGATGATAAAAAAACCATCTGTTTCCACCGAAAAACATTTCAGGGGATCACTTGCAACAGTTTGGGACCATTTTTGAGTGAATTGCAGAACGTCAGATTTTTAGCAGAAATTGTGACCGCGCGGCTTAGGGATTTTTTCAAAAAAAGTTGTTCAGACGTCGAGGGCTAATTCTATTTCCGATGATAAAAACCCATCTGTTTCCACCAAAAAACATTTCAGGGGATCGTTTGCAACAGTTTGGGACCATTTTTGAGTGAATTGCAGAACGTCAGATTTTTAGCAGAAATTGTGACCGCGCGGGTTAGGGATTTTTTCAAAAAAAGTTGTTCAGACGTCGAAGGCTAATTCTGTTTCCGATGATAAAAACCCATCTGTTTCCACCGAAAAACATTTCAGGGGATCACTTGCAACAGTTTGCCAACATTTTTGAGTGAATTGCAGAACGTCAGATTTTTAGCCGCGGCTTAGGGATTTTTTCAAAAAAAGTTGTTCAGACGTCGAGGGCTAATTCTGTTTCCGATGATAAAAACCCATCTGTTTCCACCGAAAAACATTTCAGGGGATCACTTGCAACAGTTTGGGACCATTTTTGAGTGAATTGCAGAACGTCAGATTTTTAGCAGAAATTGTGACCGCGCGGCTGAGGGATTTTTTCAAAAAAAGTTGTTCAGACGTCGAGGGCTAATTCTGTTTCCGATGATAAAAACCCATCTGTTTCCACCGAAAAACATTTCAGGGGATCACTTACAACAGTTTGCCAACATTTTTGAGTGAATTGCAGAACGTCAGATTTTTAGCAGAAATTGTGACCGCGCGGCTTAGGGATTTTTTCAAAAAAAGTTGTTCAGACGTCGAGGGCTAATTCTGTTTCCGATGATAAAAACCCATCTGTTTCCACCGAAAAACATTTCAGGGGATCACTTGCAACAGTTTGGGACCATTTTTGAGTGAATTGCAGAACGTCAGATTTTTAGCAGAAATTGTGACCGCGCGGCTTAGGGATTTTTTCAAAAAAAGTTGTTCAGACGTCGAGGGCTAATTCTGTTTCCGATGATAAAAACCCATCTGTTTCCACCGAAAAACATTTCAGGGGATCACTTGCAACAGTTTGGGACCATTTTTGAGTGAATTGCAGAACGTCAGATTTTTAGCAGAAATTGTGACCGCGCGGCTTAGGGATTTTTTCAAAAAAAGTTGTTCAGACGTCGAGGGCTAATTCTTTTTCCGATGATAAAAACCCATCTGTTTCCGCCGAAAAACATTTCAGGGGATCACTTGCAACAGTTTGCCAACATTTTTGAGTGAATTGCAGAACGTCAGATTTTTAGCAGAAATTGTGACCGCGCGGGTTAGGGATTCTTTCAAAAAAAGTTGTTCAGACGTCGAGGGCTAATTCTGTTTCCGATGATAAAAACCCAGCTGTTTCCACCGAAAAACATTTCAGGGGATCACTTGCAACAGTTTGGGACCATTTTTGAGTGAATTGCAGAACGTCAGATTTTTAGCAGAAATTGTGACCGCGCGGCTTAGGGATTTTTTCAAAAAAAGTTGTTCAGACGTCGAGGGCTAATTCTGTTTCCGATGATAAAAACCCATCTGTTTCCACCGAAAAACATTTCAGGGGATCACTTGCAACAGTTTGGGACCATTTTTGAGTGAATTGCAGAACGTCAGATTTTTAGCAGAAATTGTGACCGCGCGGCTTAGGGATTTTTTCAAAAAAAGTTGTTCAGACGTCGAGGGCTAATTCTTTTTCCGATGATAAAAACCCATCTGTTTCCACCGAAAAACATTTCAGGGGATCACTTGCAACAGTTTGCCAACATTTTTGAGTGAATTGCAGAACGTCAGATTTTTAGCAGAAATTGTGACCGCGCGGCTTAGGGATTTTTTCAAAAAAAGTTGTTCAGACGTCGAGGGCTAATTCTTTTTCCGATGATAAAAACCCATCTGTTTCCACCGAAAAACATTTCAGGGGATCACTTGCAACAGTTTGCCAACATTTTTGAGTGAATTGCAGAACGTCAGATTTTTAGCAGAAATTGTGACCGCGCGGCTTAGGGATTCTTTCAAAAAAAGTTGTTCAGACGTCGAGGGCTAATTCTGTTTCCGATGATAAAAACCCAGCTGTTTCCACCGAAAAACATTTCAGGGGATCACTTGCAACAGTTTGCCAAGATTTTTGAGTGAATTGCAGAACGTCAGATTTTTAGCAGAAATTGTGACCGCGCGGCTTAGGGATTTTTTCAAAAAAAGTTGTTCAGACGTCGAGGGCTAATTCTGTTTCCGATGATAAAAACCCATCTGTTTCCACCGAAAAACCTTTCCGGCGATCGTTTGCAACAGTTTGGGACCATTTTTGAGTGAATTGCAGAACGTCAGATTTTTAGCAGAAATTGTGCCCGCGCAGCTTAGGGATTTTTTCAAAAAAAGTTGTTCATCCCTCGAGGGCTAATTCTGTTTCCGATGATAAAAAAAAATCTGTTTCCACCGAAAAACATTTCAGGGGATCACTTGCAGCAGTTTGGGACCATTTTTGAGTGAATTGCAGAACGTCAGATCTTTAGCAGAAATTGTGACCGCGCGGCTGAGGGATTTTTTCAAAAAAAGTTGTTCAGACGTCGAGGGCTAATTCTGTTTCCGATGATAAAAAAACCATCTGTTTCCACCGAAAAACATTTCAGGGGATCACTTGCAACAGTTTGGGACCATTTTTGAGTGAATTGCAGAACGTCAGATTTTTAGCAGAAATTGTGACCGCGCGGCTTAGGGATTTTTTCAAAAAAAGTTGTTCAGACGTCGAGGGCTAATTCTATTTCCGATGATAAAAACCCATCTGTTTCCACCGAAAAACATTTCAGGGGATCACTTGCAACAGTTTGGGACCATTTTTGAGTGAATTGCAGAACGTCAGATTTTTAGCAGAAATTGTGACCGCGCGGGTTAGGGATTTTTTCAAAAAAAGTTGTTCAGACGTCGAAGGCTAATTCTGTTTCCGATGATAAAAACCCATCTGTTTCCACCGAAAAACATTTCAGGGGATCACTTGCAACAGTTTGCCAACATTTTTGAGTGAATTGCAGAACGTCAGATTTTTAGCCGCGGCTTAGGGATTTTTTCAAAAAAAGTTGTTCAGACGTCGAGGGCTAATTCTGTTTCCGATGATAAAAACCCATCTGTTTCCACCGAAAAACATTTCAGGGGATCACTTGCAACAGTTTGGGACCATTTTTGAGTGAATTGCAGAACGTCAGATTTTTAGCAGAAATTGTGACCGCGCGGCTGAGGGATTTTTTCAAAAAAAGTTGTTCAGACGTCGAGGGCTAATTCTGTTTCCGATGATAAAAACCCATCTGTTTCCACCGAAAAACATTTCAGGGGATCACTTACAACAGTTTGCCAACATTTTTGAGTGAATTGCAGAACGTCAGATTTTTAGCAGAAATTGTGACCGCGCGGCTTAGGGATTTTTTCAAAAAAAGTTGTTCAGACGTCGAGGGCTAATTCTGTTTCCGATGATAAAAACCCATCTGTTTCCACCGAAAAACATTTCAGGGGATCACTTGCAACAGTTTGGGACCATTTTTGAGTGAATTGCAGAACGTCAGATTTTTAGCAGAAATTGTGACCGCGCGGCTTAGGGATTTTTTCAAAAAAAGTTGTTCAGACGTCGAGGGCTAATTCTGTTTCCGATGATAAAAACCCATCTGTTTCCACCGAAAAACATTTCAGGGGATCACTTGCAACAGTTTGGGACCATTTTTGAGTGAATTGCAGAACGTCAGATTTTTAGCAGAAATTGTGACCGCGCGGCTTAGGGATTTTTTCAAAAAAAGTTGTTCAGACGTCGAGGGCTAATTCTTTTTCCGATGATAAAAACCCATCTGTTTCCGCCGAAAAACATTTCAGGGGATCACTTGCAACAGTTTGCCAACATTTTTGAGTGAATTGCAGAACGTCAGATTTTTAGCAGAAATTGTGACCGCGCGGGTTAGGGATTCTTTCAAAAAAAGTTGTTCAGACGTCGAGGGCTAATTCTGTTTCCGATGATAAAAACCCAGCTGTTTCCACCGAAAAACATTTCAGGGGATCACTTGCAACAGTTTGCCAAGATTTTTGAGTGAATTGCAGAACGTCAGATTTTTAGCAGAAATTGTGACCGCGCGGCTTAGGGATTTTTTCAAAAAAAGTTGTTCAGACGTCGAGGGCTAATTCTGTTTCCGATGATAAAAACCCATCTGTTTCCACCGAAAAACCTTTCCGGCGATCGTTTTCAACAGTTTGGGACCATTTTTGAGTGAATTGCAGAACGTCAGATTTTTAGCAGAAATTGTGACCGCGCAGCTTAGGGATTTTTTCAAAAAAAGTTGTTCATCCCTCGAGGGCTAATTCTGTTTCCGATGATAAAAAAAAATCTGTTTCCACCGAAAAACATTTCAGGGGATCACTTGCAACAGTTTGGGACCATTTTTGAGTGAATTGCAGAACGTCAGATTTTTAGCAGAAATTGTGACCGCGCGGCTGAGGGATTTTTTCAAAAAAAGTTGTTCAGACGTCGAGGGCTAATTCTGTTTCCGATGATAAAAACCCATCTGTTTCCACCGAAAAACATTTCAGGGGATCACTTGCAACAGTTTGCCAACATTTTTGAGTGAATTGCAGAACGTCAGATTTTTAGCAGAAATTGTGACCGCGCGGCTTAGGGATTCTTTCAAAAAAAGTTGTTCAGACGTCGAGGGCTAATTCTGTTTCCGATGATAAAAACCCAGCTGTTTCCACCGAAAAACATTTCAGGGGATCACTTGCAACAGTTTGCCAAGATTTTTGAGTGAATTGCAGAACGTCAGATTTTTAGCAGAAATTGTGACCGCGCGGCTTAGGGATTTTTTCAAAAAAAGTTGTTCAGACGTCGAGGGCTAATTCTGTTTCCGATGATAAAAAAAAATCTGTTTCCACCGAAAAACATTTCAGGGGATCACTTGCAGCAGTTTGGGACCATTTTTGAGTGAATTGCAGAACGTCAGATCTTTAGCAGAAATTGTGACCGCGCGGCTGAGGGATTTTTTCAAAAAAAGTTGTTCAGACGTCGAGGGCTAATTCTGTTTCCGATGATAAAAAAACCATCTGTTTCCACCGAAAAACATTTCAGGGGATCACTTGCAACAGTTTGGGACCATTTTTGAGTGAATTGCAGAACGTCAGATTTTTAGCAGAAATTGTGACCGCGCGGCTTAGGGATTTTTTCAAAAAAAGTTGTTCAGACGTCGAGGGCTAATTCTATTTCCGATGATAAAAACCCATCTGTTTCCACCAAAAAACATTTCAGGGGATCGTTTGCAACAGTTTGGGACCATTTTTGAGTGAATTGCAGAACGTCAGATTTTTAGCAGAAATTGTGACCGCGCGGGTTAGGGATTTTTTCAAAAAAAGTTGTTCAGACGTCGAAGGCTAATTCTGTTTCCGATGATAAAAACCCATCTGTTTCCACCGAAAAACATTTCAGGGGATCACTTGCAACAGTTTGCCAACATTTTTGAGTGAATTGCAGAACGTCAGATTTTTAGCCGCGGCTTAGGGATTTTTTCAAAAAAAGTTGTTCAGACGTCGAGGGCTAATTCTGTTTCCGATGATAAAAACCCATCTGTTTCCACCGAAAAACATTTCAGGGGATCACTTGCAACAGTTTGGGACCATTTTTGAGTGAATTGCAGAACGTCAGATTTTTAGCAGAAATTGTGACCGCGCGGCTGAGGGATTTTTTCAAAAAAAGTTGTTCAGACGTCGAGGGCTAATTCTGTTTCCGATGATAAAAACCCATCTGTTTCCACCGAAAAACATTTCAGGGGATCACTTACAACAGTTTGCCAACATTTTTGAGTGAATTGCAGAACGTCAGATTTTTAGCAGAAATTGTGACCGCGCGGCTTAGGGATTTTTTCAAAAAAAGTTGTTCAGACGTCGAGGGCTAATTCTGTTTCCGATGATAAAAACCCATCTGTTTCCACCGAAAAACATTTCAGGGGATCACTTGCAACAGTTTGGGACCATTTTTGAGTGAATTGCAGAACGTCAGATTTTTAGCAGAAATTGTGACCGCGCGGCTTAGGGATTTTTTCAAAAAAAGTTGTTCAGACGTCGAGGGCTAATTCTGTTTCCGATGATAAAAACCCATCTGTTTCCACCGAAAAACATTTCAGGGGATCACTTGCAACAGTTTGGGACCATTTTTGAGTGAATTGCAGAACGTCAGATTTTTAGCAGAAATTGTGACCGCGCGGCTTAGGGATTTTTTCAAAAAAAGTTGTTCAGACGTCGAGGGCTAATTCTTTTTCCGATGATAAAAACCCATCTGTTTCCGCCGAAAAACATTTCAGGGGATCACTTGCAACAGTTTGCCAACATTTTTGAGTGAATTGCAGAACGTCAGATTTTTAGCAGAAATTGTGACCGCGCGGGTTAGGGATTCTTTCAAAAAAAGTTGTTCAGACGTCGAGGGCTAATTCTGTTTCCGATGATAAAAACCCAGCTGTTTCCACCGAAAAACATTTCAGGGGATCACTTGCAACAGTTTGCCAAGATTTTTGAGTGAATTGCAGAACGTCAGATTTTTAGCAGAAATTGTGACCGCGCGGCTTAGGGATTTTTTCAAAAAAAGTTGTTCAGACGTCGAGGGCTAATTCTGTTTCCGATGATAAAAACCCATCTGTTTCCACCGAAAAACCTTTCCGGCGATCGTTTTCAACAGTTTGGGACCATTTTTGAGTGAATTGCAGAACGTCAGATTTTTAGCAGAAATTGTGACCGCGCAGCTTAGGGATTTTTTCAAAAAAAGTTGTTCATCCCTCGAGGGCTAATTCTGTTTCCGATGATAAAAAAAAATCTGTTTCCACCGAAAAACATTTCAGGGGATCACTTGCAACAGTTTGGGACCATTTTTGAGTGAATTGCAGAACGTCAGATTTTTAGCAGAAATTGTGACCGCGCGGCTGAGGGATTTTTTCAAAAAAAGTTGTTCAGACGTCGAGGGCTAATTCTGTTTCCGATGATAAAAAAACCATCTGTTTCCACCGAAAAACATTTCAGGGGATCACTTGCAACAGTTTGGGACCATTTTTGAGTGAATTGCAGAACGTCAGATTTTTAGCAGAAATTGTGACCGCGCGGCTTAGGGATTTTTTCAAAAAAAGTTGTTCAGACGTCGAAGGCTAATTCTGTTTCCGATGATAAAAACCCATCTGTTTCCACCGAAAAACATTTCAGGGGATCACTTGCAACAGTTTGCCAACATTTTTGAGTGAATTGCAGAACGTCAGATTTTTAGCAGAAATTGTGACGGTGCGGCTTAGGGATTTTTTCAAAAAAAAATTGTTCAGACGTCGAGGGCTAATTCTGTTTCCGATGATAAAAACCCATCTGTTTCCACCGAAAAACATTTCAGGGGATCACTTGCAACAGTTTGGGACCATTTTTGAGTGAATTGCAGAATGTCAGATTTTTAGCAGAAATTGTGACCGCGCGGCTTAGGGATTTTTTCAAAAAAAGTTGTTCAGACGTCGAGGGCTAATTCTGTTTCCGATGATAAAAACCCAGCTGTTTCCACCGAAAAACATTTCAGGGGATCACTTGCAACAGTTTGCCAAGATTTTTGAGTGAATTGCAGAACGTCAGATTTTTAGCAGAAATTGTGACCGCGCGGCTTAGGGATTTTTTCAAAAAAAGTTGTTCAGACGTCGAGGGCTAATTCTGTTTCCGATGATAAAAACCCATCTGTTTCCACCGAAAAACCTTTCCGGCGATCGTTTTCAACAGTTTGGGACCATTTTTGAGTGAATTGCAGAACGTCAGATTTTTAGCAGAAATTGTGACCGCGCAGCTTAGGGATTTTTTCAAAAAAAGTTGTTCATCCCTCGAGGGCTAATTCTGTTTCCGATGATAAAAAAAAATCTGTTTCCACCGAAAAACATTTCAGGGGATCACTTGCAACAGTTTGGGACCATTTTTGAGTGAATTGCAGAACGTCAGATTTTTAGCAGAAATTGTGACCGCGCGGCTGAGGGATTTTTTCAAAAAAAGTTGTTCAGACGTCGAGGGCTAATTCTGTTTCCGATGATAAAAAAACCATCTGTTTCCACCGAAAAACATTTCAGGGGATCACTTGCAACAGTTTGGGACCATTTTTGAGTGAATTGCAGAACGTCAGATTTTTAGCAGAAATTGTGACCGCGCGGCTTAGGGATTTTTTCAAAAAAAGTTGTTCAGACGTCGAAGGCTAATTCTGTTTCCGATGATAAAAACCCATCTGTTTCCACCGAAAAACATTTCAGGGGATCACTTGCAACAGTTTGCCAACATTTTTGAGTGAATTGCAGAACGTCAGATTTTTAGCAGAAATTGTGACGGTGCGGCTTAGGGATTTTTTCAAAAAAAAATTGTTCAGACGTCGAGGGCTAATTCTGTTTCCGATGATAAAAACCCATCTGTTTCCACCGAAAAACATTTCAGGGGATCACTTGCAACAGTTTGGGACCATTTTTGAGTGAATTGCAGAATGTCAGATTTTTAGCAGAAATTGTGACCGCGCGGCTTAGGGATTTTTTCAAAAAAAGTTGTTGAAACGTCGAGGGCTAATTCTGTTTCCGATGATAAAAACCCATCTGTATCCACCAAAAAACATTTCAGGGGATCGTTTGCAACAGTTTGGGACCATTTTTGAGTGAATTGCAGAACGTCAGATTTTTAGCAGAAATTGTGACCGCGCGGCTTAGGGATTTTTTCAAAAAAAAGTTGTTCAGACGTCGAGGGCTAATTCTGTTTCCGATGATAAAAACCCATCTGTTTCCACCAAAAAACATTTCAGGGGATCGTTTCCAACAGTTTGGGACCATTTTTGAGTGAATTGCAGAACATCAGATTTTTAGCAGAAATTGTGACCGCTCGGGTTAGGGATTTTTTCAAAAAAAGTTGTTCAGACGTCGAAGGCTAATTCTGTTTCCGATGATAAAAACCCATCTGTTTCCACCGAAAAACATTTCAGGGGATCACTTGCAACAGTTTGCCAACATTTTTGAGTGAATTGCAGAACGTCAGATTTTTAGCAGAAATTGTGACCGTGCGGCTTAGGGATTTTTTCAAAAAAAAATTGTTCAGACGTCGAGGGCTAATTCTGTTTCCGATGATAAAAACCCATCTGTTTCCACCGAAAAACATTTCAGGGGATCACTTGCAACAGTTTGGGAACATTTTTGAGTGAATTGCAGAACGTCAGGTTTTTAGCAGAAATTGTGACCGCGCGGCTTAGGGATTTTTTCAAAAAAAGTTGTTCAGACGTCGAGGGCTAATTCTGTTTCCGATGATAAAAACCCATCTGTATCCACCAAAAAACATTTCAGGGGATCGTTTGCAACAGTTTGGGACCATTTTTGAGTGAATTGCAGAACGTCAGATTTTTAGCAGAAATTGTGACCGCGCGGCTTAGGGATTTTTTCAAAAAAAGTTGTTCAGACGTCGAGGGCTAATTCTGTTTCCGATGATAAAAACCCATCTGTTTCCACCGAAAAACCTTTCCGGCGATCGTTTGCAACAGTTTGGGACCATTTTTGAGTGAATTGCAGAACGTCAGATTTTTAGCAGAAATTGTGACCACGCGGGTTAGGGATTTTTTCAAAAAAAGTTGTTCAGACGTCGAGGGCTAATTCTGTTTCCGATGATAAAAACCCATCTGTTAGCACCGAAAAACATTTCAGGGGATCACTTGCAACGGTTTGCCAACATTTTTGAGTGAATTGCAGAACGTCAGATTTTTGCTGAAATTGTGACTGCGCGGCTTAGGGATTTTTTCAAAAAAAGTTGTTCAGACGTCGAGGGCTAATTCTGTTTCCGATGATAAAAACCCATCTGTTTCCACCGAAAAACATTTCAGGGGATCACTTGCAATGGTTTGCCAACATTTTTGAGTGAATTGCAGAACGTCAGATTTTTAGCCGCGGCTTAGGGATTTTTTCAAAAAAAGTTGTTCAGACGTCGAGGGCTAATTCTGTTTCCGATGATAAAAACCCATCTGTTTCCACCGAAAAACATTTCAGGGGATCACTTGCAACAGTTTGGGACCATTTTTGAGTGAATTGCAGAACGTCAGATTTTTAGCAGAAATTGTGACCGCGCGGCTGAGGGATTTTTTCAAAAAAAGTTGTTCAGACGTCGAGGGCTAATTCTGTTTCCGATGATAAAAACCCATCTGTTTCCACCGAAAAACATTTCAGGGGATCACTTACAACAGTTTGCCAACATTTTTGAGTGAATTGCAGAACGTCAGATTTTTAGCAGAAATTGTGACCGCGCGGCTTAGGGATTTTTTCAAAAAAAGTTGTTCAGACGTCGAGGGCTAATTCTGTTTCCGATGATAAAAACCCATCTGTTTCCACCGAAAAACATTTCAGGGGATCACTTGCAACAGTTTGGGACCATTTTTGAGTGAATTGCAGAACGTCAGATTTTTAGCAGAAATTGTGACCGCGCGCGGCTTAGGGATTTTTTCAAAAAAAGTTGTTCAGACGTCGAGGGCTAATTCTTTTTCCGATGATAAAAACCCATCTGTTTCCACCGAAAAACATTTCAGGGGATCACTTGCAACAGTTTGCCAACATTTTTGAGTGAATTGCAGAACGTCAGATTTTTAGCAGAAATTGTGACCGCGCGGCTTAGGGATTCTTTCAAAAAAAGTTGTTCAGACGTCGAGGGCTAATTCTGTTTCCGATGATAAAAACCCAGCTGTTTCCACCGAAAAACATTTCAGGGGATCACTTGCAACAGTTTGCCAAGATTTTTGAGTGAATTGCAGAACGTCAGATTTTTAGCAGAAATTGTGACCGCGCGGCTTAGGGATTTTTTCAAAAAAAGTTGTTCAGACGTCGAGGGCTAATTCTGTTTCCGATGATAAAAACCCATCTGTTTCCACCGAAAAACATTTCAGGGGATCACTTACAACAGTTTGCCAACATTTTTGAGTGAATTGCAGAACGTCAGATTTTTAGCAGAAATTGTGACCGCGCGGCTTAGGGATTTTTTCAAAAAAAGTTGTTCAGACGTCGAGGGCTAATTCTGTTTCCGATGATAAAAACCCATCTGTTTCCACCGAAAAACATTTCAGGGGATCACTTGCAACAGTTTGGGACCATTTTTGAGTGAATTGCAGAACGTCAGATTTTTAGCAGAAGTTGTGACCGCGCGGCTTAGGGATTTTTTCAAAAAAAGTTGTTCAGACGTCGAGGGCTAATTCTTTTTCCGATGATAAAAACCCATCTGTTTCCACCGAAAAACATTTCAGGGGATCACTTGCAACAGTTTGCCAACATTTTTGAGTGAATTGCAGAACGTCAGATTTTTAGCAGAAATTGTGACCGCGCGGCTTAGGGATTCTTTCAAAAAAAGTTGTTCAGACGTCGAGGGCTAATTCTGTTTCCGATGATAAAAACCCAGCTGTTTCCACCGAAAAACATTTCAGGGGATCACTTGCAACAGTTTGCCAAGATTTTTGAGTGAATTGCAGAACGTCAGATTTTTAGCAGAAATTGTGACCGCGCGGCTTAGGGATTTTTTCAAAAAAAGTTGTTCAGACGTCGAGGGCTAATTCTGTTTCCGATGATAAAAACCCATCTGTTTCCACCGAAAAACTTTTCCGGCGATCGTTTGCAACAGTTTGGGACCATTTTTGAGTGAATTGCAGAACGTCAGATTTTTAGCAGAAATTGTGACCGCGCAGCTTAGGGATTTTTTCAAAAAAAGTTGTTCATCCCTCGAGGGCTAATTCTGTTTCCGATGATAAAAAAAAATCTGTTTCCACCGAAAAACATTTCAGGGGATCACTTGCAACAGTTTGGGACCATTTTTGAGTGAATTGCAGAACGTCAGATTTTTAGCAGAAATTGTGACCGCGCGGCTGAGGGATTTTTTCAAAAAAAGTTGTTCAGACGTCGAGGGCTAATTCTGTTTCCGATGATAAAAAAACCATCTGTTTCCACCGAAAAACATTTCAGGGGATCACTTGCAACAGTTTGGGACCATTTTTGAGTGAATTGCAGAACGTCAGATTTTTAGCAGAAATTGTGACCGCGCGGCTTAGGGATTTTTTCAAAAAAAGTTGTTCAGACGTCGAGGGCTAATTCTGTTTCCGATGATAAAAACCCATCTGTTTCCACCGAAAAACATTTCAGGGGATCACTTGCAACAGTTTGGGACCATTTTTGAGTGAATTGCAGAACGTCAGATTTTTAGCAGAAATTGTGACCGCGCGGCTTAGGGATTTTTTCAAAAAAAGTTGTTCAGACGTCGAGGGCTAATTCTGTTTCCGATGATAAAAACCCATCTGTTTCCACCGAAAAACATTTCAGGGGATCACTTGCAACAGTTTGCCAACATTTTTGAGTGAATTGCAGAACGTCAGATTTTTAGCAGAAATTGTGACCGCGCGGCTTAGGGATTCTTTCAAAAAAAGTTGTTCAGACGTCGAGGGCTAATTCTGTTTCCGATGATAAAAACCCAGCTGTTTCCACCGAAAAACATTTCAGGGGATCACTTGCAACAGTTTGCCAAGATTTTTGAGTGAATTGCAGAATGTCAGATTTTTAGCAGAAATTGTGACCGCGCGGCTTAGGGATTTTTTCAAAAAAAGTTGTTCAGACGTCGAGGGCTAATTCTGTTTCCGATGATAAAAACCCATCTGTTTCCACCGAAAAACCTTTCCGGCGATCGTTTGCAACAGTTTGGGACCATTTTTGAGTGAATTGCAGAACGTCAGATTTTTAGCAGAAATTGTGACCGCGCAGCTTAGGGATTTTTTCAAAAAAAGTTGTTCATCCCTCGAGGGCTAATTCTGTTTCCGATGATAAAAACCCATCTGTTTCCACCGAAAAACATTTCAGGGGATCACTTGCAACAGTTTGGGACCATTTTTGAGTGAATTGCAGAACGTCAGATTTTTAGCAGAAGTTGTGACCGCGCGGCTTAGGGATTTTTTCAAAAAAAGTTGTTCATCCCTCGAGGGCTAATTCTGTTTCCGATGATAAAAAAAAATCTGTTTCCACCGAAAAACATTTCAGGGGATCACTTGCAACAGTTTGGGACCATTTTTGAGTGAATTGCAGAACGTCAGATTTTTAGCAGAAATTGTGACCGCGCGGCTGAGGGATTTTTTCAAAAAAAGTTGTTCAGACGTCGAGGGCTAATTCTGTTTCCGATGATAAAAAAACCATCTGTTTCCACCGAAAAACATTTCAGGGGATCACTTGCAACAGTTTGGGACCATTTTTGAGTGAATTGCAGAACGTCAGATTTTTAGCAGAAATTGTGACCGCGCGGCTTAGGGATTTTTTCAAAAAAAGTTGTTCAGACGTCGAGGGCTAATTCTGTTTCCGATGATAAAAACCCATCTGTTTCCACCGAAAAACATTTCAGGGGATCACTTGCAACAGTTTGGGACCATTTTTGAGTGAATTGCAGAACGTCAGATTTTTAGCAGAAATTGTGACCGCGCGGCTTAGGGATTTTTTCAAAAAAAGTTGTTCAGACGTCGAGGGCTAATTCTGTTTCCGATGATAAAAACCCATCTGTTTCCACCGAAAAACATTTCAGGGGATCACTTGCAACAGTTTGCCAACATTTTTGAGTGAATTGCAGAACGTCAGATTTTTAGCAGAAATTGTGACCGCGCGGCTTAGGGATTCTTTCAAAAAAAGTTGTTCAGACGTCGAGGGCTAATTCTGTTTCCGATGATAAAAACCCAGCTGTTTCCACCGAAAAACATTTCAGGGGATCACTTGCAACAGTTTGCCAAGATTTTTGAGTGAATTGCAGAACGTCAGATTTTTAGCAGAAATTGTGACCGCGCGGCTTAGGGATTTTTTCAAAAAAAGTTGTTCAGACGTCGAGGGCTAATTCTGTTTCCGATGATAAAAACCCATCTGTTTCCACCGAAAAACCTTTCCGGCGATCGTTTGCAACAGTTTGGGACCATTTTTGAGTGAATTGCAGAACGTCAGATTTTTAGCAGAAATTGTGACCGCGCAGCTTAGGGATTTTTTCAAAAAAAGTTGTTCATCCCTCGAGGGCTAATTCTGTTTCCGATGATAAAAACCCATCTGTTTCCACCGAAAAACATTTCAGGGGATCACTTGCAACAGTTTGGGACCATTTTTGAGTGAATTGCAGAACGTCAGATTTTTAGCAGAAGTTGTGACCGCGCGGCTTAGGGATTTTTTCAAAAAAAGTTGTTCAGACGTCGAGGGCTAATTCTTTTTCCGATGATAAAAACCCATCTGTTTCCACCGAAAAACATTTTAGGGGATCACTTGCAACAGTTTGCCAACATTTTTGAGTGAATTGCAGAACGTCAGATTTTTAGCAGAAATTGTGACCGCGCGGCTTAGGGATTCTTTCAAAAAAAGTTGTTCAGACGTCGAGGGCTAATTCTGTTTCCGATGATAAAAACCCAGCTGTTTCCACCGAAAAACATTTCAGGGGATCACTTGCAACAGTTTGCCAAGATTTTTGAGTGAATTGCAGAACGTCAGATTTTTAGCAGAAATTGTGACCGCGCGGCTTAGGGATTTTTTCAAAAAAAGTTGTTCAGACGTCGAGGGCTAATTCTGTTTCCGATGATAAAAACCCATCTGTTTCCACCGAAAAACCTTTCCGGCGATCGTTTGCAACAGTTTGGGACCATTTTTGAGTGAATTGCAGAATGTCAGATTTTTAGCAGAAATTGTGACCGCGCGGCTTAGGGATTTTTTCAAAAAAAGTTGTTGAAACGTCGAGGGCTAATTCTGTTTCCGATGATAAAAACCCATCTGTATCCACCAAAAAACATTTCAGGGGATCGTTTGCAACAGTTTGGGACCATTTTTGAGTGAATTGCAGAACGTCAGATTTTTAGCAGAAATTGTGACCGCGCGGCTTAGGGATTTTTTCAAAAAAAAGTTGTTCAGACGTCGAGGGCTAATTCTGTTTCCGATGATAAAAACCCATCTGTTTCCACCAAAAAACATTTCAGGGGATCGTTTCCAACAGTTTGGGACCATTTTTGAGTGAATTGCAGAACGTCAGATTTTTAGCAGAAATTGTGACCGCGCGGCTTAGGGATTTTTTCAAAAAAAGTTGTTCAGACGTCGAGGGCTAATTCTGTTTCCGATGATAAAAACCCATCTGTTTCCACCGAAAAACATTTCAGGGGATCACTTACAACAGTTTGCCAACATTTTTGAGTGAATTGCAGAACGTCAGATTTTTAGCAGAAATTGTGACCGCGCGGCTTAGGGATTTTTTCAAAAAAAGTTGTTCAGACGTCGAGGGCTAATTCTGTTTCCGATGATAAAAACCCATCTGTTTCCACCGAAAAACATTTCAGGGGATCACTTGCAACAGTTTGCCAACATTTTTGAGTGAATTGCAGAACGTCAGATTTTTAGCAGAAATTGTGACCGCGCGGCTTAGGGATTTTTTCAAAAAAAGTTGTTCAGACGTCGAGGGCTAATTCTGTTTCCGATGATAAAAAAAAATCTGTTTCCACCGAAAAACATTTCAGGGGATCACTTGCAACAGTTTGGGACCATTTTTGAGTGAATTGCAGAACGTCAGATTTTTAGCAGAAATTGTGACCGCGCGGCTTAGGCATTTTTTCAAAAAAACTTGTTCAGACGTCGAGGGCTAATTCTGTTTCCGATGATAAAAACCCATCTGTTTCCACCAAAAAACATTTCAGGGGATCGTTTGCAACAGTTTGGGACCATTTTTGAGTGAATTGCAGAACATCAGATTTTTAGCAGAAATTGTGACCGCTCGGGTTAGGGATTTTTTCAAAAAAAGTTGTTCAGACGTCGAAGGCTAATTCTGTTTCCGATGATAAAAACCCATCTGTTTCCACCGAAAAACATTTCAGGGGATCACTTGCAACAGTTTGCCAACATTTTTGAGTGAATTGCAGAACGTCAGATTTTTAGCAGAAATTGTGACCGTGCGGCTTAGGGATTTTTTCAAAAAAAAATTGTTCAGACGTCGAGGGCTAATTCTGTTTCCGATGATAAAAACCCATCTGTTTCCACCGAAAAACATTTCAGGGGATCACTTGCAACAGTTTGGGAACATTTTTGAGTGAATTGCAGAACGTCAGGTTTTTAGCAGAAATTGTGAGCGCGCGGCTTAGGGATTTTTTCAAAAAAAGTTGTTCAGACGTCGAGGGCTAATTCTGTTTCCGATGATAAAAACCCATCTGTATCCACCAAAAAACATTTCAGGGGATCGTTTGCAACAGTTTGGGACCATTTTTGAGTGAATTGCAGAACGTCAGATTTTTAGCAGAAATTGTGACCGCGCGGCTTAGGGATTTTTTCAAAAAAAGTTGTTCAGACGTCGAGGGCTAATTCTGTTTCCGATGATAAAAACCCATCTGTTTCCACCGAAAAACCTTTCCGGCGATCGTTTGCAACAGTTTGGGACCATTTTTGAGTGAATTGCAGAACGTCAGATTTTTAGCAGAAATTGTGACCGCGCAGCTTAGGGATTTTTTCAAAAAAAGTTGTTCATCCCTCGAGGGCTAATTCTGTTTCCGATGATAAAAACCCATCTGTTTCCACCGAAAAACATTTCAGGGGATCACTTGCAACAGTTTGCCAACATTTTTGAGTGAATTGCAGAACGTCAGATTTTTAGCAGAAATTGTGACCGCGCGGCTTAGGGATTTTTTCAAAAAAAGTTGTTCAGACCTCGAGGGCTAATTCTGTTTCCGATGATAAAAACCCATCTGTTTCCACAAAAAAACCTTTCAGGGGATCGTTTGCAACAGTTTGGGACCATTTTTGAGTGAATTGCAGAACGTCAGATTTTTAGCAGAAATTGTGACCGCGCGGCTTAGGGATTTTTTGAAAAAAAGTTGTTCAGACGTCGAAGGCTAATTCTGTTTCCGATGATAAAAACCTATCTGTTTCCACCGAAAAACATTTCAGGGGATCACTTGCAACAGTTTGCCAACATTTTTGATTGAATTGCAGAACGTCAGATTTTTAGCAGAAATTGTGACCGCGCGGCTTAGGGATTTTTTCAAAAAAAGTTGTTCAGACGTCGAGGGATAATTCTGTTTCCGATGATAAAAACCCATCTGTTTCCACCAAAAAACATTTCAGGGGATCGTTTCCAACAGTTTGGGACCATTTTTGAGTGAATTGCAGAACGTCAGATTTTTAGCAGAAATTGTGACCACGCGGGTTAGGGATTTTTTCAAAAAAAGTTGTTCAGACGTCGAGGGCTAATTCTGTTTCCGATGATAAAAACCCATCTGTTTCCACCGAAAAACATTTCAGGGGATCACTTGCAATGGTTTGCCAACATTTTTGAGTGAATTGCAGAACGTCAGATTTTTAGCAGAAATTGTGACCACGCGGGTTAGGGATTTTTTCAAAAAAAGTTGTTCAGACGTCGAGGGCTAATTCTGTTTCCGATGATAAAAACCCATCTGTTAGCACCGAAAAACATTTCAGGGGATCACTTGCAACGGTTTGCCAACATTTTTGAGGGAATTGCAGAACGTCAGATTTTTGCTGAAATTGTGACTGCGCGGCTTAGGGATTTTTTCAAAAAAAGTTGTTCAGACGTCGAGGGCTAATTCTGTTTCCGATGATAAAATCCCATCTGTTTCCACCGAAAAACCTTTCAGGGGATCGTTTGCAACAGTTTGGCACCATTTTTGAGTGAATTGCAGAACGTCAGATTTTTAGCAGAAATTGTGACCGCGCGGCTTAGGGATTTTTTCAAAAAAAGTTGTTCAGACGTTGAGGGCTAATTCTGTTTCCGATGATAAAAACCCATCTGTTTCCACCGAAAAACATTTCAGGGGATCACTTGCAACAGTTTGCCAACATTTTTGAGTGAATTGCAGAACGTCAGATTTTTAGCCGCGGCTTAGGGATTTTTTCAAAAAAAGTTGTTCAGACGTCGAGGGCTAATTCTGTTTCCGATGATAAAAACCCATCTGTTTCCACCGAAAAACATTTCAGGGGATCACTTGCAACAGTTTGGGACCATTTTTGAGTGAATTGCAGAACGTCAGATTTTTAGCAGAAATTGTGACCGCGCGGCTGAGGGATTTTTTCAAAAAAAGTTGTTCAGACGTCGAGGGCTAATTCTGTTTCCGATGATAAAAACCCATCTGTTTCCACCGAAAAACATTTCAGGGGATCACTTACAACAGTTTGCCAACATTTTTGAGTGAATTGCAGAACGTCAGATTTTTAGCAGAAATTGTGACCGCGCGGCTTAGGGATTTTTTCAAAAAAAGTTGTTCAGACGTCGAGGGCTAATTCTGTTTCCGATGATAAAAACCCATCTGTTTCCACCGAAAAACATTTCAGGGGATCACTTGCAACAGTTTGGGACCATTTTTGAGTGAATTGCAGAACGTCAGATTTTTAGCAGAAATTGTGACCGCGCGCGGCTTAGGGATTTTTTCAAAAAAAGTTGTTCAGACGTCGAGGGCTAATTCTTTTTCCGATGATAAAAACCCATCTGTTTCCACCGAAAAACATTTCAGGGGATCACTTGCAACAGTTTGCCAACATTTTTGAGTGAATTGCAGAACGTCAGATTTTTAGCAGAAATTGTGACCGCGCGGCTTAGGGATTCTTTCAAAAAAAGTTGTTCAGACGTCGAGGGCTAATTCTGTTTCCGATGATAAAAACCCAGCTGTTTCCACCGAAAAACATTTCAGGGGATCACTTGCAACAGTTTGCCAAGATTTTTGAGTGAATTGCAGAACGTCAGATTTTTAGCAGAAATTGTGACCGCGCGGCTTAGGGATTTTTTCAAAAAAAGTTGTTCAGACGTCGAGGGCTAATTCTGTTTCCGATGATAAAAACCCATCTGTTTCCACCGAAAAACATTTCAGGGGATCACTTACAACAGTTTGCCAACATTTTTGAGTGAATTGCAGAACGTCAGATTTTTAGCAGAAATTGTGACCGCGCGGCTTAGGGATTTTTTCAAAAAAAGTTGTTCAGACGTCGAGGGCTAATTCTGTTTCCGATGATAAAAACCCATCTGTTTCCACCGAAAAACATTTCAGGGGATCACTTGCAACAGTTTGGGACCATTTTTGAGTGAATTGCAGAACGTCAGATTTTTAGCAGAAGTTGTGACCGCGCGGCTTAGGGATTTTTTCAAAAAAAGTTGTTCAGACGTCGAGGGCTAATTCTTTTTCCGATGATAAAAACCCATCTGTTTCCACCGAAAAACATTTCAGGGGATCACTTGCAACAGTTTGCCAACATTTTTGAGTGAATTGCAGAACGTCAGATTTTTAGCAGAAATTGTGACCGCGCGGCTTAGGGATTCTTTCAAAAAAAGTTGTTCAGACGTCGAGGGCTAATTCTGTTTCCGATGATAAAAACCCAGCTGTTTCCACCGAAAAACATTTCAGGGGATCACTTGCAACAGTTTGCCAAGATTTTTGAGTGAATTGCAGAACGTCAGATTTTTAGCAGAAATTGTGACCGCGCGGCTTAGGGATTCTTTCAAAAAAAGTTGTTCAGACGTCGAGGGCTAATTCTGTTTCCGATGATAAAAACCCAGCTGTTTCCACCGAAAAACATTTCAGGGGATCACTTGCAACAGTTTGCCAAGATTTTTGAGTGAATTGCAGAACGTCAGATTTTTAGCAGAAATTGTGACCGCGCGGCTTAGGGATTTTTTCAAAAAAAGTTGTTCAGACGTCGAGGGCTAATTCTGTTTCCGATGATAAAAACCCATCTGTTTCCACCGAAAAACATTTCAGGGGATCACTTACAACAGTTTGCCAACATTTTTGAGTGAATTGCAGAACGTCAGATTTTTAGCAGAAATTGTGACCGCGCGGCTTAGGGATTTTTTCAAAAAAAGTTGTTCAGACGTCGAGGGCTAATTCTGTTTCCGATGATAAAAACCCATCTGTTTCCACCGAAAAACATTTCAGGGGATCACTTGCAACAGTTTGGGACCATTTTTGAGTGAATTGCAGAACGTCAGATTTTTAGCAGAAGTTGTGACCGCGCGGCTTAGGGATTTTTTCAAAAAAAGTTGTTCAGACGTCGAGGGCTAATTCTTTTTCCGATGATAAAAACCCATCTGTTTCCACCGAAAAACATTTCAGGGGATCACTTGCAACAGTTTGCCAACATTTTTGAGTGAATTGCAGAACGTCAGATTTTTAGCAGAAATTGTGACCGCGCGGCTTAGGGATTCTTTCAAAAAAAGTTGTTCAGACGTCGAGGGCTAATTCTGTTTCCGATGATAAAAACCCAGCTGTTTCCACCGAAAAACATTTCAGGGGATCACTTGCAACAGTTTGCCAAGATTTTTGAGTGAATTGCAGAACGTCAGATTTTTAGCAGAAATTGTGACCGCGCGGCTTAGGGATTTTTTCAAAAAAAGTTGTTCAGACGTCGAGGGCTAATTCTGTTTCCGATGATAAAAACCCATCTGTTTCCACCGAAAAACTTTTCCGGCGATCGTTTGCAACAGTTTGGGACCATTTTTGAGGGAATTGCAGAACGTCAGATTTTTAGCAGAAATTGTGACCGCGCAGCTTAGGGATTTTTTCAAAAAAAGTTGTTCATCCCTCGAGGGCTAATTCTGTTTCCGATGATAAAAAAAAATCTGTTTCCACCGAAAAACATTTCAGGGGATCACTTGCAACAGTTTGGGACCATTTTTGAGTGAATTGCAGAACGTCAGATTTTTAGCAGAAATTGTGACCGCGCGGCTGAGGGATTTTTTCAAAAAAAGTTGTTCAGACGTCGAGGGCTAATTCTGTTTCCGATGATAAAAAAACCATCTGTTTCCACCGAAAAACATTTCAGGGGATCACTTGCAACAGTTTGGGACCATTTTTGAGTGAATTGCAGAACGTCAGATTTTTAGCAGAAATTGTGACCGCGCGGCTTAGGGATTTTTTCAAAAAAAGTTGTTCAGACGTCGAGGGCTAATTCTGTTTCCGATGATAAAAACCCATCTGTTTCCACCGAAAAACATTTCAGGGGATCACTTGCAACAGTTTGGGACCATTTTTGAGTGAATTGCAGAACGTCAGATTTTTAGCAGAAATTGTGACCGCGCGGCTTAGGGATTTTTTCAAAAAAAGTTGTTCAGACGTCGAGGGCTAATTCTGTTTCCGATGATAAAAACCCATCTGTTTCCACCGAAAAACATTTCAGGGGATCACTTGCAACAGTTTGCCAACATTTTTGAGTGAATTGCAGAACGTCAGATTTTTAGCAGAAATTGTGACCGCGCGGCTTAGGGATTCTTTCAAAAAAAGTTGTTCACACGTCGAGGGCTAATTCTGTTTCCGATGATAAAAACCCAGCTGTTTCCACCGAAAAACATTTCAGGGGATCACTTGCAACAGTTTGCCAAGATTTTTGAGTGAATTGCAGAATGTCAGATTTTTAGCAGAAATTGTGACCGCGCGGCTTAGGGATTTTTTCAAAAAAAGTTGTTCAGACGTCGAGGGCTAATTCTGTTTCCGATGATAAAAACCCATCTGTTTCCACCGAAAAACCTTTCCGGCGATCGTTTGCAACAGTTTGGGACCATTTTTGAGTGAATTGCAGAACGTCAGATTTTTAGCAGAAATTGTGACCGCGCAGCTTAGGGATTTTTTCAAAAAAAGTTGTTCATCCCTCGAGGGCTAATTCTGTTTCCGATGATAAAAACCCATCTGTTTCCACCGAAAAACATTTCAGGGGATCACTTGCAACAGTTTGGGACCATTTTTGAGTGAATTGCAGAACGTCAGATTTTTAGCAGAAGTTGTGACCGCGCGGCTTAGGGATTTTTTCAAAAAAAGTTGTTCATCCCTCGAGGGCTAATTCTGTTTCCGATGATAAAAAAAAATCTGTTTCCACCGAAAAACATTTCAGGGGATCACTTGCAACAGTTTGGGACCATTTTTGAGTGAATTGCAGAACGTCAGATTTTTAGCAGAAATTGTGACCGCGCGGCTGAGGGATTTTTTCAAAAAAAGTTGTTCAGACGTCGAGGGCTAATTCTGTTTCCGATGATAAAAAAACCATCTGTTTCCACCGAAAAACATTTCAGGGGATCACTTGCAACAGTTTGGGACCATTTTTGAGTGAATTGCAGAACGTCAGATTTTTAGCAGAAATTGTGACCGCGCGGCTTAGGGATTTTTTCAAAAAAAGTTGTTCAGACGTCGAGGGCTAATTCTGTTTCCGATGATAAAAACCCATCTGTTTCCACCGAAAAACATTTCAGGGGATCACTTGCAACAGTTTGGGACCATTTTTGAGTGAATTGCAGAACGTCAGATTTTTAGCAGAAATTGTGACCGCGCGGCTTAGGGATTTTTTCAAAAAAAGTTGTTCAGACGTCGAGGGCTAATTCTGTTTCCGATGATAAAAACCCATCTGTTTCCACCGAAAAACATTTCAGGGGATCACTTGCAACAGTTTGCCAACATTTTTGAGTGAATTGCAGAACGTCAGATTTTTAGCAGAAATTGTGACCGCGCGGCTTAGGGATTCTTTCAAAAAAAGTTGTTCAGACGTCGAGGGCTAATTCTGTTTCCGATGATAAAAACCCAGCTGTTTCCACCGAAAAACATTTCAGGGGATCACTTGCAACAGTTTGCCAAGATTTTTGAGTGAATTGCAGAACGTCAGATTTTTAGCAGAAATTGTGACCGCGCGGCTTAGGGATTTTTTCAAAAAAAGTTGTTCAGACGTCGAGGGCTAATTCTGTTTCCGATGATAAAAACCCATCTGTTTCCACCGAAAAACCTTTCCGGCGATCGTTTGCAACAGTTTGGGACCATTTTTGAGTGAATTGCAGAACGTCAGATTTTTAGCAGAAATTGTGACCGCGCAGCTTAGGGATTTTTTCAAAAAAAGTTATTCATCCCTCGAGGGCTAATTCTGTTTCCGATGATAAAAACCCATCTGTTTCCACCGAAAAACATTTCAGGGGATCACTTGCAACAGTTTGGGACCATTTTTGAGTGAATTGCAGAACGTCAGATTTTTAGCAGAAGTTGTGACCGCGCGGCTTAGGGATTTTTTCAAAAAAAGTTGTTCAGACGTCGAGGGCTAATTCTTTTTCCGATGATAAAAACCCATCTGTTTCCACCGAAAAACATTTTAGGGGATCACTTGCAACAGTTTGCCAACATTTTTGAGTGAATTGCAGAACGTCAGATTTTTAGCAGAAATTGTGACCGCGCGGCTTAGGGATTCTTTCAAAAAAAGTTGTTCAGACGTCGAGGGCTAATTCTGTTTCCGATGATAAAAACCCAGCTGTTTCCACCGAAAAACATTTCAGGGGATCACTTGCAACAGTTTGCCAAGATTTTTGAGTGAATTGCAGAACGTCAGATTTTTAGCAGAAATTGTGACCGCGCGGCTTAGGGATTTTTTCAAAAAAAGTTGTTCAGACGTTGAGGGCTAATTCTGTTTCCGATGATAAAAACCCATCTGTTTCCACCGAAAAACCTTTCCGGCGATCGTTTGCAACAGTTTGGGACCATTTTTGAGTGAATTGCAGAACGTCAGATTTTTAGCAGAAATTGTGACCGCGCAGCTTAGGGATTTTTTCAAAAAAAGTTGTTCATCCCTCGAGGGCTAATTCTGTTTCCGATGATAAAAAAAAATCTGTTTCCACCGAAAAACATTTCAGGGGATCACTTGCAACAGTTTGGGACCATTTTTGAGTGAATTGCAGAACGTCAGATTTTTAGCAGAAATTGTGACCGCGCGGCTGAGGGATTTTTTCAAAAAAAGTTGTTCAGACGTCGAGGGCTAATTCTGTTTCCGATGATAAAAAAACCATCTGTTTCCACCGAAAAACATTTCAGGGGATCACTTGCAACAGTTTGGGACCATTTTTGAGTGAATTGCAGAACGTCAGATTTTTAGCAGAAATTGTGACCGCGCGGCTTAGGGATTTTTTCAAAAAAAGTTGTTCAGACGTCGAGGGCTAATTCTGTTTCCGATGATAAAAACCCATCTGTTTCCACCGAAAAACATTTCAGGGGATCACTTGCAACAGTTTGGGACCATTTTTGAGTGAATTGCTTAACGTCAGATTTTTAGCAGAAATTGTGACCGCGCGGCTTAGGGATTTTTTCAAAAAAAGTTGTTCAGACGTCGAGGGCTAATTCTGTTTCCGATGATAAAAACCCATCTGTTTCCACCGAAAAACATTTCAGGGGATCACTTGCAACAGTTTGCCAACATTTTTGAGTGAATTGCAGAACGTCAGATTTTTAGCCGCGGCTTAGGGATTTTTTCAAAAAAAGTTGTTCAGACGTCGAGGGCTAATTCTGTTTCCGATGATAAAAACCCATCTGTTTCCACCGAAAAACATTTCAGGGGATCACTTGCAACAGTTTGGGACCATTTTTGAGTGAATTGCAGAACGTCAGATTTTTAGCAGAAATTGTGACCGCGCGGCTTAGGGATTTTTTCAAAAAAAGTTGTTCAGACGTCGAGGGCTAATTCTGTTTCCGATGATAAAAACCCATCTGTTTCCACCGAAAAACATTTCAGGGGATCACTTACAACAGTTTGCCAACATTTTTGAGTGAATTGCAGAACGTCAGATTTTTAGCAGAAATTGTGACCGCGCGGCTTAGGGATTTTTTCAAAAAAAGTTGTTCAGACGTCGAGGGCTAATTCTGTTTCCGATGATAAAAACCCATCTGTTTCCACCGAAAAACATTTCAGGGGATCACTTGCAACAGTTTGGGACCATTTTTGAGTGAATTGCAGAACGTCAGATTTTTAGCAGAAATTGTGACCGCGCGGCTTAGGGATTTTTTCAAAAAAAGTTGTTCAGACGTCGAGGGCTAATTCTGTTTCCGATGATAAAAACCCATCTGTTTCCACCGAAAAACATTTCAGGGGATCACTTGCAACAGTTTGCCAACATTTTTGAGTGAATTGCAGAACGTCAGATTTTTAGCAGAAATTGTGACCGCGCGGCTTAGGGATTCTTTCAAAAAAAGTTGTTCAGACGTCGAGGGCTAATTCTGTTTCCGATGATAAAAACCCAGCTGTTTCCACCGAAAAACATTTCAGGGGATCACTTGCAACAGTTTGCCAAGATTTTTGAGTGAATTGCAGAACGTCAGATTTTTAGCAGAAATTGTGACCGCGCGGCTTAGGGATTTTTTCAAAAAAAGTTGTTCAGACGTCGAGGGCTAATTCTGTTTCCGATGATAAAAACCCATCTGTTTCCACCGAAAAACCTTTCCGGCGATCGTTTGCAACAGTTTGGGACCATTTTTGAGTGAATTGCAGAACGTCAGATTTTTAGCAGAAATTGTGACCGCGCAGCTTAGGGATTTTTTCAAAAAAAGTTGTTCATCCCTCGAGGGCTAATTCTGTTTCCGATGATAAAAAAAAATCTGTTTCCACCGAAAAACATTTCAGGGGATCACTTGCAACAGTTTGGGACCATTTTTGAGTGAATTGCAGAACGTCAGATTTTTAGCAGAAATTGTGACCGCGCGGCTGAGGGATTTTTTCAAAAAAAGTTGTTCAGACGTCGAGGGCTAATTCTGTTTCCGATGATTAAAAAAACCATCTGTTTCCACCGAAAAACATTTCAGGGGATCACTTGCAACAGTTTGGGACCATTTTTGAGTGAATTGCAGAACGTCAGATTTTTAGCAGAAATTGTGACCGCGCGGCTTAGGGATTTTTTCAAAAAAAGTTGTTCAGACGTCGAGGGCTAATTCTGTTTCCGATGATAAAAACCCATCTGTTTCCACCGAAAAACATTTCAGGGGATCACTTACAACAGTTTGCCAACATTTTTGAGTGAATTGCAGAACGTCAGATTTTTAGCAGAAATTGTGACCGCGCGGCTTAGGGATTTTTTCAAAAAAAGTTGTTCAGACGTCGAGGGCTAATTCTGTTTCCGATGATAAAAACCCATCTGTTTCCACCGAAAAACATTTCAGGGGATCACTTGCAACAGTTTGGGACCATTTTTGAGTGAATTGCAGAACGTCAGATTTTTAGCAGAAATTGTGACCGCGCGGCTTAGGGATTTTTTCAAAAAAAGTTGTTCAGACGTCGAGGGCTAATTCTGTTTCCGATGATAAAAACCCATCTGTTTCCACCGAAAAACATTTCAGGGGATCACTTGCAACAGTTTGCCAACATTTTTGAGTGAATTGCAGAACGTCAGATTTTTAGCAGAAATTGTGACCGCGCGGCTTAGGGATTTTTTCAAAAAAAGTTGTTCAGACGTCGAGGGCTAATTCTTTTTCCGATGATAAACACCCATCTGTTTCCACCGAAAAACATTTCAGGGGATCACTTGCAACAGTTTGCCAAGATTTTTGAGTGAATTGCAGAACGTCAGATTTTTAGCAGAAATTGTGACCGCGCCTTAGGGATTTTTTCAAAAAAAGTTGTTCAGACGTCGAGGGCTAATTCTGTTTCCGATGATAAAAACCCATCTGTTTCCACCGAAAAACCTTTCCGGCGATCGTTTGCAACAGTTTGGGACCATTTTTGAGTGAATTGCAGAACGTCAGATTTTTAGCAGAAATTGTGACCGCGCAGCTTAGGGATTTTTTCAAAAAAAGTTGTTCAGACGTCGAGGGCTAATTCTGTTTCCGATGATAAAAAAAAATCTGTTTCCACCGAAAAACATTTCAGGGGATCACTTGCAACAGTTTGGGACCATTTTTGAGTGAATTGCAGAACGTCAGATTTTTAGCAGAAATTGTGACCGCGCGGCTTAGGGATTTTTTCAAAAAAAGTTGTTCAGACGTCGAGGGCTAATTCTGTTTCCGATGATAAAAACCCATCTGTATCCACCGAAAAACATTTCAGGGGATCGTTTGCAACAGTTTGGGACCATTTTTGAGTGAATTGCAGAACGTCAGATTTTTTGCAGAAATTGTGACCGCGCGGCTTAGGGATTTTTTCAAAAAAAGTTGTTCAGACGTCGAGGGCTAATTCTGTTTCCGATGATAAAAACCCATCTGTTTCCACCGAAAAACCTTTCAGGGGATCACTTGCAACAGTTTGCCAACATTTTTGAGTGAATTGCAGAACGTCAGATTTTTAGCCGCGGCTTAGGGATTTTTTCAAAAAAAGTTGTTCAGACGTCGAGGGCTAATTCTGTTTCCGATGATAAAAACCCATCTGTTTCCACCGAAAAACATTTCAGGGGATCACTTGCAACAGTTTGGGACCATTTTTGAGTGAATTGCAGAACGTCAGATTTTTAGCAGAAATTGTGACCGCGCGGCTTAGGGATTTTTTCAAAAAAAGTTGTTCAGACGTCGAGGGCTAATTCTGTTTCCGATGATAAAAACCCATCTGTTTCCACCGAAAAACATTTCAGGGGATCACTTACAACAGTTTGCCAACATTTTTGAGTGAATTGCAGAACGTCAGATTTTTAGCAGAAATTGTGACCGCGCGGCTTAGGGATTTTTTCAAAAAAAGTTGTTCAGACGTCGAGGGCTAATTCTGTTTCCGATGATAAAAACCCATCTGTTTCCACCGAAAAACATTTCAGGGGATCACTTGCAACAGTTTGGGACCATTTTTGAGTGAATTGCAGAACGTCAGATTTTTAGCAGAAATTGTGACCGCGCGGCTTAGGGATTTTTTCAAAAAAAGTTGTTCAGACGTCGAGGGCTAATTCTGTTTCCGATGATAAAAACCCATCTGTTTCCACCGAAAAACATTTCAGGGGATCACTTGCAACAGTTTGCCAACATTTTTGAGTGAATTGCAGAACGTCAGATTTTTAGCAGAAATTGTGACCGCGCGGCTTAGGGATTCTTTCAAAAAAAGTTGTTCAGACGTCGAGGGCTAATTCTGTTTCCGATGATAAAAACCCAGCTGTTTCCACCGAAAAACATTTCAGGGGATCACTTGCAACAGTTTGCCAAGATTTTTGAGTGAATTGCAGAACGTCAGATTTTTAGCAGAAATTGTGACCGCGCGGCTTAGGGATTTTTTCAAAAAAAGTTGTTCAGACGTCGAGGGCTAATTCTGTTTCCGATGATAAAAACCCATCTGTTTCCACCGAAAAACCTTTCCGGCGATCGTTTGCAACAGTTTGGGACCATTTTTGAGTGAATTGCAGAACGTCAGATTTTTAGCAGAAATTGTGACCGCGCAGCTTAGGGATTTTTTCAAAAAAAGTTGTTCATCCCTCGAGGGCTAATTCTGTTTCCGATGATAAAAAAAAATCTGTTTCCACCGAAAAACATTTCAGGGGATCACTTGCAACAGTTTGGGACCATTTTTGAGTGAATTGCAGAACGTCAGATTTTTAGCAGAAATTGTGACCGCGCGGCTGAGGGATTTTTTCAAAAAAAGTTGTTCAGACGTCGAGGGCTAATTCTGTTTCCGATGATAAAAAAAACCATCTGTTTCCACCGAAAAACATTTCAGGGGATCACTTGCAACAGTTTGGGACCATTTTTGAGTGAATTGCAGAACGTCAGATTTTTAGCAGAAATTGTGACCGCGCGGCTTAGGGATTTTTTCAAAAAAAGTTGTTCAGACGTCGAGGGCTAATTCTGTTTCCGATGATAAAAACCCATCTGTTTCCACCGAAAAACATTTCAGGGGATCACTTACAACAGTTTGCCAACATTTTTGAGTGAATTGCAGAACGTCAGATTTTTAGCAGAAATTGTGACCGCGCGGCTTAGGGATTTTTTCAAAAAAAGTTGTTCAGACGTCGAGGGCTAATTCTGTTTCCGATGATAAAAACCCATCTGTTTCCACCGAAAAACATTTCAGGGGATCACTTGCAACAGTTTGGGACCATTTTTGAGTGAATTGCAGAACGTCAGATTTTTAGCAGAAATTGTGACCGCGCGGCTTAGGGATTTTTTCAAAAAAAGTTGTTCAGACGTCGAGGGCTAATTCTGTTTCCGATGATAAAAACCCATCTGTTTCCACCGAAAAACATTTCAGGGGATCACTTGCAACAGTTTGCCAACATTTTTGAGTGAATTGCAGAACGTCAGATTTTTAGCAGAAATTGTGACCGCGCGGCTTAGGGATTTTTTCAAAAAAAGTTGTTCAGACGTCGAGGGCTAATTCTTTTTCCGATGATAAACACCCATCTGTTTCCACCGAAAAACATTTCAGGGGATCACTTGCAACAGTTTGCCAAGATTTTTGAGTGAATTGCAGAACGTCAGATTTTTAGCAGAAATTGTGACCGCGCCTTAGGGATTTTTTCAAAAAAAGTTGTTCAGACGTCGAGGGCTAATTCTGTTTCCGATGATAAAAACCCATCTGTTTCCACCGAAAAACCTTTCCGGCGATCGTTTGCAACAGTTTGGGACCATTTTTGAGTGAATTGCAGAACGTCAGATTTTTAGCAGAAATTGTGACCGCGCAGCTTAGGGATTTTTTCAAAAAAAGTTGTTCAGACGTCGAGGGCTAATTCTGTTTCCGATGATAAAAAAAAAATCTGTTTCCACCGAAAAACATTTCAGGGGATCACTTGCAACAGTTTGGGACCATTTTTGAGTGAATTGCAGAACGTCAGATTTTTAGCAGAAATTGTGACCGCGCGGCTTAGGGATTTTTTCAAAAAAAGTTGTTCAGACGTCGAGGGCTAATTCTGTTTCCGATGATAAAAACCCATCTGTATCCACCGAAAAACATTTCAGGGGATCGTTTGCAACAGTTTGGGACCATTTTTGAGTGAATTGCAGAACGTCAGATTTTTTGCAGAAATTGTGACCGCGCGGCTTAGGGATTTTTTCAAAAAAAGTTGTTCAGACGTCGAGGGCTAATTCTGTTTCCGATGATAAAAACCCATCTGTTTCCACCGAAAAACCTTTCCGGCGATCGTTTGCAACAGTTTGGGACCATTTTTGAGTGAATTGCAGAACGTCAGATTTTTAGCAGAAATTGTGACCGCGCAGCTTAGGGATTTTTTCAAAAAAAGTTGTTCATCCCTCGAGGGCTAATTCTGTTTCCGATGATAAAAACCCATCTGTTTCCACCGAAAAACATTTCAGGGGATCACTTGCAACAGTTTGCCAACATTTTTGAGTGAATTGCAGAACGTCAGATTTTTAGCAGAAATTGTGACCGCGCGGCTTAGGGATTTTTTCAAAAAAAGTTGTTCAGACGTCGAGGGCTAATTCTGTTTCCGATGATAAAAACCCATCTGTTTCCACCGAAAAACATTTCAGGGGATCACTTGCAACAGTTTGCCAACATTTTTGAGTGAATTGCAGAACGTCAGATTTTTAGCAGAAATTGTGACCGCGCGGCTGAGGGATTTTTTCAAAAAAAGTTGTTCAGACGTCGAGGGCTAATTCTGTTTCCGATGATAAAAACCCATCTGTTTCCACCGAAAAACATTTCAGGGGATCACTTACAACAGTTTGCCAACATTTTTGAGTGAATTGCAGAACGTCAGATTTTTAGCAGAAATTGTGACCGCGCGGCTTAGGGATTTTTTCAAAAAAAGTTGTTCAGACGTCGAGGGCTAATTCTGTTTCCGATGATAAAAACCCATCTGTTTCCACCGAAAAACATTTCAGGGGATCACTTGCAACAGTTTGGGACCATTTTTGAGTGAATTGCAGAACGTCAGATTTTTAGCAGAAATTGTGACCGCGCGGCTGAGGGATTTTTTCAAAAAAAGTTGTTCAGACGTCGAGGGCTAATTCTGTTTCCGATGATAAAAACCCATCTGTATCCACCAAAAAACATTTCAGGGGATCGTTTGCAACAGTTTGGGACCATTTTTGAGTGAATTGCAGAACGTCAGATTTTTAGCAGAAATTGTGACCGCGCGGCTTAGGGATTTTTTCAAAAAAAGTTGTTCAGACGTCGAGGGCTAATTCTGTTTCCGATGATAAAAACCCATCTGTTTCCACCGAAAAACATTTCAGGGGATCACTTGCAACAGTTTGCCAACATTTTTGAGTGAATTGCAGAACGTCAGATTTTTAGCAGAAATTGTGACCGTGCGGCTTAGGGATTTTTTCAAAAAAAGTTGTTCAGACGTCGAGGGCTAATTCTGTTTCCGATGATAAAAACCCATCTGTTTCCACCGGAAAACATTTCAGGGGATCACTTGCAACAGTTTGCCAACATTTTTGAGTGAATTGCAGAACGTCAGATTTTTAGCAGAAATTGTGACCGCGCGGCTTAGGGATTCTTTCAAAAAAAGTTGTTCAGACGTCGAGGGCTAATTCTGTTTCCGATGATAAAAACCCAGCTGTTTCCACCGAAAAACATTTCAGGGGATCACTTGCAACAGTTTGGGACCATTTTTGAGTGAATTGCAGAACGTCAGATTTTTAGAAGAAATTGTGACCGCGCGGCTTAGGGATTTTTTCAAAAAAAGTTGTTCAGACGTCGAGGGCTAATTCTGTTTCCGATGATAAAAACCCATCTGTTTCCACCGAAAAACCTTTCCGGCGATCGTTTGCAACAGTTTGGGACCATTTTTGAGTGAATTGCAGAACGTCAGATTTTTAGCAGAAATTGTGACCGCGCAGCTTAGGGATTTTTTCAAAAAAAGTTGTTCAGACGTCGAGGGCTAATTCTGTTTCCGATGATAAAAAACCATCTGTTTCCACCGAAAAACATTTCAGGGGATCACTTGCAACAGTTTGCCAACATTTTTGAGTGAATTGCAGAACGTCAGATTTTTAGCAGAAATTGTGACCGCGCGGCTTAGGGATTTTTTCAAAAAAAGTTGTTCAGACGTCGAGGGCTAATTCTGTTTCCGATGATAAAAACCCATCTGTATCCACCAAAAAACATTTCAGGGGATCGTTTGCAACAGTTTGGGACCATTTTTGAGTGAATTGCAGAACGTCAGATTTTTAGCAGAAATTGTGACCGCGCGGCTTAGGGATTTTTTCAAAAAAAGTTGTTCAGACGTCGAGGGCTAATTCTGTTTCCGATGATAAAAACCCATCTGTTTCCACCAAAAAACATTTCAGGGGATAGTTTCCAACAGTTTGGGACCATTTTTGAGTGAATTGCAGAAAGTCAGATTTTTAGCAGAAATTGTGACTGCGCGGCTTAGGGATTTTTTCAAAAAAAGTTGTTCAGACCTCGAGGGCTAATTCTGTTTCCGATGATAAAAACTCATCTGTTTCCACCGAAAAACATTTCAGGGGATCACTTGCAACAGTTTGGGACCATTTTTGAGTGAATTGCAGAACGTCAGATTTTTAGCAGAAATTGTGACCGCGCGGCTTAGGGATTTTTTCAAAAAAAGTTGTTCAGACGTCGAGGGCTAATTCTGTTTCCGATGATAAAAACCCATCTGTTTCCACCGAAAAACATTTCAGGGGATCACTTGCAACAGTTTGCCAACATTTTTGAGTGAATTGCAGAACGTCAGATTTTTAGCAGAAATTGTGACCACGCGGCTTAGGGATTTTTTCAAAAAAAGTTGTTCAGACGTCGAGGGCTAATTCTTTTTCCGATGATAAACACCCATCTGTTTCCACCGAAAAACATTTCAGGGGATCACTTGCAACAGTTTGCCAACATTTTTGAGTGAATTGCAGAACGTCAGATTTTTAGCAGAAATTGTGACCGCGCGCCTTAGGGATTTTTTCAAAAAAAGTTGTTCAGACGTCGAGGGCTAATTCTGTTTCCGATGATAAAAACCCATCTGTTTCCACCGAAAAACATTTCAGGGGATCACTTGCAACAGTTTGCCAAGATTTTTGAGTGAATTGCAGAACGTCAGATTTTTAGCAGAAAGTGTGACCGCGCCTTAGGGATTTTTTCAAAAAAAGTTGTTCAGACGTCGAGGGCTAATTCTGTTTCCGATGATAAAAACCCATCTGTTTCCACCGAAAAACCTTTCCGGCGATCGTTTGCAACAGTTTGGGACCATTTTTGAGTGAATTGCAGAACGTCAGATTTTTAGCAGAAATTGTGACCGCGCAGCTTAGGGATTTTTTCAAAAAAAGTTGTTCAGACGTCGAGGGCTAATTCTGTTTCCGATGATAAAAAAAAATCTGTTTCCACCGAAAAACATTTCAGGGGATCACTTGCAACAGTTTGGGACCATTTTTGAGTGAATTGCAGAACGTCAGATTTTTAGCAGAAATTGTGACCGCGCGGCTTAGGGATTTTTTCAAAAAAAGTTGTTCAGACGTCGAGGGCTAATTCTGTTTCCGATGATAAAAACCCATCTGTATCCACCGAAAAACATTTCAGGGGATCGTTTGCAACAGTTTGGGACCATTTTTGAGTGAATTGCAGAACGTCAGATTTTTTGCAGAAATTGTGACCGCGCGGCTTAGGGATTTTTTCAAAAAAAGTTGTTCAGACGTCGAGGGCTAATTCTGTTTCCGATGATAAAAACCCATCTGTTTCCACCGAAAAACCTTTCCGGCGATCGTTTGCAACAGTTTGGGACCATTTTTGAGTGAATTGCAGAACGTCAGATTTTTAGCAGAAATTGTGACCGCGCAGCTTAGGGATTTTTTCAAAAAAAGTTGTTCATCCCTCGAGGGCTAATTCTGTTTCCGATGATAAAAACCCATCTGTTTCCACCGAAAAACATTTCAGGGGATCACTTGCAACAGTTTGCCAACATTTTTGAGTGAATTGCAGAACGTCAGATTTTTAGCAGAAATTGTGACCGCGCGGCTTAGGGATTTTTTCAAAAAAAGTTGTTCAGACGTCGAGGGCTAATTCTGTTTCCGATGATAAAAACCCATCTGTTTCCACCGAAAAACATTTCAGGGGATCACTTGCAACAGTTTGCCAACATTTTTGAGTGAATTGCAGAACGTCAGATTTTTAGCAGAAATTGTGACCGCGCGGCTGAGGGATTTTTTCAAAAAAAGTTGTTCAGACGTCGAGGGCTAATTCTGTTTCCGATGATAAAAACCCATCTGTTTCCACCGAAAAACATTTCAGGGGATCACTTACAACAGTTTGCCAACATTTTTGAGTGAATTGCAGAACGTCAGATTTTTAGCAGAAATTGTGACCGCGCGGCTTAGGGATTTTTTCAAAAAAAGTTGTTCAGACGTCGAGGGCTAATTCTGTTTCCGATGATAAAAACCCATCTGTTTCCACCGAAAAACATTTCAGGGGATCACTTGCAACAGTTTGGGACCATTTTTGAGTGAATTGCAGAACGTCAGATTTTTAGCAGAAATTGTGACCGCGCGGCTGAGGGATTTTTTCAAAAAAAGTTGTTCAGACGTCGAGGGCTAATTCTGTTTCCGATGATAAAAACCCATCTGTATCCACCAAAAAACATTTCAGGGGATCGTTTGCAACAGTTTGGGACCATTTTTGAGTGAATTGCAGAACGTCAGATTTTTAGCAGAAATTGTGACCGCGCGGCTTAGGGATTTTTTCAAAAAAAGTTGTTCAGACGTCGAGGGCTAATTCTGTTTCCGATGATAAAAACCCATCTGTTTCCACCGAAAAACATTTCAGGGGATCACTTGCAACAGTTTGCCAACATTTTTGAGTGAATTGCAGAACGTCAGATTTTTAGCAGAAATTGTGACCGTGCGGCTTAGGGATTTTTTCAAAAAAAGTTGTTCAGACGTCGAGGGCTAATTCTGTTTCCGATGATAAAAACCCATCTGTTTCCACCGGAAAACATTTCAGGGGATCACTTGCAACAGTTTGCCAACATTTTTGAGTGAATTGCAGAACGTCAGATTTTTAGCAGAAATTGTGACCGCGCGGCTTAGGGATTCTTTCAAAAAAAGTTGTTCAGACGTCGAGGGCTAATTCTGTTTCCGATGATAAAAACCCATCTGTTTCCACCGAAAAACATTTCAGGGGATCACTTGCAACAGTTTGGGACCATTTTTGAGTGAATTGCAGAACGTCAGATTTTTAGAAGAAATTGTGACCGCGCGGCTTAGGGATTTTTTCAAAAAAAGTTGTTCAGACGTCGAGGGCTAATTCTGTTTCCGATGATAAAAACCCATCTGTTTCCACCGAAAAACCTTTCCGGCGATCGTTTGCAACAGTTTGGGACCATTTTTGAGTGAATTGCAGAACGTCAGATTTTTAGCAGAAATTGTGACCGCGCAGCTTAGGGATTTTTTCAAAAAAAGTTGTTCAGACGTCGAGGGCTAATTCTGTTTCCGATGATAAAAAACCATCTGTTTCCACCGAAAAACATTTCAGGGGATCACTTGCAACAGTTTGCCAACATTTTTGAGTGAATTGCAGAACGTCAGATTTTTAGCAGAAATTGTGACCGCGCGGCTTAGGGATTTTTTCAAAAAAAGTTGTTCAGACGTCGAGGGCTAATTCTGTTTCCGATGATAAAAACCCATCTGTATCCACCAAAAAACATTTCAGGGGATCGTTTGCAACAGTTTGGGACCATTTTTGAGTGAATTGCAGAACGTCAGATTTTTAGCAGAAATTGTGACCGCGCGGCTTAGGGATTTTTTCAAAAAAAGTTGTTCAGACGTCGAGGGCTAATTCTGTTTCCGATGATAAAAACCCATCTGTTTCCACCAAAAAACATTTCAGGGGATAGTTTCCAACAGTTTGGGACCATTTTTGAGTGAATTGCAGAAAGTCAGATTTTTAGCAGAAATTGTGACTGCGCGGCTTAGGGATTTTTTCAAAAAAAGTTGTTCAGACCTCGAGGGCTAATTCTGTTTCCGATGATAAAAACTCATCTGTTTCCACCGAAAAACATTTCAGGGGATCACTTGCAATGGTTTGCCAACATTTTTGAGTGAATTGCAGAACGTCAGATTTTTAGCAGAAATTGTGACCGCGCGCCTTAGGGATTTTTTCAAAAAAAGTTGTTCAGACGTCGAGGGCTAATTCTGTTTCCGATGATAAAAAACCATCTGTTTCCACCGAAAAACATTTCAGGGGATCACTTGCAACAGTTTGCCAACATTTTTGAGTGAATTGCAGAACGTCAGATTTTTAGCAGAAATTGTGACCGCGCGGGTTAGCGATTTTTTCAAAAAAAGTTGTTCAGACGTCGAGGGCTAATTCTGTTTCCGATGATAAAAACCCATCTGTTTCCACCGAAAAACCTTTCCGGCGATCGTTTGCAACAGTTTGGGACCATTTTTGAGTGAATTGCAGAACGTCAGATTTTTAGCAGAAATTGTGACCGCGCAGCTTAGGGATTTTTTCAAAAAAAGTTGTTCAGACGTCGAGGGCTAATTCTGTTTCCGATGATAAAAAACCATCTGTTTCCACCGAAAAACATTTCAGGGGATCACTTGCAACAGTTTGCCAACATTTTTGAGTGAATTGCAGAACGTCAGATTTTTAGCAGAAATTGTGACCGCGCGCCTTAGGGATTTTTTCAAAAAAAGTTGTTCAGACGTCGAGGGCTAATTCTGTTTCCGATGATAAAAAACCATCTGTTTCCACCGAAAAACATTTCAGGGGATCACTTGCAACAGTTTGCCAACATTTTTGAGTGAATTGCAGAACGTCAGATTTTTAGCAGAAATTGTGACCGCGCGGGTTAGCGATTTTTTCAAAAAAAGTTGTTCAGACGTCGAGGGCTAATTCTGTTTCCGATGATAAAAACCCATCTGTTTCCACCGAAAAACCTTTCCGGCGATCGTTTGCAACAGTTTGGGACCATTTTTGAGTGAATTGCAGAACGTCAGATTTTTAGCAGAAATTGTGACCGAGCAGCTTAGGGATTTTTTCAAAAAAAGTTGTTCATCCCTCGAGGGCTAATTCTGTTTCCGATGATAAAAACCCATCTGTTTCCACCGAAAAACATTTCAGGGGATCACTTGCAACAGTTTGCCAACATTTTTGAGTGAATTGCAGAACGTCAGATTTTTAGCAGAAATTGTGACCGCGCGGCTTAGGGATTCTTTCAAAAAAAGTTGTTCAGACGTCGAGGGCTAATTCTGTTTCCGATGATAAAAACCCAGCTGTTTCCACCGAAAAACATTTCAGGGGATCACTTGCAACAGTTTGGGACCATTTTTGAGTGAATTGCAGAACGTCAGATTTTTAGAAGAAATTGTGACCGCGCGGCTTAGGGATTTTTTCAAAAAAAGTTGTTCAGACGTCGAGGGCTAATTCTGTTTCCGATGATAAAAACCCATCTGTTTCCACCGAAAAACCTTTCCGGCGATCGTTTGCAACAGTTTGGGACCATTTTTGAGTGAATTGCAGAACGTCAGATTTTTAGCAGAAATTGTGACCGCGCAGCTTAGGGATTTTTTCAAAAAAAGTTGTTCAGACGTCGAGGGCTAATTCTGTTTCCGATGATAAAAAACCATCTGTTTCCACCGAAAAACATTTCAGGGGATCACTTGCAACAGTTTGCCAACATTTTTGAGTGAATTGCAGAACGTCAGATTTTTAGCAGAAATTGTGACCGCGCGGCTTAGGGATTTTTTCAAAAAAAGTTGTTCAGACGTCGAGGGCTAATTCTGTTTCCGATGATAAAAACCCATCTGTATCCACCAAAAAACATTTCAGGGGATCGTTTGCAACAGTTTGGGACCATTTTTGAGTGAATTGCAGAACGTCAGATTTTTAGCAGAAATTGTGACCGCGCGGCTTAGGGATTTTTTCAAAAAAAGTTGTTCAGACGTCGAGGGCTAATTCTGTTTCCGATGATAAAAACCCATCTGTTTCCACCAAAAAACATTTCAGGGGATAGTTTCCAACAGTTTGGGACCATTTTTGAGTGAATTGCAGAAAGTCAGATTTTTAGCAGAAATTGTGACTGCGCGGCTTAGGGATTTTTTCAAAAAAAGTTGTTCAGACCTCGAGGGCTAATTCTGTTTCCGATGATAAAAACTCATCTGTTTCCACCGAAAAACATTTCAGGGGATCACTTGCAATGGTTTGCCAACATTTTTGAGTGAATTGCAGAACGTCAGATTTTTAGCAGAAATTGTGACCGCGCGCCTTAGGGATTTTTTCAAAAAAAGTTGTTCAGACGTCGAGGGCTAATTCTGTTTCCGATGATAAAAAACCATCTGTTTCCACCGAAAAACATTTCAGGGGATCACTTGCAACAGTTTGCCAACATTTTTGAGTGAATTGCAGAACGTCAGATTTTTAGCAGAAATTGTGACCGCGCGGGTTAGCGATTTTTTCAAAAAAAGTTGTTCAGACGTCGAGGGCTAATTCTGTTTCCGATGATAAAAACCCATCTGTTTCCACCGAAAAACCTTTCCGGCGATCGTTTGCAACAGTTTGGGACCATTTTTGAGTGAATTGCAGAACGTCAGATTTTTAGCAGAAATTGTGACCGCGCAGCTTAGGGATTTTTTCAAAAAAAGTTGTTCATCCCTCGAGGGCTAATTCTGTTTCCGATGATAAAAACCCATCTGTTTCCACCGAAAAACATTTCAGGGGATCACTTGCAACAGTTTGCCAACATTTTTGAGTAAATTGCAGAACGTCAGATTTTTAGCAGAAATTGTGACCGCGCGGCTTAGGGATTTTTTCAAAAAAAGTTGTTCAGACGTCGAGGGCTAATTCTGTTTCCGATGATAAAAACCCATCTGTTTCCACCGAAAAACATTTCAGGGGATCACTTGCAACAGTTTGGGACCATTTTTGAGTGAATTGCAGAACGTCAGATTTTTAGCAGAAATTGTGACCGCGCGGCTGAGGGATTTTTTCAAAAAAAGTTGTTCAGACGTCGAGGGCTAATTCTGTTTCCGATGATAAAAACCCATCTGTTTCCACCGAAAAACATTTCAGGGGATCACTTACAACAGTTTGCCAACATTTTTGAGTGAATTGCAGAACGTCAGATTTTTAGCAGAAATTGTGACCGCGCGGCTTAGGGATTTTTTCAAAAAAAGTTGTTCAGACGTCGAGGGCTAATTCTGTTTCCGATGATAAAAACCCATCTGTTTCCACCGAAAAACATTTCAGGGGATCACTTGCAACAGTTTGCCAAGATTTTTGAGTGAATTGCAGAACGTCAGATTTTTAGCAGAAATTGTGACCGCGCGGCTTAGGGATTTTTTCAAAAAAAGTTGTTCAGACCTCGAGGGCTAATTCTGTTTCCGATGATAAAAACCCATCTGTATCCACCAAAAAACATTTCAGGGGATCGTTTGCAACAGTTTGGGACCATTTTTGAGTGAATTGCAGAACGTCAGATTTTTAGCAGAAATTGTGACCGCGCGGCTTAGGGATTTTTTCAAAAAAAGTTGTTCAGACGTCGAGGGCTAATTCTGTTTCCGATGATAAAAACCCATCTGTTTCCACCGAAAAACATTTCAGGGGATCACTTGCAACAGTTTGCCAACATTTTTGAGTGAATTGCAGAACGTCAGGTTTTTAGCAGAAATTGTGACCGCGCGGCTTAGGGATTTTTTCAAAAAAAGTTGTTCAGACGTCGAGGGCTAATTCTGTTTCCGATGATAAAAACCCATCTGTTTCCACCGAAAAACATTTCAGGGGATCACTTGCAACAGTTTGCCAACATTTTTGAGTGAATTGCAGAACGTCAGATTTTTAGCAGAAATTGTGACCGCGCGGCTTCGGGATTCTTTCAAAAAAAGTTGTTCAGACGTCGAGGGCTAATTCTGTTTCCGATGATAAAAACCCAGCTGTTTCCACCGAAAAACATTTCAGGGGATCACTTGCAACAGTTTGACAAGATTTTTGAGTGAATTGCAGAACGTCAGATTTTTAGCAGAAATTGTGACCGCGCGGCTTAGGGATTTTTTCAAAAAAAGTTGTTCAGACGTCGAGGGCTAATTCTGTTTCTGATGATAAAAACCCATCTGTTTCCACCGAAAAACCTTTCCGGCGATCGTTTGCAACAGTTTGGGACCATTTTTGAGTGAATTGCAGAACGTCAGATTTTTAGCAGAAATTGTGACCGCGCAGCTGAGGGATTTTTTCAAAAAAAGTTGTTCATCCCTCGAGGGCTAATTCTGTTTCCGATGATAAAAAACCATCTGTTTCCACCGAAAAACATTTCAGGGGATCACTTGCAACAGTTTGAGAACAATTTTTGAGTGAATTGCAGAACGTCAGATTTTTAGCAGAAATTGTGACCGCGCGGCTTAGGGATTTTTTCAATAAAACTTGTTCAGACGTCGAGGGCTAATTCTGTTTCCGATGATAAAAAACCATCTGTTTCCACCAAAAAACATTTCAGGGGATCGTTTGCAACAGTTTGGGACCATTTTTGAGTGAATTGCAGAACGTCAGATTTTTAGCAGAAATTGTGACCGCGCGGGTTAGGGATTTTTTCAAAAAAAGTTGTTCAGACGTCGAGGGCTAATTCTGTTTCCGATGATAAAAACCCATCTGTTTCCACCGAAAAACATTTCAGGGGATCACTTGCAACAGTTTGCCAACATTTTTGAGTGAATTGCAGAACGTCAGATTTTTAGCAGAAATTGTGACCGTGCGGCTTAGGGATTTTTTCAAAAAAAAGTTGTTCAGACGTCGAGGGCTAATTCTGTTTCCGATGATAAAAACCCATCTGTTTCCACCGAAAAACATTTCAGGGGATCACTTGCAACAGTTTGGGACCATTTTTGAGTGAATTGCAGAACGTCAGATTTTTAGCAGAAATTGTGACCGCGCGGCTTAGGGATTTTTTCAAAAAAAGTTGTTCAGACGTCGAGGGCTAATTCTGTTTCCGATGATAAAAACCCATCTGTATCCACCAAAAAACATTTCAGGGGATCGTTTGCAACAGTTTGGGACCATTTTTGAGTGAATTGCAGAACGTCAGATTTTTAGCAGAAATTGTGACCGCGCGGCTTAGGGATTTTTTCAAAAAAAGTTGTTCAGACGTCGAGGGCTAATTCTGTTTCCGATGATAAAAACCCATCTGTTAGCACCGAAAAACATTTCAGGGGATCACTTGCAACAGTTTGGGACCATTTTTGAGTGAATTGCAGAACGTCAGATTTTTAGCAGAAATTGTGACCGCGCGGCTTAGGGATTTTTTAAAAAAAAAGTTGTTCAGACGTCGAGGGCTAATTCTGTTTCCGATGATAAAAACCCATCTGTTTCCACCGAAAAACATTTCAGGGGATCACTTGCAATGGTTTGCCAACATTTTTGAGTGAATTGCAGAACGTCAGATTTTTAGCAGAAATTGTGACCACGCGGCTTAGGGATTTTTTCAAAAAAAGTTGTTCAGACGTCAAGGGCTAATTCTGTTTCCGATGATAAAAACCCATCTGTTAGCACCGAAAAACATTTCAGGGGATCACTTGCAACGGTTTGCCAACATTTTTGAGTGAATTGCAGAACGTCAGATTTTTAGCAGAAATTGTGACCGCGCGGGTTAGGGATTTTTTCAAAAAAAGTTGTTCAGACGTCGAGGGCTAATTCTGTTTCCGATGATAAAAACACACCTGTTTCCACCGAAAAACCTTTCACGGGATCGTTTGCAACAGTTTGGCACCATTTTTGAGTGAATTGCAGAACGTCAGATTTTTGCTGAAATTGTGACTGCGCGACTTAGGGATTTTTTCAAAAAAAGTTGTTCAGACGTCGAGGGCTAATTCTGTTTCCGATGATAAAATCCCATCTGTTTCCACCAAAAAACATTTCAGGGGATCACTTGCAACAGTTTGGCACCATTTTTGAGTGAATTGCAGAACGTCAGATTTTTAGCAGAAATTGTGACCGCGCGACTTAGGGATTTTTTCAAAAAAAGTTGTTCAGACGTTGAGGGCTAATTCTGTTTCCGATGATAAAAACCCATCTGTTTCCACCGAAAAACCTTTCCGGCGATCGTTTGCAACAGTTTGGGACCATTTTTGAGTGAATTGCAGAACGTCAGATTTTTAGCAGAAATTGTGACCGAGCAGCTTAGGGATTTTTTCAAAAAAAGTTGTTCATCCCTCGAGGGCTAATTCTGTTTCCGATGATAAAAACCCATCTGTTTCCACCGAAAAACATTTCAGGGGATCACTTGCAACAGTTTGCCAACATTTTTGAGTGAATTGCAGAACGTCAGATTTTTAGCAGAAATTGTGACCGCGCGGCTTAGGGATTTTTTCAAAAAAAGTTGTTCAGACGTCGAGGGCTAATTCTGTTTCCGATGATAAAAACCCAGCTGTTTCCACCGAAAAACATTTCAGGGGATCGTTTGCAACAGTTTGGGACCATTTTTGAGTGAATTGCAGAACGTCAGATTTTTAGCAGAAATTGTGACCGAGCAGCTTAGGGATTTTTTCAAAAAAAGTTGTTCATCCCTCGAGGGCTAATTCTGTTTCCGATGATAAAAACCCATCTGTTTCCACCGAAAAACATTTCAGGGGATCACTTGCAACAGTTTGCCAACATTTTTGAGTGAATTGCAGAACGTCAGATTTTTAGCAGAAATTGTGACCGCGCGGCTTAGGGATTCTTTCAAAAAAAGTTGTTCAGACGTCGAGGGCTAATTCTGTTTCCGATGATAAAAACCCAGCTGTTTCCACCGAAAAACATTTCAGGGGATCACTTGCAACAGTTTGGGACCATTTTTGAGTGAATTGCAGAACGTCAGATTTTTAGAAGAAATTGTGACCGCGCGGCTTAGGGATTTTTTCAAAAAAAGTTGTTCAGACGTCGAGGGCTAATTCTGTTTCCGATGATAAAAACCCATCTGTTTCCACCGAAAAACCTTTCCGGCGATCGTTTGCAACAGTTTGGGACCATTTTTGAGTGAATTGCAGAACGTCAGATTTTTAGCAGAAATTGTGACCGCGCAGCTTAGGGATTTTTTCAAAAAAAGTTGTTCAGACGTCGAGGGCTAATTCTGTTTCCGATGATAAAAAACCATCTGTTTCCACCGAAAAACATTTCAGGGGATCACTTGCAACAGTTTGCCAACATTTTTGAGTGAATTGCAGAACGTCAGATTTTTAGCAGAAATTGTGACCGCGCGGCTTAGGGATTTTTTCAAAAAAAGTTGTTCAGACGTCGAGGGCTAATTCTGTTTCCGATGATAAAAACCCATCTGTATCCACCAAAAAACATTTCAGGGGATCGTTTGCAACAGTTTGGGACCATTTTTGAGTGAATTGCAGAACGTCAGATTTTTAGCAGAAATTGTGACCGCGCGGCTTAGGGATTTTTTCAAAAAAAGTTGTTCAGACGTCGAGGGCTAATTCTGTTTCCGATGATAAAAACCCATCTGTTTCCACCAAAAAACATTTCAGGGGATAGTTTCCAACAGTTTGGGACCATTTTTGAGTGAATTGCAGAAAGTCAGATTTTTAGCAGAAATTGTGACTGCGCGGCTTAGGGATTTTTTCAAAAAAAGTTGTTCAGACCTCGAGGGCTAATTCTGTTTCCGATGATAAAAACTCATCTGTTTCCACCAAAAAACATTTCAGGGGATCACTTGCAATGGTTTGCCAACATTTTTGAGTGAATTGCAGAACGTCAGATTTTTAGCAGAAATTGTGACCGCGCGCCTTAGGGATTTTTTCAAAAAAAGTTGTTCAGACGTCGAGGGCTAATTCTGTTTCCGATGATAAAAAACCATCTGTTTCCACCGAAAAACATTTCAGGGGATCACTTGCAACAGTTTGCCAACATTTTTGAGTGAATTGCAGAACGTCAGATTTTTAGCAGAAATTGTGACCGCGCGGGTTAGCGATTTTTTCAAAAAAAGTTGTTCAGACGTCGAGGGCTAATTCTGTTTCCGATGATAAAAACCCATCTGTTTCCACCGAAAAACCTTTCCGGCGATCGTTTGCAACAGTTTGGGACCATTTTTGAGTGAATTGCAGAACGTCAGATTTTTAGCAGAAATTGTGACCGCGCAGCTTAGGGATTTTTTCAAAAAAAGTTGTTCATCCCTCGAGGGCTAATTCTGTTTCCGATGATAAAAACCCATCTGTTTCCACCGAAAAACATTTCAGGGGATCACTTGCAACAGTTTGCCAACATTTTTGAGTAAATTGCAGAACGTCAGATTTTTAGCAGAAATTGTGACCGCGCGGCTTAGGGATTTTTTCAAAAAAAGTTGTTCAGACGTCGAGGGCTAATTCTGTTTCCGATGATAAAAACCCATCTGTTTCCACCGAAAAACATTTCAGGGGATCACTTGCAACAGTTTGGGACCATTTTTGAGTGAATTGCAGAACGTCAGATTTTTAGCAGAAATTGTGACCGCGCGGCTGAGGGATTTTTTCAAAAAAAGTTGTTCAGACGTCGAGGGCTAATTCTGTTTCCGATGATAAAAACCCATCTGTTTCCACCGAAAAACATTTCAGGGGATCACTTACAACAGTTTGCCAACATTTTTGAGTGAATTGCAGAACGTCAGATTTTTAGCAGAAATTGTGACCGCGCGGCTTAGGGATTTTTTCAAAAAAAGTTGTTCAGACGTCGAGGGCTAATTCTGTTTCCGATGATAAAAACCCATCTGTTTCCACCGAAAAACATTTCAGGGGATCACTTGCAACAGTTTGCCAAGATTTTTGAGTGAATTGCAGAACGTCAGATTTTTAGCAGAAATTGTGACCGCGCGGCTTAGGGATTTTTTCAAAAAAAGTTGTTCAGACCTCGAGGGCTAATTCTGTTTCCGATGATAAAAACCCATCTGTATCCACCAAAAAACATTTCAGGGGATCGTTTGCAACAGTTTGGGACCATTTTTGAGTGAATTGCAGAACGTCAGATTTTTAGCAGAAATTGTGACCGCGCGGCTTAGGGATTTTTTCAAAAAAAGTTGTTCAGACGTCGAGGGCTAATTCTGTTTCCGATGATAAAAACCCATCTGTTTCCACCGAAAAACATTTCAGGGGATCACTTGCAACAGTTTGCCAACATTTTTGAGTGAATTGCAGAACGTCAGGTTTTTAGCAGAAATTGTGACCGCGCGGCTTAGGGATTTTTTCAAAAAAAGTTGTTCAGACGTCGAGGGCTAATTCTGTTTCCGATGATAAAAACCCATCTGTTTCCACCGAAAAACATTTCAGGGGATCACTTGCAACAGTTTGCCAACATTTTTGAGTGAATTGCAGAACGTCAGATTTTTAGCAGAAATTGTGACCGCGCGGCTTCGGGATTCTTTCAAAAAAAGTTGTTCAGACGTCGAGGGCTAATTCTGTTTCCGATGATAAAAACCCAGCTGTTTCCACCGAAAAACATTTCAGGGGATCACTTGCAACAGTTTGACAAGATTTTTGAGTGAATTGCAGAACGTCAGATTTTTAGCAGAAATTGTGACCGCGCGGCTTAGGGATTTTTTCAAAAAAAGTTGTTCAGACGTCGAGGGCTAATTCTGTTTCTGATGATAAAAACCCATCTGTTTCCACCGAAAAACCTTTCCGGCGATCGTTTGCAACAGTTTGGGACCATTTTTGAGTGAATTGCAGAACGTCAGATTTTTAGCAGAAATTGTGACCGCGCAGCTGAGGGATTTTTTCAAAAAAAGTTGTTCATCCCTCGAGGGCTAATTCTGTTTCCGATGATAAAAAACCATCTGTTTCCACCGAAAAACATTTCAGGGGATCACTTGCAACAGTTTGAGAACAATTTTTGAGTGAATTGCAGAACGTCAGATTTTTAGCAGAAATTGTGACCGCGCGGCTTAGGGATTTTTTCAATAAAACTTGTTCAGACGTCGAGGGCTAATTCTGTTTCCGATGATAAAAAACCATCTGTTTCCACCAAAAAACATTTCAGGGGATCGTTTGCAACAGTTTGGGACCATTTTTGAGTGAATTGCAGAACGTCAGATTTTTAGCAGAAATTGTGACCGCGCGGGTTAGGGATTTTTTCAAAAAAAGTTGTTCAGACGTCGAGGGCTAATTCTGTTTCCGATGATAAAAACCCATCTGTTTCCACCGAAAAACATTTCAGGGGATCACTTGCAACAGTTTGCCAACATTTTTGAGTGAATTGCAGAACGTCAGATTTTTAGCAGAAATTGTGACCGTGCGGCTTAGGGATTTTTTCAAAAAAAAGTTGTTCAGACGTCGAGGGCTAATTCTGTTTCCGATGATAAAAACCCATCTGTTTCCACCGAAAAACATTTCAGGGGATCACTTGCAACAGTTTGGGACCATTTTTGAGTGAATTGCAGAACGTCAGATTTTTAGCAGAAATTGTGACCGCGCGGCTTAGGGATTTTTTCAAAAAAAGTTGTTCAGACGTCGAGGGCTAATTCTGTTTCCGATGATAAAAACCCATCTGTATCCACCAAAAAACATTTCAGGGGATCGTTTGCAACAGTTTGGGACCATTTTTGAGTGAATTGCAGAACGTCAGATTTTTAGCAGAAATTGTGACCGCGCGGCTTAGGGATTTTTTCAAAAAAAGTTGTTCAGACGTCGATTGCTAATTCTGTTTCCGATGATAAAAACCCATCTGTTAGCACCGAAAAACATTTCAGGGGATCACTTGCAACAGTTTGGGACCATTTTTGAGTGAATTGCAGAACGTCAGATTTTTAGCAGAAATTGTGACCGCGCGGCTTAGGGATTTTTTAAAAAAAAAGTTGTTCAGACGTCGAGGGCTAATTCTGTTTCCGATGATAAAAACCCATCTGTTTCCACCGAAAAACATTTCAGGGGATCACTTGCAATGGTTTGCCAACATTTTTGAGTGAATTGCAGAACGTCAGATTTTTAGCAGAAATTGTGACCACGCGGCTTAGGGATTTTTTCAAAAAAAGTTGTTCAGACGTCAAGGGCTAATTCTGTTTCCGATGATAAAAACCCATCTGTTAGCACCGAAAAACATTTCAGGGGATCACTTGCAACGGTTTGCCAACATTTTTGAGTGAATTGCAGAACGTCAGATTTTTAGCAGAAATTGTGACCGCGCGGGTTAGGGATTTTTTCAAAAAAAGTTGTTCAGACGTCGAGGGCTAATTCTGTTTCCGATGATAAAAACACACCTGTTTCCACCGAAAAACCTTTCACGGGATCGTTTGCAACAGTTTGGCACCATTTTTGAGTGAATTGCAGAACGTCAGATTTTTGCTGAAATTGTCACTGCGCGACTTAGGGATTTTTTCAAAAAAAGTTGTTCAGACGTCGAGGGCTAATTCTGTTTCCGATGATAAAATCCCATCTGTTTCCACCAAAAAACATTTCAGGGGATCACTTGCAACAGTTTGGCACCATTTTTGAGTGAATTGCAGAACGTCAGATTTTTAGCAGAAATTGTGACCGCGCGACTTAGGGATTTTTTCAAAAAAAGTTGTTCAGACGTTGAGGGCTAATTCTGTTTCCGATGATAAAAACCCATCTGTTTCCACCGAAAAACATTTCAGGGGATCACTTGCAACAGTTTGCCAACATTTTTGAGTGAATTGCAGAACGTCAGATTTTTAGCAGAAATTGTGACCGCGCGGCTTAGGGATTTTTTCAAAAAAAGTTGTTCAGACGTCGAGGGCTAATTCTGTTTCCGATGATAAAAACCCATCTGTTAGCACCGAAAAACATTTCAGGGGATCACTTGCAACAGTTTGGGACCATTTTTGAGTGAATTGCAGAACGTCAGATTTTTAGCAGAAATTGTGACCGCGCGGTTTAGGGAATTTTTTCAAAAAAAGTTGTTCAGACCTCGAGGGCTAATTCTGTTTCCGATGATAAAAACCCATCTGTTTCCACCGAAAAACATTTCAGGGGATCACTTGCAATGGTTTGCCAACATTTTTGAGTGAATTGCAGAACGTCAGATTTTTAGCAGAAATTGTGACCACGCGGCTTAGGGATTTTTTCAAAAAAAGTTGTTCAGACGTCAAGGGCTAATTCTGTTTCCGATGATAAAAACCCATCTGTTAGCACCGAAAAACATTTCAGGGGATCACTTGCAACGGTTTGCCAACATTTTTGAGTGAATTGCAGAACGTCAGATTTTTAGCAGAAATTGTGACCGCGCGGGTTAGGGATTTTTTCAAAAAAAGTTGTTCAGACGTCGAGGGCTAATTCTGTTTCCGATGATAAAAACACACCTGTTTCCACCGAAAAACCTTTCACGGGATCGTTTGCAACAGTTTGGCACCATTTTTGAGTGAATTGCAGAACGTCAGATTTTTGCTGAAATTGTGACTGCGCGACTTAGGGATTTTTTCAAAAAAAGTTGTTCAGACGTCGAGGGCTAATTCTGTTTCCGATGATAAAATCCCATCTGTTTCCACCAAAAAACATTTCAGGGGATCACTTGCAACAGTTTGGCACCATTTTTGAGTGAATTGCAGAACGTCAGATTTTTAGCAGAAATTGTGACCGCGCGGCTTAGGGATTTTTTCAAAAAAAGTTGTTCAGACGTCGAGGGCTAATTCTGTTTCCGATGATAAAAACCCATCTGTTTCCACCGAAAAACATTTCAGGGGATCACTTGCAACAGTTTGGGACCATTTTTGAGTGAATTGCAGAACGTAAGATTTTTAGCAGAAATTGTGACCGCGCGGCTTAGGGATTTTTTCAAAAAAAGTTGTTCAGACGTCGAGGGCTAATTCTGTTTCCGATGATAAAAACCCATCTGTTTCCACCGAAAAACATTTCAGGGGATCACTTGCAACAGTTTGCCAACATTTTTGAGTGAATTGCAGAACGTCAGATTTTTAGCAGAAATTGTGACCGCGCGGCTTAGGGATTTTTTCAAAAAAAGTTGTTCAGACGTCGAGGGCTAATTCTTTTTCCGATGATAAAAACCCATCTGTTTCCACCGAAAAACATTTCAGGGGATCACTTGCAACAGTTTGCCAACATTTTTGAGTGAATTGCAGAACGTCAGATTTTTAGCAGAAATTGTGACCGCGCGGCTTAGGGATTCTTTCAAAAAAAGTTGTTCAGACGTCGAGGGCTAATTCTGTTTCCGATGATAAAAACCCAGCTGTTTCCACCGAAAAGCATTTCAGGGGATCACTTGCAACAGTTTGCCAAGATTTTTGAGTGAATTGCAGAACGTCAGATTTTTAGCAGAAATTGTGACCGCGCGGCTTAGGGATTTTTTCAAAAAAAGTTGTTCAGACGTCGAGAGCTAATTCTGTTTCCGATGATAAAAACCCATCTGTTTCCACCGAAAAACCTTTCCGGCGATCGTTTGCAACAGTTTGGGACCATTTTTGAGTGAATTGCAGAACGTCAGATTTTTAGCAGAAATTGTGACCGCGCAGCTTAGGGATTTTTTCAAAAAAAGTTGTTCATCCCTCGAGGGCTAATTCTGTTTCCGATGATAAAAAAAAATCTGTTTCCACCGAAAAACATTTCAGGGGATCACTTGCAGCAGTTTGGGACCATTTTTGAGTGAATTGCAGAACGTCAGATCTTTAGCAGAAATTGTGACCGCGCGGCTGAGGGATTTTTTCAAAAAAAGTTGTTCAGACGTCGAGGGCTAATTCTGTTTCCGATGATAAAAAAACCATCTGTTTCCACCGAAAAACATTTCAGGGGATCACTTGCAACAGTTTGGGACCATTTTTGAGTGAATTGCAGAACGTCAGATTTTTAGCAGAAATTGTGACCGCGCGGCTTAGGGATTTTTTCAAAAAAAAGTTGTTCAGACGTCGAGGGCTAATTCTATTTCCGATGATAAAAACCCATCTGTTTCCACCAAAAAACATTTCAGGGGATCGTTTGCAACAGTTTGGGACCATTTTTGAGTGAATTGCAGAACGTCAGATTTTTAGCAGAAATTGTGACCGCGCGGCTTAGGGATTTTTTCAAAAAAAGTTGTTCAGACGTCGAGGGCTAATTCTTTTTCCGATGATAAAAACCCATCTGTTTCCGCCGAAAAACATTTCAGGGGATCACTTGCAACAGTTTGCCAACATTTTTGAGTGAATTGCAGAACGTCAGATTTTTAGCAGAAATTGTGACCGCGCGGGTTAGGGATTCTTTCAAAAAAAGTTGTTCAGACGTCGAGGGCTAATTCTGTTTCCGATGATAAAAACCCAGCTGTTTCCACCGAAAAACATTTCAGGGGATCACTTGCAACAGTTTGCCAAGATTTTTGAGTGAATTGCAGAACGTCAGATTTTTAGCAGAAATTGTGACCGCGCGGCTTAGGGATTTTTTCAAAAAAAGTTGTTCAGACGTCGAGGGCTAATTCTGTTTCCGATGATAAAAACCCATCTGTTTCCACCGAAAAACCTTTCCGGCGATCGTTTGCAACAGTTTGGGACCATTTTTGAGTGAATTGCAGAACGTCAGATTTTTAGCAGAAATTGTGACCGCGCGGCTTAGGGATTTTTTCAAAAAAAGTTGTTCATCCCTCGAGGGCTAATTCTGTTTCCGATGATAAAAAAAAATCTGTTTCCACCGAAAAACATTTCAGGGGATCACTTGCAACAGTTTGGGACCATTTTTGAGTGAATTGCAGAACGTCAGATTTTTAGCAGAAATTGTGACCGCGCGGCTGAGGGATTTTTTCAAAAAAAGTTGTTCAGACGTCGAGGGCTAATTCTGTTTCCGATGATAAAAAAACCATCTGTTTCCACCGAAAAACATTTCAGGGGATCACTTGCAACAGTTTGGGACCATTTTTGAGTGAATTGCAGAACGTCAGATTTTTAGCAGAAATTGTGACCGCGCGACTTAGGGATTTTTTCAAAAAAAGTTGTTCAGACGTCGAGGGCTAATTCTGTTTCCGATGATAAAAAAACCATCTGTTTCCACCGAAAAACATTTCAGGGGATCACTTGCAACAGTTTGGGACCATTTTTGAGTGAATTGCAGAACGTCAGATTTTTAGCAGAAATTGTGACCGCGCGGCTTAGGGATTTTTTCAAAAAAAGTTGTTCAGACGTCGAGGGCTAATTCTATTTCCGATGATAAAAACCCATCTGTTTCCACCAAAAAACATTTCAGGGGATCGTTTGCAACAGTTTGGGACCATTTTTGAGTGAATTGCAGAACGTCAGATTTTTAGCAGAAATTGTGACCGCGCGGCTTAGGGATTTTTTCAAAAAAAGTTGTTCAGACGTCGAGGGCTAATTCTTTTTCCGATGATAAAAACCCATCTGTTTCCGCCGAAAAACATTTCAGGGGATCACTTGCAACAGTTTGCCAACATTTTTGAGTGAATTGCAGAACGTCAGATTTTTAGCAGAAATTGTGACCGCGCGGGTTAGGGATTCTTTCAAAAAAAGTTGTTCAGACGTCGAGGGCTAATTCTGTTTCCGATGATAAAAACCCAGCTGTTTCCACCGAAAAACATTTCAGGGGATCACTTGCAACAGTTTGCCAAGATTTTTGAGTGAATTGCAGAACGTCAGATTTTTAGCAGAAATTGTGACCGCGCGGCTTAGGGATTTTTTCAAAAAAAGTTGTTCAGACGTCGAGGGCTAATTCTGTTTCCGATGATAAAAACCCATCTGTTTCCACCGAAAAACCTTTCCGGCGATCGTTTGCAACAGTTTGGGACCATTTTTGAGTGAATTGCAGAACGTCAGATTTTTAGCAGAAATTGTGACCGCGCAGCTTAGGGATTTTTTCAAAAAAAGTTGTTCATCCCTCGAGGGCTAATTCTGTTTCCGATGATAAAAAAAAATCTGTTTCCACCGAAAAACATTTCAGGGGATCACTTGCAACAGTTTGGGACCATTTTTGAGTGAATTGCAGAACGTCAGATTTTTAGCAGAAATTGTGACCGCGCGGCTGAGGGATTTTTTCAAAAAAAGTTGTTCAGACGTCGAGGGCTAATTCTGTTTCCGATGATAAAAAAACCATCTGTTTCCACCGAAAAACATTTCAGGGGATCACTTGCAACAGTTTGGGACCATTTTTGAGTGAATTGCAGAACGTCAGATTTTTAGCAGAAATTGTGACCGCGCGGCTTAGGGATTTTTTCAAAAAAAGTTGTTCAGACGTCGAGGGCTAATTCTGTTTCCGATGATAAAAACCCATCTGTTAGCACCGAAAAACATTTCAGGGGATCACTTGCAACAGTTTGGGACCATTTTTGAGTGAATTGCAGAACGTCAGATTTTTAGCAGAAATTGTGACCGCGCGGCTTAGGGATTTTTTCAAAAAAAGTTGTTCAGACCTCGAGGGCTAATTCTGTTTCCGATGATAAAAACCCATCTGTTTCCACCGAAAAACATTTCAGGGGATCACTTGCAATGGTTTGCCAACATTTTTGAGTGAATTGCAGAACGTCAGATTTTTAGCAGAAATTGTGACCACGCGGCTTAGGGATTTTTTCAAAAAAAGTTGTTCAGACGTCAAGGGCTAATTCTGTTTCCGATGATAAAAACCCATCTGTTAGCACCGAAAAACATTTCAGGGGATCACTTGCAACGGTTTGCCAACATTTTTGAGTGAATTGCAGAACGTCAGATTTTTAGCAGAAATTGTGACCGCGCGGGTTAGGGATTTTTTCAAAAAAAGTTGTTCAGACGTCGAGGGCTAATTCTGTTTCCGATGATAAAAACACACCTGTTTCCACCGAAAAACCTTTCACGGGATCGTTTGCAACAGTTTGGCACCATTTTTGAGTGAATTGCAGAACGTCAGATTTTTGCTGAAATTGTGACTGCGCGACTTAGGGATTTTTTCAAAAAAAGTTGTTCAGACGTCGAGGGCTAATTCTGTTTCCGATGATAAAAACCCATCTGTTTCCACCGAAAAACATTTTAGGGGATCACTTGCAACAGTTTGGCACCATTTTTGAGTGAATTGCAGAACGTCAGATTTTTAGCAGAAATTGTGACCGCGCGACTTAGGGATTTTTTCAAAAAAAGTTGTTCAGACGTTGAGGGCTAATTCTGTTTCCGATGATAAAAACCCATCTGTTTCCACCGAAAAACATTTCAGGGGATCACTTGCAACAGTTTGCCAACATTTTTGAGTGAATTGCAGAACGTCAGATTTTTAGCAGAAATTGTGACCGCGCGGCTTAGGGATTTTTTCAAAAAAAGTTGTTCAGACGTCGAGGGCTAATTCTGTTTCCGATGATAAAAACCCATCTGTTTCCACCGAAAAACATTTCAGGGGATCACTTGCAACAGTTTGGGACCATTTTTGAGTGAATTGCAGAACGTAAGATTTTTAGCAGAAATTGTGACCGCGCGGCTTAGGGATTTTTTCAAAAAAAGTTGTTCAGACGTCGAGGGCTAATTCTGTTTCCGATGATAAAAACCCATCTGTTTCCACCGAAAAACATTTCAGGGGATCACTTGCAACAGTTTGCCAACATTTTTGAGTGAATTGCAGAACGTCAGATTTTTAGCAGAAATTGTGACCGCGCGGCTTAGGGATTTTTTCAAAAAAAGTTGTTCAGACGTCGAGGGCTAATTCTGTTTCCGATGATAAAAACCCATCTGTTTCCACCGAAAAACATTTCAGGGGATCACTTGCAACAGTTTGGGACCATTTTTGAGTGAATTGCAGAACGTAAGATTTTTAGCAGAAATTGTGACCGCGCGGCTTAGGGATTTTTTCAAAAAAAGTTGTTCAGACGTCGAGGGCTAATTCTGTTTCCGATGATAAAAACCCATCTGTTTCCACCGAAAAACATTTCAGGGGATCACTTGCAACAGTTTGCCAACATTTTTGAGTGAATTGCAGAACGTCAGATTTTTAGCAGAAATTGTGACCGCGCGGCTTAGGGATTTTTTCAAAAAAAGTTGTTCAGACGTCGAGGGCTAATTCTTTTTCCGATGATAAAAACCCATCTGTTTCCACCGAAAAACATTTCAGGGGATCACTTGCAACAGTTTGCCAACATTTTTGAGTGAATTGCAGAACGTCAGATTTTTAGCAGAAATTGTGACCGCGCGGCTTAGGGATTCTTTCAAAAAAAGTTGTTCAGACGTCGAGGGCTAATTCTGTTTCCGATGATAAAAACCCAGCTGTTTCCACCGAAAAGCATTTCAGGGGATCACTTGCAACAGTTTGCCAAGATTTTTGAGTGAATTGCAGAACGTCAGATTTTTAGCAGAAATTGTGACCGCGCGGCTTAGGGATTTTTTCAAAAAAAGTTGTTCAGACGTCGAGGGCTAATTCTGTTTCCGATGATAAAAACCCATCTGTTTCCACCGAAAAACCTTTCCGGCGATCGTTTGCAACAGTTTGGGACCATTTTTGAGTGAATTGCAGAACGTCAGATTTTTAGCAGAAATTGTGACCGCGCAGCTTAGGGATTTTTTCAAAAAAAGTTGTTCATCCCTCGAGGGCTAATTCTGTTTCCGATGATAAAAAAAAATCTGTTTCCACCGAAAAACATTTCAGGGGATCACTTGCAGCAGTTTGGGACCATTTTTGAGTGAATTGCAGAACGTCAGATCTTTAGCAGAAATTGTGACCGCGCGGCTGAGGGATTTTTTCAAAAAAAGTTGTTCAGACGTCGAGGGCTAATTCTGTTTCCGATGATAAAAAAACCATCTGTTTCCACCGAAAAACATTTCAGGGGATCACTTGCAACAGTTTGGGACCATTTTTGAGTGAATTGCAGAACGTCAGATTTTTAGCAGAAATTGTGACCGCGCGGCTTAGGGATTTTTTCAAAAAAAAGTTGTTCAGACGTCGAGGGCTAATTCTATTTCCGATGATAAAAACCCATCTGTTTCCACCAAAAAACATTTCAGGGGATCGTTTGCAACAGTTTGGGACCATTTTTGAGTGAATTGCAGAACGTCAGATTTTTAGCAGAAATTGTGACCGCGCGGCTTAGGGATTTTTTCAAAAAAAGTTGTTCAGACGTCGAGGGCTAATTCTTTTTCCGATGATAAAAACCCATCTGTTTCCGCCGAAAAACATTTCAGGGGATCACTTGCAACAGTTTGCCAACATTTTTGAGTGAATTGCAGAACGTCAGATTTTTAGCAGAAATTGTGACCGCGCGGGTTAGGGATTCTTTCAAAAAAAGTTGTTCAGACGTCGAGGGCTAATTCTGTTTCCGATGATAAAAACCCAGCTGTTTCCACCGAAAAACATTTCAGGGGATCACTTGCAACAGTTTGCCAAGATTTTTGAGTGAATTGCAGAACGTCAGATTTTTAGCAGAAATTGTGACCGCGCGGCTTAGGGATTTTTTCAAAAAAAGTTGTTCAGACGTCGAGGGCTAATTCTGTTTCCGATGATAAAAACCCATCTGTTTCCACCGAAAAACCTTTCCGGCGATCGTTTGCAACAGTTTGGGACCATTTTTGAGTGAATTGCAGAACGTCAGATTTTTAGCAGAAATTGTGACCGCGCAGCTTAGGGATTTTTTCAAAAAAAGTTGTTCATCCCTCGAGGGCTAATTCTGTTTCCGATGATAAAAAAAAATCTGTTTCCACCGAAAAACATTTCAGGGGATCACTTGCAACAGTTTGGGACCATTTTTGAGTGAATTGCAGAACGTAAGATTTTTAGCAGAAATTGTGACCGCGCGGCTTACGGATTTTTTCAAAAAAAGTTGTTCAGACGTCGAGGGCTAATTCTGTTTCCGATGATAAAAACCCATCTGTTTCCACCGAAAAACATTTCAGGGGATCACTTGCAACAGTTTGCCAACATTTTTGAGTGAATTGCAGAACGTCAGATTTTTAGCAGAAATTGTGACCGCGCGGCTTAGGGATTTTTTCAAAAAAAGTTGTTCAGACGTCGAGGGCTAATTCTGTTTCCGATGATAAAAACCCATCTGTTTCCACCGAAAAACATTTCAGGGGATCACTTGCAACAGTTTGGGACCATTTTTGAGTGAATTGCAGAACGTAAGATTTTTAGCAGAAATTGTGACCGCGCGGCTTAGGGATTTTTTCAAAAAAAGTTGTTCAGACGTCGAGGGCTAATTCTGTTTCCGATGATAAAAACCCATCTGTTTCCACCGAAAAACATTTCAGGGGATCACTTGCAACAGTTTGCCAACATTTTTGAGTGAATTGCAGAACGTCAGATTTTTAGCAGAAATTGTGACCGCGCGGCTTAGGGATTTTTTCAAAAAAAGTTGTTCAGACGTCGAGGGCTAATTCTTTTTCCGATGATAAAAACCCATCTGTTTCCACCGAAAAACATTTCAGGGGATCACTTGCAACAGTTTGCCAACATTTTTGAGTGAATTGCAGAACGTCAGATTTTTAGCAGAAATTGTGACCGCGCGGCTTAGGGATTCTTTCAAAAAAAGTTGTTCAGACGTCGAGGGCTAATTCTGTTTCCGATGATAAAAACCCAGCTGTTTCCACCGAAAAGCATTTCAGGGGATCACTTGCAACAGTTTGCCAAGATTTTTGAGTGAATTGCAGAACGTCAGATTTTTAGCAGAAATTGTGACCGCGCGGCTTAGGGATTTTTTCAAAAAAAGTTGTTCAGACGTCGAGGGCTAATTCTGTTTCCGATGATAAAAACCCATCTGTTTCCACCGAAAAACCTTTCCGGCGATCGTTTGCAACAGTTTGGGACCATTTTTGAGTGAATTGCAGAACGTCAGATTTTTAGCAGAAATTGTGACCGCGCAGCTTAGGGATTTTTTCAAAAAAAGTTGTTCATCCCTCGAGGGCTAATTCTGTTTCCGATGATAAAAAAAAATCTGTTTCCACCGAAAAACATTTCAGGGGATCACTTGCAGCAGTTTGGGACCATTTTTGAGTGAATTGCAGAACGTCAGATCTTTAGCAGAAATTGTGACCGCGCGGCTGAGGGATTTTTTCAAAAAAAGTTGTTCAGACGTCGAGGGCTAATTCTGTTTCCGATGATAAAAAAACCATCTGTTTCCACCGAAAAACATTTCAGGGGATCACTTGCAACAGTTTGGGACCATTTTTGAGTGAATTGCAGAACGTCAGATTTTTAGCAGAAATTGTGACCGCGCGGCTTAGGGATTTTTTCAAAAAAAAGTTGTTCAGACGTCGAGGGCTAATTCTATTTCCGATGATAAAAACCCATCTGTTTCCACCAAAAAACATTTCAGGGGATCGTTTGCAACAGTTTGGGACCATTTTTGAGTGAATTGCAGAACGTCAGATTTTTAGCAGAAATTGTGACCGCGCGGCTTAGGGATTTTTTCAAAAAAAGTTGTTCAGACGTCGAGGGCTAATTCTTTTTCCGATGATAAAAACCCATCTGTTTCCGCCGAAAAACATTTCAGGGGATCACTTGCAACAGTTTGCCAACATTTTTGAGTGAATTGCAGAACGTCAGATTTTTAGCAGAAATTGTGACCGCGCGGGTTAGGGATTCTTTCAAAAAAAGTTGTTCAGACGTCGAGGGCTAATTCTGTTTCCGATGATAAAAACCCAGCTGTTTCCACCGAAAAACATTTCAGGGGATCACTTGCAACAGTTTGCCAAGATTTTTGAGTGAATTGCAGAACGTCAGATTTTTAGCAGAAATTGTGACCGCGCGGCTTAGGGATTTTTTCAAAAAAAGTTGTTCAGACGTCGAGGGCTAATTCTGTTTCCGATGATAAAAACCCATCTGTTTCCACCGAAAAACCTTTCCGGCGATCGTTTGCAACAGTTTGGGACCATTTTTGAGTGAATTGCAGAACGTCAGATTTTTAGCAGAAATTGTGACCGCGCAGCTTAGGGATTTTTTCAAAAAAAGTTGTTCATCCCTCGAGGGCTAATTCTGTTTCCGATGATAAAAAAAAATCTGTTTCCACCGAAAAACATTTCAGGGGATCACTTGCAACAGTTTGGGACCATTTTTGAGTGAATTGCAGAACGTCAGATTTTTAGCAGAAATTGTGACCGCGCGGCTGAGGGATTTTTTCAAAAAAAGTTGTTCAGACGTCGAGGGCTAATTCTGTTTCCGATGATAAAAAAACCATCTGTTTCCACCGAAAAACATTTCAGGGGATCACTTGCAACAGTTTGGGACCATTTTTGAGTGAATTGCAGAACGTCAGATTTTTAGCAGAAATTGTGACCGCGCGACTTAGGGATTTTTTCAAAAAAAGTTGTTCAGACGTTGAGGGCTAATTCTGTTTCCGATGATAAAAACCCATCTGTTTCCACCGAAAAAAATTTCAGGGGATCACTTGCAACAGTTTGCCAACATTTTTGAGTGAATTGCAGAACATCAGATTTTTAGCCGCGGCTTAGGGATTTTTTCAAAAAAAGTTGTTCAGACGTCGAGGGCTAATTCTGTTTCCGATGATAAAAACCCATCTGTTTCCACCGAAAAACATTTCAGGGGATCACTTGCAACAGTTTGCCAACATTTTTGAGTGAATTGCAGAACGTCAGATTTTTAGCAGAAATTGTGACCGCGCGGCTTAGGGATTTTTTCAAAAAAAGTTGTTCAGACGTCGAGGGCTAATTCTGTTTCCGATGATAAAAACCCATCTGTTTCCACCGAAAAACATTTCAGGGGATCACTTGCAACAGTTTGGGACCATTTTTGAGTGAATTGCAGAACGTAAGATTTTTAGCAGAAATTGTGACCGCGCGGCTTAGGGATTTTTTCAAAAAAAGTTGTTCAGACGTCGAGGGCTAATTCTGTTTCCGATGATAAAAACCCATCTGTTTCCACCGAAAAACATTTCAGGGGATCACTTGCAACAGTTTGCCAACATTTTTGAGTGAATTGCAGAACGTCAGATTTTTAGCAGAAATTGTGACCGCGCGGCTTAGGGATTTTTTCAAAAAAAGTTGTTCAGACGTCGAGGGCTAATTCTTTTTCCGATGATAAAAACCCATCTGTTTCCACCGAAAAACATTTCAGGGGATCACTTGCAACAGTTTGCCAACATTTTTGAGTGAATTGCAGAACGTCAGATTTTTAGCAGAAATTGTGACCGCGCGGCTTAGGGATTCTTTCAAAAAAAGTTGTTCAGACGTCGAGGGCTAATTCTGTTTCCGATGATAAAAACCCAGCTGTTTCCACCGAAAAACATTTCAGGGAATCACTTGCAACAGTTTGCCAAGATTTTTGAGTGAATTGCAGAACGTCAGATTTTTAGCAGAAATTGTGACCGCGCGGCTTAGGGATTTTTTCAAAAAAAGTTGTTCAGACGTCGAGGGCTAATTCTGTTTCCGATGATAAAAACCCATCTGTTTCCACCGAAAAACATTTCAGGGGATCGTTTGCAACAGTTTGGGACCATTTTTGAGTGAATTGCAGAACGTCAGATTTTTAGCAGAAATTGTGACCGCGCAGCTTAGGGATTTTTCAAAAAAAATTGTTCATCCCTCGAGGGCTAATTCTGTTTCCGATGATAAAAAAAAATCTGTTTCCACCGAAAAACATTTCAGGGGATCACTTGCAGCAGTTTGGGACCATTTTTGAGTGAATTGCAGAACGTCAGATCTTTAGCAGAAATTGTGACCGCGCGGCTGAGGGATTTTTTCAAAAAAAGTTGTTCAGACGTCGAGGGCTAATTCTGTTTCCGATGATAAAAAAACCATCTGTTTCCACCGAAAAACATTTCAGGGGATCACTTGCAACAGTTTGGGACCATTTTTGAGTGAATTGCAGAACGTCAGATTTTTAGCAGAAATTGTGACCGCGCGGCTTAGGGATTTTTTCAAAAAAAGTTGTTCAGACGTCGAGGGCTAATTCTATTTCCGATGATAAAAACCCATCTGTTTCCACCAAAAAACATTTCAGGGGATCGTTTGCAACAGTTTGGGACCATTTTTGAGTGAATTGCAGAACGTCAGATTTTTAGCAGAAATTGTGACCGCGCGGGTTAGGGATTCTTTCAAAAAAAGTTGTTCAGACGTCGAGGGCTAATTCTGTTTCCGATGATAAAAACCCAGCTGTTTCCACCGAAAAACATTTCAGGGGATCACTTGCAACAGTTTGCCAAGATTTTTGAGTGAATTGCAGAACGTCAGATTTTTAGCAGAAATTGTGACCGCGCGGCTTAGGGATTTTTTCAAAAAAAGTTGTTCAGACGTCGAGGGCTAATTCTGTTTCCGATGATAAAAACCCATCTGTTTCCACCGAAAAACCTTTCCGGCGATCGTTTGCAACAGTTTGGGACCATTTTTGAGTGAATTGCAGAACGTCAGATTTTTAGCAGAAATTGTGACCGCGCAGCTTAGGGATTTTTTCAAAAAAAGTTGTTCATCCATCCAGGGCTAATTCTGTTTCCGATGATAAAAAAAAATCTGTTTCCACCGAAAAACATTTCAGGGGATCACTTGCAACAGTTTGGGACCATTTTTGAGTGAATTGCAGAACGTCAGATTTTTAGCAGAAATTGTGACCGCGCGGCTGAGGGATTTTTTCAAAAAAAGTTGTTCAGACGTCGAGGGCTAATTCTGTTTCCGATGATAAAAAACCCATCTGTATCCACCAAAAAACATTTCAGGGGATCGTTTGCAACAGTTTGGGACCATTTTTGAGTGAATTGCAGAACGTCAGATTTTTAGCAGAAATTGTGACCGCGCGGCTTAGGGATTTTTTCAAAAAAAGTTGTTCAGACGTCGAGGGCTAATTCTGTTTCCGATGATAAAAACCCATCTGTTTCCACCGAAAAACATTTCAGGGGATCACTTACAACAGTTTGCCAACATTTTTGAGTGAATTGCAGAACGTCAGATTTTTAGCAGAAATTGTGACCGCGCGGCTTAGGGATTTTTTCAAAAAAAGTTGTTCAGACGTCGAGGGCTAATTCTGTTTCCGATGATAAAAACCCATCTGTTTCCACCGAAAAACATTTCAGGGGATCACTTGCAACAGTTTGCCAACATTTTTGAGTGAATTGCAGAACGTCAGATTTTTAGCAGAAATTGTGACCGCGCGGCTTAGGGATTTTTTCAAAAAAAGTTGTTCAGACGTCGAGGGCTAATTCTGTTTCCGATGATAAAAAAAAATCTGTTTCCACCGAAAAACATTTCAGGGGATCACTTGCAACAGTTTGGGACCATTTTTGAGTGAATTGCAGAACGTCAGATTTTTAGCAGAAATTGTGACCGCGCGGCTTAGGCATTTTTTCAAAAAAACTTGTTCAGACGTCGAGGGCTAATTCTGTTTCCGATGATAAAAACCCATCTGTTTCCACCAAAAAACATTTCAGGGGATCGTTTCCAACAGTTTGGGACCATTTTTGAGTGAATTGCAGAACGTCAGATTTTTAGCAGAAATTGTGACCGCACGGCTTAGGGATTTTTTCAAAAAAAGTTGTTCAGACGTCGAGGGCTCATTCTGTTTCCGATGATAAAAACCCATCTGTTTCCACCGAAAAACATTTCAGGGGATCACTTACAACAGTTTGCCAACATTTTTGAGTGAATTGCAGAACGTCAGATTTTTAGCAGAAATTGTGACCGCGCGGCTTAGGGATTTTTTCAAAAAAAGTTGTTCAGACGTCGAGGGCTAATTCTGTTTCCGATGATAAAAACCCATCTGTTTCCACCGAAAAACATTTCAGGGGATCACTTGCAACAGTTTGCCAACATTTTTGAGTGAATTGCAGAACGTCAGATTTTTAGCAGAAATTGTGACCGCGCGGCTTAGGGATTTTTTCAAAAAAAGTTGTTCAGACGTCGAGGGCTAATTCTGTTTCCGATGATAAAAAAAAAATCTGTTTCCACCGAAAAACATTTCAGGGGATCACTTGCAACAGTTTGGGACCATTTTTGAGTGAATTGCAGAACGTCAGATTTTTAGCAGAAATTGTGACCGCGCGGCTTAGGCATTTTTTCAAAAAAACTTGTTCAGACGTCGAGGGCTAATTCTGTTTCCGATGATAAAAACCCATCTGTTTCCACCAAAAAACATTTCAGGGGATCGTTTGCAACAGTTTGGGACCATTTTTGAGTGAATTGCAGAACATCAGATTTTTAGCAGAAATTGTGACCGCTCGGGTTAGGGATTTTTTCAAAAAAAGTTGTTCAGACGTCGAGGGCTAATTCTGTTTCCGATGATAAAAACCCATCTGTTTCCACCGAAAAACATTTCAGGGGATCACTTACAACAGTTTGCCAACATTTTTGAGTGAATTGCAGAACGTCAGATTTTTAGCAGAAATTGTGACCGCGCGGCTTAGGGATTTTTTCAAAAAAAGTTGTTCAGACGTCGAGGGCTAATTCTGTTTCCGATGATAAAAACCCATCTGTTTCCACCGAAAAACATTTCAGGGGATCACTTGCAACAGTTTGCCAACATTTTTGAGTGAATTGCAGAACGTCAGATTTTTAGCAGAAATTGTGACCGCGCGGCTTAGGGATTTTTTCAAAAAAAGTTGTTCAGACGTCGAGGGCTAATTCTGTTTCCGATGATAAAAAAAAATCTGTTTCCACCGAAAAACATTTCAGGGGATCACTTGCAACAGTTTGGGACCATTTTTGAGTGAATTGCAGAACGTCAGATTTTTAGCAGAAATTGTGACCGCGCGGCTTAGGCATTTTTTCAAAAAAACTTGTTCAGACGTCGAGGGCTAATTCTGTTTCCGATGATAAAAACCCATCTGTTTCCACCAAAAAACATTTCAGGGGATCGTTTCCAACAGTTTGGGACCATTTTTGAGTGAATTGCAGAACGTCAGATTTTTAGCAGAAATTGTGACCGCGCGGCTTAGGGATTTTTTCAAAAAAAGTTGTTCAGACGTCGAGGGCTAATTCTGTTTCCGATGATAAAAACCCATCTGTTTCCACCGAAAAACATTTCAGGGGATCACTTACAACAGTTTGCCAACATTTTTGAGTGAATTGCAGAACGTCAGATTTTTAGCAGAAATTGTGACCGCGCGGCTTAGGGATTTTTTCAAAAAAAGTTGTTCAGACGTCGAGGGCTAATTCTGTTTCCGATGATAAAAAAAAATCTGTTTCCACCGAAAAACATTTCAGGGGATCACTTGCAACAGTTTGGGACCATTTTTGAGTGAATTGCAGAACGTCAGATTTTTAGCAGAAATTGTGACCGCGCGGCTTAGGCATTTTTTCAAAAAAACTTGTTCAGACGTCGAGGGCTAATTCTGTTTCCGATGATAAAAACCCATCTGTTTCCACCAAAAAACATTTCAGGGGATCGTTTCCAACAGTTTGGGACCATTTTTGAGTGAATTGCAGAACGTCAGATTTTTAGCAGAAATTGTGACCGCGCGGCTTAGGCATTTTTTCAAAAAAACTTGTTCAGACGTCGAGGGCTAATTCTGTTTCCGATGATAAAAACCCATCTGTTTCCACCAAAAAACATTTCAGGGGATCACTTGCAACAGTTTGCCAACATTTTTGAGTGAATTGCAGAACGTCAGATTTTTAGCAGAAATTGTGACCGCGCGGCTTAGGGATTTTTTCAAAAAAAGTTGTTCAGACGTCGAGGGCTAATTCTGTTTCCGATGATAAAAAAAAATCTGTTTCCACCGAAAAACATTTCAGGGGATCACTTGCAACAGTTTGGGACCATTTTTGAGTGAATTGCAGAACGTCAGATTTTTAGCAGAAATTGTGACCGCGCGGCTTAGGCATTTTTTCAAAAAAACTTGTTCAGACGTCGAGGGCTAATTCTGTTTCCGATGATAAAAACCCATCTGTTTCCACCAAAAAACATTTCAGGGGATCGTTTCCAACAGTTTGGGACCATTTTTGAGTGAATTGCAGAACGTCAGATTTTTAGCAGAAATTGTGACCGCGCGGCTTAGGGATTTTTTCAAAAAAAGTTGTTCAGACGTCGAGGGCTAATTCTGTTTCCGATGATAAAAACCCATCTGTTTCCACCGAAAAACATTTCAGGGGATCACTTACAACAGTTTGCCAACATTTTTGAGTGAATTGCAGAACGTCAGATTTTTAGCAGAAATTGTGACCGCGCGGCTTAGGGATTTTTTCAAAAAAAGTTGTTCAGACGTCGAGGGCTAATTCTGTTTCCGATGATAAAAACCCATCTGTTTCCACCGAAAAACATTTCAGGGGATCACTTGCAACAGTTTGCCAACATTTTTGAGTGAATTGCAGAACGTCAGATTTTTAGCAGAAATTGTGACCGCGCGGCTTAGGGATTTTTTCAAAAAAAGTTGTTCAGACGTCGAGGGGTAATTCTGTTTCCGATGATAAAAAAAAATCTGTTTCCACCGAAAAACATTTCAGGGGATCACTTGCAACAGTTTGGGACCATTTTTGAGTGAATTGCAGAACGTCAGATTTTTAGCAGAAATTGTGACCGCGCGGCTTAGGCATTTTTTCAAAAAAACTTGTTCAGACGTCGAGGGCTAATTCTGTTTCCGATGATAAAAACCCATCTGTTTCCACCAAAAAACATTTCAGGGGATCGTTTGCAACAGTTTGGGACCATTTTTGAGTGAATTGCAGAACATCAGATTTTTAGCAGAAATTGTGACCGCTCGGGTTAGGGATTTTTTCAAAAAAAGTTGTTCGGACGTCGAAGGCTAATTCTGTTTCCGATGATAAAAACCCATCTGTTTCCACCGAAAAACATTTCAGGGGATCACTTGCAACAGTTTGCCAACATTTTTGAGTGAATTGCAGAACGTCAGATTTTTAGCAGAAATTGTGACCGTGCGGCTTAGGGATTTTTTCAAAAAAAAATTGTTCAGACGTCGAGGGCTAATTCTGTTTCCGATGATAAAAACCCATCTGTTTCCACCGAAAAACATTTCAGGGGATCACTTGCAACAGTTTGGGACCATTTTTGAGTGAATTGCAGAACGTCAGATTTTTAGCAGAAATTGTGACCGCGCGGCTTAGGGATTTTTTCAAAAAAAGTTGTTCAGACGTCGAGGGCTAATTCTGTTTCCGATGATAAAAACCCATCTGTATCCACCAAAAAACATTTCAGGGGATCGTTTGCAACAGTTTGGGACCATTTTTGAGTGAATTGCAGAACGTCAGATTTTTAGCAGAAATTGTGACCGCGCGGCTTAGGGATTCTTTCAAAAAAAGTTGTTCAGACGTCGAGGGCTAATTCTGTTTCCGATGATAAAAACCCAGCTGTTTCCACCGAAAAACATTTCAGGGGATCACTTGCAACAGTTTGCCAAGATTTTTGAGTGAATTGCAGAACGTCAGATTTTTAGCAGAAATTGTGACCGCGCGGCTTAGGGATTTTTTCAAAAAAAGTTGTTCAGACGTCGAGGGCTAATTCTGTTTCCGATGATAAAAACCCATCTGTTTCCACCGAAAAACCTTTCCGGCGATCGTTTGCAACAGTTTGGGACCATTTTTGAGTGAATTGCAGAACGTCAGATTTTTAGCAGAAATTGTGACCGCGCAGCTTAGGGATTTTTTCAAAAAAAGTTGTTCATCCCTCGAGGGCTAATTCTGTTTCCGATGATAAAAAAAAATCTGTTTCCACCGAAAAACATTTCAGGGGATCACTTGCAGCAGTTTGGGACCATTTTTGAGTGAATTGCAGAACGTCAGATCTTTAGCAGAAATTGTGACCGCGCGGCTGAGGGATTTTTTCAAAAAAAGTTGTTCAGACGTCGAGGGCTAATTCTGTTTCCGATGATAAAAAAACCATCTGTTTCCACCGAAAAACATTTCAGGGGATCACTTGCAACAGTTTGGGACCATTTTTGAGTGAATTGCAGAACGTCAGATTTTTAGCAGAAATTGTGACCGCGCGGCTTAGGGATTTTTTCAAAAAAAAGTTGTTCAGACGTCGAGGGCTAATTCTATTTCCGATGATAAAAACCCATCTGTTTCCACCAAAAAACATTTCAGGGGATCGTTTGCAACAGTTTGGGACCATTTTTGAGTGAATTGCAGAACGTCAGATTTTTAGCAGAAATTGTGACCGCGCGGCTTAGGGATTTTTTCAAAAAAAGTTGTTCAGACGTCGAGGGCTAATTCTTTTTCCGATGATAAAAACCCATCTGTTTCCGCCGAAAAACATTTCAGGGGATCACTTGCAACAGTTTGCCAACATTTTTGAGTGAATTGCAGAACGTCAGATTTTTAGCAGAAATTGTGACCGCGCGGGTTAGGGATTCTTTCAAAAAAAGTTGTTCAGACGTCGAGGGCTAATTCTGTTTCCGATGATAAAAACCCAGCTGTTTCCACCGAAAAACATTTCAGGGGATCACTTGCAACAGTTTGCCAAGATTTTTGAGTGAATTGCAGAACGTCAGATTTTTAGCAGAAATTGTGACCGCGCGGCTTAGGGATTTTTTCAAAAAAAGTTGTTCAGACGTCGAGGGCTAATTCTGTTTCCGATGATAAAAACCCATCTGTTTCCACCGAAAAACCTTTCCGGCGATCGTTTGCAACAGTTTGGGACCATTTTTGAGTGAATTGCAGAACGTCAGATTTTTAGCAGAAATTGTGACCGCGCAGCTTAGGGATTTTTTCAAAAAAAGTTGTTCATACCTCGAGGGCTAATTCTGTTTCCGATGATAAAAAAAAATCTGTTTCCACCGAAAAACATTTCAGGGGATCACTTGCAACAGTTTGGGACCATTTTTGAGTGAATTGCAGAACGTCAGATTTTTAGCAGAAATTGTGACCGCGCGGCTGAGGGATTTTTTCAAAAAAAGTTGTTCAGACGTCGAGGGCTAATTCTGTTTCCGATGATAAAAAAACCATCTGTTTCCACCGAAAAACATTTCAGGGGATCACTTGCAACAGTTTGGGACCATTTTTGAGTGAATTGCAGAACGTCAGATTTTTAGCAGAAATTGTGACCGCGCGGCTTAGGGATTTTTTCAAAAAAAGTTGTTCAGACGTCGAGGGCTAATTCTGTTTCCGATGATAAAAACCCATCTGTTTCCACCAAAAAACATTTCAGGGGATCGTTTGCAACAGTTTGGGACCATTTTTGAGTGAATTGCAGAACGTCAGATTTTTAGCAGAAATTGTGACCGCGCGGGTTAGGGATTTTTTCAAAAAAAGTTGTTCAGACGTCGAAGGCTAATTCTGTTTCCGATGATAAAAACCCATCTGTTTCCACCGAAAAACATTTCAGGGGATCACTTGCAACAGTTTGCCAACCTTTTTTCAGTGAATTGCAGAACGTCAGATTTTAAGCAGAAATTGTGACGGTGCGGCTTAGGGATTTTTTCAAAAAAAAATTGTTCAGACGTCGAGGGCTAATTCTGTTTCCGATGATAAAAACCCATCTGTTTCCACCGAAAAACATTTCAGGGGATCACTTGCAACAGTTTGGGACCATTTTTGAGTGAATTGCAGAATGTCAGATTTTTAGCAGAAATTGTGACCGCGCGGCTTAGGGATTTTTTCAAAAAAAGTTGTTCAAACGTCGAGGGCTAATTCTGTTTCCGATGATAAAAACCCATCTGTATCCACCAAAAAACATTTCAGGGGATCGTTTGCAACAGTTTGGGACCATTTTTGAGTGAATTGCAGAACGTCAGATTTTTAGCAGAAATTGTGACCGCGCGGCTTAGGGATTTTTTCAAAAAAAAGTTGTTCAGACGTCGAGGGCTAATTCTGTTTCCGATGATAAAAACCCATCTGTTTCCACCAAAAAACATTTCAGGGGATCGTTTCCAACAGTTTGGGACCATTTTTGAGTGAATTGCAGAACGTCAGATTTTTAGCAGAAATTGTGACCGCGCGGCTTAGGGATTTTTTCAAAAAAAGTTGTTCAGACGTCGAGGGCTAATTCTGTTTCCGATGATAAAAACCCATCTGTTTCCACCGAAAAACATTTCAGGGGATCACTTGCAACAGTTTGCCAACATTTTTGAGTGAATTGCAGAACGTCAGATTTTTAGCAGAAATTGTGACCGCGCGGCTTAGGGATTTTTTCAAAAAAAGTTGTTCAGACGTCGAGGGCTAATTCTGTTTCCGATGATAAAAACCCATCTGTTTCCACCAAAAAACATTTCAGGGGATCGTTTGCAACAGTTTGGGACCATTTTTGAGTGAATTGCAGAACGTCAGATTTTTAGCAGAAATTGTGACCGCGCGGCTTAGGGATTTTTTCAAAAAAAGTTGTTCAGACGTCGAGGGCTAATTCTGTTTCCGATGATAAAAACCCATCTGTTTCCACCGAAAAACCTTTCCGGCGATCGTTTGCAACAGTTTGGGACCATTTTTGAGTGAATTGCAGAACGTCAGATTTTTAGCAGAAATTGTGACCGCGCAGCTTAGGGATTTTTTCAAAAAAAGTTGTTCATCCCTCGAGGGCTAATTCTGTTTCCGATGATAAAAACCCATCTGTTTCCACCGAAAAACATTTCAGGGGATCACTTGCAACAGTTTGCCAACATTTTTGAGTGAATTGCAGAACGTCAGATTTTTAGCAGAAATTGTGACCGCGCGGCTTAGGGATTTTTTCAAAAAAAGTTTTTCAGACCTCGAGGGCTAATTCTGTTTCCGATGATAAAAACCCATCTGTTTCCACAAAAAAACCTTTCAGGGGATCGTTTGCAACAGTTTGGGACCATTTTTGAGTGAATTGCAGAACGTCAGATTTTTAGCAGAAATTGTGACCGCGCGGCTTAGGGATTTTTTGAAAAAAAGTTGTTCAGACGTCGAAGGCTAATTCTGTTTCCGATGATAAAAACCCATCTGTTTCCACCGAAAAACATTTCAGGGGATCACTTGCAACAGTTTGCCAACATTTTTGATTGAATTGCAGAACGTCAGATTTTTAGCAGAAATTGTGACCGCGCGGCTTAGGGATTTTTTTTAAAAAAGTTGTTCAGACGTCGAGGGATAATTCTGTTTCCGATGATAAAAACCCATCTGTTTCCACCAAAAAACATTTCAGGGGATCGTTTCCAACAGTTTGGGACCATTTTTGAGTGAATTGCAGAACGTCAGATTTTTAGCAGAAATTGTGACTGCGCGGCTTAGGGATTTTTTCAAAAAAAGTTGTTCAGACCTCGAGGGCTAATTCTGTTTCCGATGATAAAAACCCATCTGTTTCCACCGAAAAACATTTCAGGGGATCACTTGCAATGGTTTGCCAACATTTTTGAGTGAATTGCAGAACGTCAGATTTTTAGCAGAAATTGTGACCACGCGGCTTAGGGATTTTTTCAAAAAAAGTTGTTCAGACGTCGAGGGCTAATTCTGTTTCCGATGATAAAAACCCATCTGTTAGCACCGAAAAACATTTCAGGGGATCACTTGCAACGGTTTGCCAACATTTTTGAGTGAATTGCAGAACGTCAGATTTTTAGCAGAAATTGTGACTGCGCGGCTTAGGGATTTTTTCAAAAAAAGTTGTTCAGACGTCGAGGGCTAATTCTGTTTCCGATGATAAAATCCCATCTGTTTCCACCGAAAAACCTTTCAGGGGATCGTTTGCAACAGTTTGGCACCATTTTTGAGTGAATTGCAGAACGTCAGATTTTTAGCAGAAATTGTGACCGCGCGACTTAGGGATTTTTTCAAAAAAAGTTGTTCAGACGTTGAGGGCTAATTCTGTTTCCGATGATAAAAACCCATCTGTTTCCACCGAAAAACATTTCAGGGGATCAGTTGCAACAGTTTGCCAACATTTTTGAGTGAATTGCAGAACGTCAGATTTTTAGCCGCGGCTTAGGGATTTTTTCAAAAAAAGTTGTTCAGACGTCGAGGGCTAATTCTGTTTCCGATGATAAAAACCCATCTGTTTCCACCGAAAAACATTTCAGGGGATCACTTGCAACAGTTTGGGACCATTTTTGAGTGAATTGCAGAACGTCAGATTTTTAGCAGAAATTGTGACCGCGCGGCTGAGGGATTTTTTCAAACAAAGTTGTTCAGACGTCGAGGGCTAATTCTGTTTCCGATGATAAAAACCCATCTGTTTCCACCGAAAAACATTTCAGGGGATCACTTACAACAGTTTGCCAACATTTTTGAGTGAATTGCAGAACGTCAGATTTTTAGCAGAAATTGTGACCGCGCGGCTTAGGGATTTTTTCAAAAAAAGTTGTTCAGACGTCGAGGGCTAATTCTGTTTCCGATGATAAAAACCCATCTGTTTCCACCGAAAAACATTTCAGGGGATCACTTGCAACAGTTTGGGACCATTTTTGAGTGAATTGCAGAACGTCAGATTTTTAGCAGAAATTGTGACCGCGCGGCTTAGGGATTTTTTCAAAAAAAGTTGTTCAGACGTCGAGGGCTAATTCTTTTTCCGATGATAAAAACCCATCTGTTTCCACCGAAAAACATTTCAGGGGATCACTTGCAACAGTTTGCCAACATTTTTGAGTGAATTGCAGAACGTCAGATTTTTAGCAGAAATTGTGACCGCGCGGCTTAGGGATTTTTTCAAAAAAAGTTGTTCAGACGTCGAGGGCTAATTCTGTTTCCGATGATAAAAACCCAGCTGTTTCCACCGAAAAACATTTCAGGGGATCACTTGCAACAGTTTGCCAAGATTTTTGAGTGAATTGCAGAACGTCAGATTTTTAGCAGAAATTGTGACCGCGCGGCTTAGGGATTTTTTCAAAAAAAGTTGTTCAGACGTCGAGGGCTAATTCTGTTTCCGATGATAAAAACCCATCTGTTTCCACCGAAAAACCTTTCCGGCGATCGTTTGCAACAGTTTGGGACCATTTTTGAGTGAATTGCAGAACGTCAGATTTTTAGCAGAAATTGTGACCGCGCAGCTTAGGGATTTTTTCAAAAAAAGTTGTTCATCCCTCGAGGGCTAATTCTGTTTCCGATGATAAAAACCCATCTGTTTCCACCGAAAAACATTTCAGGGGATCACTTGCAACGGTTTGCCAACATTTTTGAGTGAATTGCAGAACGTCAGATTTTTAGCAGAAATTGTGACCGCGCGGCTTAGGGATTTTTTCAAAAAAAGTTGTTCAGACGTCGAGGGCTAATTCTTTTTCCGATGATAAAAACCCATCTGTTTCCACCGAAAAACATTTCAGGGGATCACTTGCAACAGTTTGCCAACATTTTTGAGTGAATTGCAGAACGTCAGATTTTTAGCAGAAATTGTGACTGCGCGGCTTAGGGATTTTTTCAAAAAAAGTTGTTCAGACCTCGAGGGCTAATTCTGTTTCCGATGATAAAAACCCATCTGTTTCCACCGAAAAACATTTCAGGGGATCACTTGCAATGGTTTGCCAACATTTTTGAGTGAATTGCAGAACGTCAGATTTTTAGCAGAAATTGTGACCACGCGGCTTAGGGATTTTTTCAAAAAAAGTTGTTCAGACGTCGAGGGCTAATTCTGTTTCCGATGATAAAAACCCATCTGTTAGCAACGAAAAACATTTCAGGGGATCACTTGCAACGGTTTGCCAACATTTTTGAGTGAATTGCAGAACGTCAGATTTTTAGCAGAAATTGTGACCGCGCGGGTTAGGGATTTTTTCAAAAAAAGTTGTTCAGACGTCGAGGGCTAATTCTGTTTCCGGTGATAAAAACACACCTGTTTCCACCGAAAAACCTTTCAGGGGATCGTTTGCAACAGTTTGGCACCATTTTTGAGTGAATTGCAGAACGTCAGATTTTTGCTGAAATTGTGACTGCGCGGCTTAGGGATTTTTTCAAAAAAAGTTGTTCAGACGTCGAGGGCTAATTCTGTTTCCGATGATAAAATCCCATCTGTTTCCACCGAAAAACCTTTCAGGGGATCGTTTGCAACAGTTTGGCACCATTTTTGAGTGAATTGCAGAACGTCAGATTTTTAGCAGAAATTGTGACCGCGCGACTTAGGGATTTTTTCAAAAAAAGTTGTTCAGACGTTGAGGGCTAATTCTGTTTCCGATGATAAAAACCCATCTGTTTCCACCGAAAAACATTTCAGGGGATCACTTGCAACAGTTTGCCAACATTTTTGAGTGAATTGCAGAACGTCAGATTTTTAGCCGCGGCTTAGGGATTTTTTCAAAAAAAGTTGTTCAGACGTCGAGGGCTAATTCTGTTTCCGATGATAAAAACCCATCTGTTTCCACCGAAAAACATTTCAGGGGATCACTTGCAACAGTTTGGGACCATTTTTGAGTGAATTGCAGAACGTCAGATTTTTAGCAGAAATTGTGACCGCGCGGCTGAGGGATTTTTTCAAAAAAAGTTGTTCAGACGTCGAGGGCTAATTCTGTTTCCGATGATAAAAACCCATCTGTTTCCACCGAAAAACATTTCAGGGGATCACTTACAACAGTTTGCCAACATTTTTGAGTGAATTGCAGAACGTCAGATTTTTAGCAGAAATTGTGACCGCGCGGCTTAGGGATTTTTTCAAAAAAAGTTGTTCAGACGTCGAGGGCTAATTCTTTTTCCGATGATAAAAACCCATCTGTTTCCACCGAAAAACATTTCAGGGGATCACTTGCAACAGTTTGCCAACATTTTTGAGTGAATTGCAGAACGTCAGATTTTTAGCAGAAATTGTGACCGCGCGGCTTAGGGATTTTTTCAAAAAAAGTTGTTCAGACGTCGAGGGCTAATTCTGTTTCCGATGATAAAAACCCAGCTGTTTCCACCGAAAAACATTTCAGGGGATCACTTGCAACAGTTTGCCAAGATTTTTGAGTGAATTGCAGAACGTCAGATTTTTAGCAGAAATTGTGACCGCGCGGCTTAGGGATTTTTTCAAAAAAAGTTGTTCAGACGTCGAGGGCTAATTCTGTTTCCGATGATAAAAACCCATCTGTTTCCACCGAAAAACCTTTCCGGCGATCGTTTGCAACAGTTTGGGACCATTTTTGAGTGAATTGCAGAACGTCAGATTTTTAGCAGAAATTGTGACCGCGCAGCTTAGGGATTTTTTCAAAAAAAGTTGTTCATCCCTCGAGGGCTAATTCTGTTTCCGATGATAAAAACCCATCTGTTTCCACCGAAAAACATTTCAGGGGATCACTTGCAACAGTTTGGGACCATTTTTGAGTGAATTGCAGAACGTCAGATTTTTAGCAGAAATTGTGACCGCGCGGCTTAGGGATTTTTTCAAAAAAAGTTGTTCAGACGTCGAGGGCTAATTCTTTTTCCGATGATAAAAACCCATCTGTTTCCACCGAAAAACATTTCAGGGGATCACTTGCAACAGTTTGCCAACATTTTTGAGTGAATTGCAGAACGTCAGATTTTTAGCAGAAATTGTGACTGCGCGGCTTAGGGATTTTTTCAAAAAAAGTTGTTCAGACCTCGAGGGCTAATTCTGTTTCCGATGATAAAAACCCATCTGTTTCCACCGAAAAACATTTCAGGGGATCACTTGCAATGGTTTGCCAACATTTTTGAGTGAATTGCAGAACGTCAGATTTTTAGCAGAAATTGTGACCACGCGGCTTAGGGATTTTTTCAAAAAAAGTTGTTCAGACGTCGAGGGCTAATTCTGTTTCCGATGATAAAAACCCATCTGTTAGCACCGAAAAACATTTCAGGGGATCACTTGCAACGGTTTGCCAACATTTTTGCGTGAATTGCAGAACGTCAGATTTTTAGCAGAAATTGTGACCGCGCGGGTTAGGGATTTTTTCAAAAAAAGTTGTTCAGACGTCGAGGGCTAATTCTGTTTCCGGTGATAAAAACACACCTGTTTCCACCGAAAAACCTTTCAGGGGATCGTTTGCAACAGTTTGGCACCATTTTTGAGTGAATTGCAGAACGTCAGATTTTTGCTGAAATTGTGACTGCGCGGCTTAGGGATTTTTTCAAAAAAAGTTGTTCAGACGTCGAGGGCTAATTCTGTTTCCGATGATAAAATCCCATCTGTTTCCACCGAAAAACCTTTCAGGGGATCGTTTGCAACAGTTTGGCACCATTTTTGAGTGAATTGCAGAACGTCAGATTTTTAGCAGAAATTGTGACCGCGCGACTTAGGGATTTTTTCAAAAAAAGTTGTTCAGACGTTGAGGGCTAATTCTGTTTCCGATGATAAAAACCCATCTGTTTCCACCGAAAAACATTTCAGGGGATCACTTGCAACAGTTTGCCAACATTTTTGAGTGAATTGCAGAACGTCAGATTTTTAGCCGCGGCTTAGGGATTTTTTCAAAAAAAGTTGTTCAGACGTCGAGGGCTAATTCTGTTTCCGATGATAAAAACCCATCTGTTTCCACCGAAAAACATTTCAGGGGATCACTTGCAACAGTTTGGGACCATTTTTGAGTGAATTGCAGAACGTCAGATTTTTAGCAGAAATTGTGACCGCGCGGCTGAGGGATTTTTTCAAACAAAGTTGTTCAGACGTCGAGGGCTAATTCTGTTTCCGATGATAAAAACCCATCTGTTTCCACCGAAAAACATTTCAGGGGATCACTTACAACAGTTTGCCAACATTTTTGAGTGAATTGCAGAACGTCAGATTTTTAGCAGAAATTGTGACCGCGCGGCTTAGGGATTTTTTCAAAAAAAGTTGTTCAGACGTCGAGGGCTAATTCTGTTTCCGATGATAAAAACCCATCTGTTTCCACCGAAAAACATTTCAGGGGATCACTTGCAACAGTTTGGGACCATTTTTGAGTGAATTGCAGAACGTCAGATTTTTAGCAGAAATTGTGACCGCGCGGCTTAGGGATTTTTTCAAAAAAAGTTGTTCAGACGTCGAGGGCTAATTCTTTTTCCGATGATAAAAACCCATCTGTTTCCACCGAAAAACATTTCAGGGGATCACTTGCAACAGTTTGCCAACATTTTTGAGTGAATTGCAGAACGTCAGATTTTTAGCAGAAATTGTGACCGCGCGGCTTAGGGATTTTTTCAAAAAAAGTTGTTCAGACGTCGAGGGCTAATTCTGTTTCCGATGATAAAAACCCAGCTGTTTCCACCGAAAAACATTTCAGGGGATCACTTGCAACAGTTTGCCAAGATTTTTGAGTGAATTGCAGAACGTCAGATTTTTAGCAGAAATTGTGACCGCGCGGCTTAGGGATTTTTTCAAAAAAAGTTGTTCAGACGTCGAGGGCTAATTCTGTTTCCGATGATAAAAACCCATCTGTTTCCACCGAAAAACCTTTCCGGCGATCGTTTGCAACAGTTTGGGACCATTTTTGAGTGAATTGCAGAACGTCAGATTTTTAGCAGAAATTGTGACCGCGCAGCTTAGGGATTTTTTCAAAAAAAGTTGTTCATCCCTCGAGGGCTAATTCTGTTTCCGATGATAAAAACCCATCTGTTTCCACCGAAAAACATTTCAGGGGATCACTTGCAACAGTTTGGGACCATTTTTGAGTGAATTGCAGAACGTCAGATTTTTAGCAGAAATTGTGACCGCGCGGCTTAGGGATTTTTTCAAAAAAAGTTGTTCAGACGTCGAGGGCTAATTCTTTTTCCGATGATAAAAACCCATCTGTTTCCACCGAAAAACATTTCAGGGGATCACTTGCAACAGTTTGCCAACATTTTTGAGTGAATTGCAGAACGTCAGATTTTTAGCAGAAATTGTGACTGCGCGGCTTAGGGATTTTTTCAAAAAAAGTTGTTCAGACCTCGAGGGCTAATTCTGTTTCCGATGATAAAAACCCATCTGTTTCCACCGAAAAACATTTCAGGGGATCACTTGCAATGGTTTGCCAACATTTTTGAGTGAATTGCAGAACGTCAGATTTTTAGCAGAAATTGTGACCACGCGGCTTAGGGATTTTTTCAAAAAAAGTTGTTCAGACGTCGAGGGCTAATTCTGTTTCCGATGATAAAAACCCATCTGTTAGCAACGAAAAACATTTCAGGGGATCACTTGCAACGGTTTGCCAACATTTTTGAGTGAATTGCAGAACGTCAGATTTTTAGCAGAAATTGTGACCGCGCGGGTTAGGGATTTTTTCAAAAAAAGTTGTTCAGACGTCGAGGGCTAATTCTGTTTCCGGTGATAAAAACACACCTGTTTCCACCGAAAAACCTTTCAGGGGATCGTTTGCAACAGTTTGGCACCATTTTTGAGTGAATTGCAGAACGTCAGATTTTTGCTGAAATTGTGACTGCGCGGCTTAGGGATTTTTTCAAAAAAAGTTGTTCAGACGTCGAGGGCTAATTCTGTTTCCGATGATAAAATCCCATCTGTTTCCACCGAAAAACCTTTCAGGGGATCGTTTGCAACAGTTTGGCACCATTTTTGAGTGAATTGCAGAACGTCAGATTTTTAGCAGAAATTGTGACCGCGCGACTTAGGGATTTTTTCAAAAAAAGTTGTTCAGACGTTGAGGGCTAATTCTGTTTCCGATGATAAAAACCCATCTGTTTCCACCGAAAAACATTTCAGGGGATCACTTGCAACAGTTTGCCAACATTTTTGAGTGAATTGCAGAACGTCAGATTTTTGCTGAAATTGTGACTGCGCGGCTTAGGGATTTTTTCAAAAAAAGTTGTTCAGACGTCGAGGGCTAATTCTGTTTCCGATGATAAAATCCCATCTGTTTCCACCGAAAAACCTTTCAGGGGATCGTTTGCAACAGTTTGGCACCATTTTTGAGTGAATTGCAGAACGTCAGATTTTTAGCAGAAATTGTGACCGCGCGACTTAGGGATTTTTTCAAAAAAAGTTGTTCAGACGTTGAGGGCTAATTCTGTTTCCGATGATAAAAACCCATCTGTTTCCACCGAAAAACATTTCAGGGGATCACTTGCAACAGTTTGCCAACATTTTTGAGTGAATTGCAGAACGTCAGATTTTTAGCCGCGGCTTAGGGATTTTTTCAAAAAAAGTTGTTCAGACGTCGAGGGCTAATTCTGTTTCCGATGATAAAAACCCATCTGTTTCCACCGAAAAACATTTCAGGGGATCACTTGCAACAGTTTGCCAAGATTTTTGAGTGAATTGCAGAACGTCAGATTTTTAGCAGAAATTGTGACCGCGCGGCTTAGGGATTTTTTCAAAAAAAGTTGTTCAGACGTCGAGGGCTAATTCTGTTTCCGATGATAAAAACCCATCTGTTTCCACCGAAAAACCTTTCCGGCGATCGTTTGCAACAGTTTGGGACCATTTTTGAGTGAATTGCAGAACGTCAGATTTTTAGCAGAAATTGTGACCGCGCAGCTTAGGGATTTTTTCAAAAAAAGTTGTTCATCCCTCGAGGGCTAATTCTGTTTCCGATGATAAAAACCCATCTGTTTCCACCGAAAAACATTTCAGGGGATCACTTGCAACAGTTTGGGACCATTTTTGAGTGAATTGCAGAACGTCAGATTTTTAGCAGAAATTGTGACCGCGCGGCTTAGGGATTTTTTCAAAAAAAGTTGTTCAGACGTCGAGGGCTAATTCTTTTTCCGATGATAAAAACCCATCTGTTTCCACCGAAAAACATTTCAGGGGATCACTTGCAACAGTTTGCCAACATTTTTGAGTGAATTGCAGAACGTCAGATTTTTAGCAGAAATTGTGACTGCGCGGCTTAGGGATTTTTTCAAAAAAAGTTGTTCAGACCTCGAGGGCTAATTCTGTTTCCGATGATAAAAACCCATCTGTTTCCACCGAAAAACATTTCAGGGGATCACTTGCAATGGTTTGCCAACATTTTTGAGTGAATTGCAGAACGTCAGATTTTTAGCAGAAATTGTGACCACGCGGCTTAGGGATTTTTTCAAAAAAAGTTGTTCAGACGTCGAGGGCTAATTCTGTTTCCGATGATAAAAACCCATCTGTTAGCAACGAAAAACATTTCAGGGGATCACTTGCAACGGTTTGCCAACATTTTTGAGTGAATTGCAGAACGTCAGATTTTTAGCAGAAATTGTGACCGCGCGGGTTAGGGATTTTTTCAAAAAAAGTTGTTCAGACGTCGAGGGCTAATTCTGTTTCCGGTGATAAAAACACACCTGTTTCCACCGAAAAACCTTTCAGGGGATCGTTTGCAACAGTTTGGCACCATTTTTGAGTGAATTGCAGAACGTCAGATTTTTGCTGAAATTGTGACTGCGCGGCTTAGGGATTTTTTCAAAAAAAGTTGTTCAGACGTCGAGGGCTAATTCTGTTTCCGATGATAAAATCCCATCTGTTTCCACCGAAAAACCTTTCAGGGGATCGTTTGCAACAGTTTGGCACCATTTTTGAGTGAATTGCAGAACGTCAGATTTTTAGCAGAAATTGTGACCGCGCGACTTAGGGATTTTTTCAAAAAAAGTTGTTCAGACGTTGAGGGCTAATTCTGTTTCCGATGATAAAAACCCATCTGTTTCCACCGAAAAACATTTCAGGGGATCACTTGCAACAGTTTGCCAACATTTTTGAGTGAATTGCAGAACGTCAGATTTTTGCTGAAATTGTGACTGCGCGGCTTAGGGATTTTTTCAAAAAAAGTTGTTCAGACGTCGAGGGCTAATTCTGTTTCCGATGATAAAATCCCATCTGTTTCCACCGAAAAACCTTTCAGGGGATCGTTTGCAACAGTTTGGCACCATTTTTGAGTGAATTGCAGAACGTCAGATTTTTAGCAGAAATTGTGACCGCGCGACTTAGGGATTTTTTCAAAAAAAGTTGTTCAGACGTTGAGGGCTAATTCTGTTTCCGATGATAAAAACCCATCTGTTTCCACCGAAAAACATTTCAGGGGATCACTTGCAACAGTTTGCCAACATTTTTGAGTGAATTGCAGAACGTCAGATTTTTAGCCGCGGCTTAGGGATTTTTTCAAAAAAAGTTGTTCAGACGTCGAGGGCTAATTCTGTTTCCGATGATAAAAACCCATCTGTTTCCACCGAAAAACATTTCAGGGGATCACTTGCAACAGTTTGGGACCATTTTTGAGTGAATTGCAGAACGTCAGATTTTTAGCAGAAATTGTGACCGCGCGGCTGAGGGATTTTTTCAAAAAAAGTTGTTCAGACGTCGAGGGCTAATTCTGTTTCCGATGATAAAAACCCATCTGTTTCCACCGAAAAACATTTCAGGGGATCACTTACAACAGTTTGCCAACATTTTTGAGTGAATTGCAGAACGTCAGATTTTTAGCAGAAATTGTGACCGCGCGGCTTAGGGATTTTTTCAAAAAAAGTTGTTCAGACGTCGAGGGCTAATTCTTTTTCCGATGATAAAAACCCATCTGTTTCCACCGAAAAACATTTCAGGGGATCACTTGCAACAGTTTGCCAACATTTTTGAGTGAATTGCAGAACGTCAGATTTTTAGCAGAAATTGTGACCGCGCGGCTTAGGGATTTTTTCAAAAAAAGTTGTTCAGACGTCGAGGGCTAATTCTGTTTCCGATGATAAAAACCCAGCTGTTTCCACCGAAAAACATTTCAGGGGATCACTTGCAACAGTTTGCCAAGATTTTTGAGTGAATTGCAGAACGTCAGATTTTTAGCAGAAATTGTGACCGCGCGGCTTAGGGATTTTTTCAAAAAAAGTTGTTCAGACGTCGAGGGCTAATTCTGTTTCCGATGATAAAAACCCATCTGTTTCCACCGAAAAACCTTTCCGGCGATCGTTTGCAACAGTTTGGGACCATTTTTGAGTGAATTGCAGAACGTCAGATTTTTAGCAGAAATTGTGACCGCGCAGCTTAGGGATTTTTTCAAAAAAAGTTGTTCATCCCTCGAGGGCTAATTCTGTTTCCGATGATAAAAACCCATCTGTTTCCACCGAAAAACATTTCAGGGGATCACTTGCAACAGTTTGGGACCATTTTTGAGTGAATTGCAGAACGTCAGATTTTTAGCAGAAATTGTGACCGCGCGGCTTAGGGATTTTTTCAAAAAAAGTTGTTCAGACGTCGAGGGCTAATTCTTTTTCCGATGATAAAAACCCATCTGTTTCCACCGAAAAACATTTCAGGGGATCACTTGCAACAGTTTGCCAACATTTTTGAGTGAATTGCAGAACGTCAGATTTTTAGCAGAAATTGTGACTGCGCGGCTTAGGGATTTTTTCAAAAAAAGTTGTTCAGACCTCGAGGGCTAATTCTGTTTCCGATGATAAAAACCCATCTGTTTCCACCGAAAAACATTTCAGGGGATCACTTGCAATGGTTTGCCAACATTTTTGAGTGAATTGCAGAACGTCAGATTTTTAGCAGAAATTGTGACCACGCGGCTTAGGGATTTTTTCAAAAAAAGTTGTTCAGACGTCGAGGGCTAATTCTGTTTCCGATGATAAAAACCCATCTGTTAGCAACGAAAAACATTTCAGGGGATCACTTGCAACGGTTTGCCAACATTTTTGAGTGAATTGCAGAACGTCAGATTTTTAGCAGAAATTGTGACCGCGCGGGTTAGGGATTTTTTCAAAAAAAGTTGTTCAGACGTCGAGGGCTAATTCTGTTTCCGGTGATAAAAACACACCTGTTTCCACCGAAAAACCTTTCAGGGGATCGTTTGCAACAGTTTGGCACCATTTTTGAGTGAATTGCAGAACGTCAGATTTTTGCTGAAATTGTGACTGCGCGGCTTAGGGATTTTTTCAAAAAAAGTTGTTCAGACGTCGAGGGCTAATTCTGTTTCCGATGATAAAATCCCATCTGTTTCCACCGAAAAACCTTTCAGGGGATCGTTTGCAACAGTTTGGCACCATTTTTGAGTGAATTGCAGAACGTCAGATTTTTAGCAGAAATTGTGACCGCGCGACTTAGGGATTTTTTCAAAAAAAGTTGTTCAGACGTTGAGGGCTAATTCTGTTTCCGATGATAAAAACCCATCTGTTTCCACCGAAAAACATTTCAGGGGATCACTTGCAACAGTTTGCCAACATTTTTGAGTGAATTGCAGAACGTCAGATTTTTAGCCGCGGCTTAGGGATTTTTTCAAAAAACGTTGTTCAGACGTCGAGGGCTAATTCTGTTTCCGATGATAAAAACCCATCTGTTTCCACCGAAAAACATTTCAGGGGATCACTTGCAACAGTTTGGGACCATTTTTGAGTGAATTGCAGAACGTCAGATTTTTAGCAGAAATTGTGACCGCGCGGCTGAGGGATTTTTTCAAAAAAAGTTGTTCAGACGTCGAGGGCTAATTCTGTTTCCGATGATAAAAACCCATCTGTTTCCACCGAAAAACATTTCAGGGGATCACTTACAACAGTTTGCCAATATTTTTGAGTGAATTGCAGAACGTCAGATTTTTAGCAGAAATTGTGACCGCGCGGCTTAGGGATTTTTTCAAAAAAAGTTGTTCAGACGTCGAGGGCTAATTCTGTTTCCGATGATAAAAACCCATCTGTTTCCACCGAAAAACATTTCAGGGGATCACTTGCAACAGTTTGGGACCATTTTTGAGTGAATTGCAGAACGTCAGATTTTTAGCAGAAATTGTGACCGCGCGGCTTAGGGATTTTTTCAAAAAAAGTTGTTCAGACGTCGAGGGCTAATTCTTTTTCCGATGATAAAAACCCATCTGTTTCCACCGAAAAACATTTCAGGGGATCACTTGCAACAGTTTGCCAACATTTTTGAGTGAATTGCAGAACGTCAGATTTTTAGCAGAAATTGTGACCGCGCGGCTTAGGGATTTTTTCAAAAAAAGTTGTTCAGACGTCGAGGGCTAATTCTGTTTCCGATGATAAAAACCCAGCTGTTTCCACCGAAAAACATTTCAGGGGATCACTTGCAACAGTTTGCCAAGATTTTTGAGTGAATTGCAGAACGTCAGATTTTTAGCAGAAATTGTGACCGCGCGGCTTAGGGATTTTTTCAAAAAAAGTTGTTCAGACGTCGAGGGCTAATTCTGTTTCCGATGATAAAAACCCATCTGTTTCCACCGAAAAACCTTTCCGGCGATCGTTTGCAACAGTTTGGGACCATTTTTGAGTGAATTGCAGAACGTCAGATTTTTAGCAGAAATTGTGACCGCGCAGCTTAGGGATTTTTTCAAAAAAAGTTGTTCATCCCTCGAGGGCTAATTCTGTTTCCGATGATAAAAACCCATCTGTTTCCACCGAAAAACATTTCAGGGGATCACTTGCAACAGTTTGCCAACATTTTTGAGTGAATTGCAGAACGTCAGATTTTTAGCAGAAATTGTGACCGCGCGGCTTAGGGATTTTTTCAAAAAAAGTTGTTCAGACGTCGAGGGCTAATTCTTTTTCCGATGATAAAAATTCATCTGTTTCCACCGAAAAACCTTTCCGGCGATCGTTTGCAACAGTTTGGGACCATTTTTGAGTGAATTGCAGAACGTCAGATTTTTAGCAGAAATTGTGACCGCGCAGCTTAGGGATTTTTTCAAAAAAAGTTGTTCATCCCTCGAGGGCTAATTCTGTTTCCGATGATAAAAACCCATCTGTTTCCACCGAAAAACATTTCAGGGGATCACTTGCAACAGTTTGGGACCATTTTTGAGTGAATTGCAGAACGTCAGATTTTTAGCAGAAATTGTGACCGCGCGGCTTAGGGATTTTTTCAAAAAAAGTTGTTCAGACGTCGAGGGCTAATTCTTTTTCCGATGATAAAAACCCAGCTGTTTCCACCGAAAAACATTTCAGGGGATCACTTGCAACAGTTTGCCAAGATTTTTGAGTGAATTGCAGAACGTCAGATTTTTAGCAGAAATTGTGACCGCGCGGCTTAGGGATTTTTTCAAAAAAAGTTGTTCAGACGTCGAGGGCTAATTCTGTTTCCGATGATAAAAACCCATCTGTTTCCACCGAAAAACCTTTCCGGCGATCGTTTGCAACAGTTTGGGACCATTTTTGAGTGAATTGCAGAACGTCAGATTTTTAGCAGAAATTGTGACCGCGCAGCTTAGGGATTTTTTCAAAAAAAGTTGTTCATCCATCCAGGGCTAATTCTGTTTCCGATGATAAAAAAAAATCTGTTTCCACCGAAAAACATTTCAGGGGATCACTTGCAACAGTTTGGGACCATTTTTGAGTGAATTGCAGAACGTCAGATTTTTAGCAGAAATTGTGACCGCGCGGCTGAGGGATTTTTTCAAAAAAAGTTGTTCAGACGTCGAGGGCTAATTCTGTTTCCGATGATAAAAAAACCATCTGTTTCCACCGAAAAACATTTCAGGGGATCACTTGCAACAGTTTGGGACCATTTTTGAGTGAATTGCAGAACGTCAGATTTTTAGCAGAAATTGTGACCGCGCGGCTTAGGGATTTTTTCAAAAAAAGTTGTTCAGACGTCGAGGGCTAATTCTGTTTCCGATGATAAAAACCCATCTGTTTCCACCGAAAAACATTTCAGGGGATCACTTGCAACAGTTTGGGACCATTTTTGAGTGAATTGCAGAACGTCAGATTTTTAGCAGAAATTGTGACCGCGCGGCTTAGGGATTTTTTCAAAAAAAGTTGTTCAGACGTCGAGGGCTAATTCTGTTTCCGATGATAAAAACCCATCTGTTTCCACCGAAAAACATTTCAGGGGATCACTTGCAACAGTTTGGGACCATTTTTGAGTGAATTGCAGAACGTCAGATTTTTAGCAGAAATTGTGACCGCGCGGCTTAGGGATTTTTTCAAAAAAAGTTGTTCAGACGTCGAGGGCTAATTCTTTTTCCGATGATAAAAACCCATCTGTTTCCACCGAAAAACATTTCAGGGGATCACTTGCAACAGTTTGCCAACATTTTTGAGTGAATTGCAGAACGTCAGATTTTTAGCAGAAATTGTGACCGCGCGGCTTAGGGATTCTTTCAAAAAAAGTTGTTCAGACGTCGAGGGCTAATTCTGTTTCCAATGATAAAAACCCAGCTGTTTCCACCGAAAAACATTTCAGGGGATCACTTGCAACAGTTTGCCAAGATTTTTGAGTGAATTGCAGAACGTCAGATTTTTAGCAGAAATTGTGACCGCGCGGCTTAGGGATTTTTTCAAAAAAAGTTGTTCAGACGTCGAGGGCTAATTCTGTTTCCGATGATAAAAACCCATCTGTTTCCACCGAAAAACCTTTCCGGCGATCGTTTGCAACAGTTTGGGACCATTTTTGAGTGAATTGCAGAACGTCAGATTTTTAGCAGAAATTGTGACCGCGCAGCTTAGGGATTTTTTCAAAAAAAGTTGTTCATCCCTCGAGGGCTAATTCTGTTTCCGATGATAAAAAAAAATCTGTTTCCACCGAAAAACATTTCAGGGGATCACTTGCAACAGTTTGGGACCATTTTTGAGTGAATTGCAGAACGTCAGATTTTTAGCAGAAATTGTGACCGCGCGGCTGAGGGATTTTTTCAAAAAAAGTTGTTCAGACGTCGAGGGCTAATTCTGTTTCCGATGATAAAAAAACCATCTGTTTCCACCGAAAAACATTTCAGGGGATCACTTGCAACAGTTTGGGACCATTTTTGAGTGAATTGCAGAACGTCAGATTTTTAGCAGAAATTGTGACCGCGCGGCTTAGGGATTTTTTCAAAAAAAGTTGTTCAGACGTCGAGGGCTAATTCTGTTTCCGATGATAAAAACCCATCTGTTTCCACCGAAAAACATTTCAGGGGATCACTTGCAACAGTTTGGGACCATTTTTGAGTGAATTGCAGAACGTCAGATTTTTAGCAGAAATTGTGACCGCGCGGCTTAGGGATTTTTTCAAAAAAAGTTGTTCAGACGTCGAGGGCTAATTCTGTTTCCGATGATAAAAACCCATCTGTTTCCACCGAAAAACATTTCAGGGGATCACTTGCAACAGTTTGCCAACATTTTTGAGTGAATTGCAGAACGTCAGATTTTTAGCCGCGGCTTAGGGATTTTTTCAAAAAAAGTTGTTCAGACGTCGAGGGCTAATTCTGTTTCCGATGATAAAAACCCATCTGTTTCCACCGAAAAACATTTCAGGGGATCACTTGCAACAGTTTGGGACCATTTTTGAGTGAATTGCAGAACGTCAGATTTTTAGCAGAAATTGTGACCGCGCGGCTGAGGGATTTTTTCAAAAAAAGTTGTTCAGACGTCGAGGGCTAATTCTGTTTCCGATGATAAAAACCCATCTGTTTCCACCGAAAAACATTTCAGGGGATCACTTGCAACAGTTTGGGACCATTTTTGAGTGAATTGCAGAACGTCAGATTTTTAGCAGAAATTGTGACCGCGCGGCTTAGGGATTTTTTCAAAAAAAGTTGTTCAGACGTCGAGGGCTAATTCTGTTTCCGATGATAAAAACCCATCTGTTTCCACCGAAAAACATTTCAGGGGATCACTTGCAACAGTTTGGGACCATTTTTGAGTGAATTGCAGAACGTCAGATTTTTAGCAGAAATTGTGACCGCGCGGCTTAGGGATTTTTTCAAAAAAAGTTGTTCAGACGTCGAGGGCTAATTCTTTTTCCGATGATAAAAACCCATCTGTTTCCACCGAAAAACATTTCAGGGGATCACTTGCAACAGTTTGCCAACATTTTTGAGTGAATTGCAGAACGTCAGATTTTTAGCAGAAATTGTGACCGCGCGGCTTAGGGATTCTTTCAAAAAAAGTTGTTCAGACGTCGAGGGCTAATTCTGTTTCCGATGATAAAAACCCAGCTGTTTCCACCGAAAAACATTTCAGGGGATCACTTGCAACAGTTTGCCAAGATTTTTGAGTGAATTGCAGAACGTCAGATTTTTAGCAGAAATTGTGACCGCGCGGCTTAGGGATTTTTTCAAAAAAAGTTGTTCAGACGTCGAGGGCTAATTCTGTTTCCGATGATAAAAACCCATCTGTTTCCACCGAAAAACCTTTCCGGCGATCGTTTGCAACAGTTTGGGACCATTTTTGAGTGAATTGCAGAACGTCAGATTTTTAGCAGAAATTGTGACCGCGCAGCTTAGGGATTTTTTCAAAAAAAGTTGTTCATCCCTCGAGGGCTAATTCTGTTTCCGATGATAAAAAAAAATCTGTTTCCACCGAAAAACATTTCAGGGGATCACTTGCAACAGTTTGGGACCATTTTTGAGTGAATTGCAGAACGTCAGATTTTTAGCAGAAATTGTGACCGCGCGGCTGAGGGATTTTTTCAAAAAAAGTTGTTCAGACGTCGAGGGCTAATTCTGTTTCCGATGATAAAAAAACCATCTGTTTCCACCGAAAAACATTTCAGGGGATCACTTGCAACAGTTTGGGACCATTTTTGAGTGAATTGCAGAACGTCAGATTTTTAGCAGAAATTGTGACCGCGCGGCTTAGGGATTTTTTCAAAAAAAGTTGTTCAGACGTCGAGGGCTAATTCTGTTTCCGATGATAAAAACCCATCTGTTTCCACCGAAAAACATTTCAGGGGATCACTTGCAACAGTTTGGGACCATTTTTGAGTGAATTGCAGAACGTCAGATTTTTAGCAGAAATTGTGACCGCGCGGCTTAGGGATTTTTTCAAAAAAAGTTGTTCAGACGTCGAGGGCTAATTCTGTTTCCGATGATAAAAACCCATCTGTTTCCACCGAAAAACATTTCAGGGGATCACTTGCAACAGTTTGCCAACATTTTTGAGTGAATTGCAGAACGTCAGATTTTTAGCCGCGGCTTAGGGATTTTTTCAAAAAAAGTTGTTCAGACGTCGAGGGCTAATTCTGTTTCCGATGATAAAAACCCATCTGTTTCCACCGAAAAACATTTCAGGGGATCACTTGCAACAGTTTGGGACCATTTTTGAGTGAATTGCAGAACGTCAGATTTTTAGCAGAAATTGTGACCGCGCGGCTGAGGGATTTTTTCAAAAAAAGTTGTTCAGACGTCGAGGGCTAATTCTGTTTCCGATGATAAAAACCCATCTGTTTCCACCGAAAAACATTTCAGGGGATCACTTACAACAGTTTGCCAACATTTTTGAGTGAATTGCAGAACGTCAGATTTTTAGCAGAAATTGTGACCGCGCGGCTTAGGGATTTTTTCAAAAAAAGTTGTTCAGACGTCGAGGGCTAATTCTGTTTCCGATGATAAAAACCCATCTGTTTCCACCGAAAAACATTTCAGGGGATCACTTGCAACAGTTTGGGACCATTTTTGAGTGAATTGCAGAACGTCAGATTTTTAGCAAAAATTGTGACCGCGCGGCTTAGGGATTTTTTCAAAAAAAGTTGTTCAGACGTCGAGGGCTAATTCTGTTTCCGATGATAAAAACCCATCTGTTTCCACCGAAAAACATTTCAGGGGATCACTTGCAACAGTTTGCCAACATTTTTGAGTGAATTGCAGAACGTCAGATTTTTAGCAGAAATTGTGACCGCGCGGCTTAGGGATTTTTTCAAAAAAAGTTGTTCAGACGTCGAGGGCTAATTCTTTTTCCGATGATAAAAACCCATCTGTTTCCACCGAAAAACATTTCAGGGGATCACTTGCAACAGTTTGCCAACATTTTTGAGTGAATTGCAGAACGTCAGATTTTTAGCAGAAATTGTGACCGCGCGGCTTAGGGATTTTTTCAAAAAAAGTTGTTCAGACGTCGAGGGCTAATTCTGTTTCCGATGATAAAAACCCATCTGTTTCCACCGAAAAACATTTCAGGGGATCACTTGCAACAGTTTGCCAAGATTTTTGAGTGAATTGCAGAACGTCAGATTTTTAGCAGAAATTGTGACCGCGCCTTAGGGATTTTTTCAAAAAAAGTTGTTCAGACGTCGAGGGCTAATTCTGTTTCCGATGATAAAAACCCATCTGTTTCCACCGAAAAACCTTTCCGGCGATCGTTTGCAACAGTTTGGGACCATTTTTGAGTGAATTGCAGAACGTCAGATTTTTAGCAGAAATTGTGACCGCGCAGCTTAGGGATTTTTTCAAAAAAAGTTGTTCAGACGTCGAGGGCTAATTCTGTTTCCGATGATAAAAAAAAATCTGTTTCCACCGAAAAACATTTCAGGGGATCGTTTGCAACAGTTTGGGACCATTTTTGAGTGAATTGCAGAACGTCAGATTTTTAGCAGAAATTGTGACCGCGCGGGTTAGGGATTTTTTCAAAAAAAGTTGTTCAGACGTCGAAGGCTAATTCTGTTTCCGATGATAAAAACCCATCTGTTTCCACCGAAAAACATTTCAGGGGATCACTTGCAACAGTTTGGGACCATTTTTGAGTGAATTGCAGAACGTCAGATTTTTAGCAGAAATTGTGACGGTGCGGCTTAGGGATTTTTTCAAAAAAAAATTGTTCAGACGTCGAGGGCTAATTCTGTTTCCGATGATAAAAACCCATCTGTTTCCACCGAAAAACATTTCAGGGGATCACTTGCAACAGTTTGGGACCATTTTTGAGTGAATTGCAGAACGTCAGATTTTTAGCAGAAATTGTGACCGCGCGGCTTAGGGATTTTTTCAAAAAAAGTTGTTCAGACGTCGAGGGCTAATTCTGTTTCCGATGATAAAAACCCATCTGTTTCCACCGAAAAACATTTCAGGGGATCGTTTGCAACAGTTTGGGACCATTTTTGAGTGAATTGCAGAACGTCAGATTTTTAGCAGAAATTGTGACCGCGCGGGTTAGGGATTTTTTCAAAAAAAGTTGTTCAGACGTCGAAGGCTAATTCTGTTTCCGATGATAAAAACCCATCTGTTTCCACCGAAAAACATTTCAGGGGATCACTTGCAACAGTTTGGGACCATTTTTGAGTGAATTGCAGAACGTCAGATTTTTAGCAGAAATTGTGACCGCGCAGCTTAGGGATTTTTTCAAAAAAAGTTGTTCATCCCTCGAGGGCTAATTCTGTTTCCGATGATAAAAACCCATCTGTTTCCACCGAAAAACATTTCAGGGGATCACTTGCAACAGTTTGCCAACATTTTTGAGTGAATTGCAGAACGTCAGATTTTTAGCAGAAATTGTGACCGCGCGGCTTAGGGATTTTTTCAAAAAAAGTTGTTCAGACGTCGAGGGCTAATTCTGTTTCCGATGATAAAAACCCATCTGTTTCCACCGAAAAACATTTCAGGGGATCACTTGCAACAGTTTGCCAACATTTTTGAGTGAATTGCAGAACGTCAGATTTTTAGCAGAAATTGTGACCGCGCGGCTGAGGGATTTTTTCAAAAAAAGTTGTTCAGACGTCGAGGGCTAATTCTGTTTCCGATGATAAAAACCCATCTGTTTCCACCGAAAAACATTTCAGGGGATCACTTACAACAGTTTGCCAACATTTTTGAGTGAATTGCAGAACGTCAGATTTTTAGCAGAAATTGTGACCGCGCGGCTTAGGGATTTTTTCAAAAAAAGTTGTTCAGACGTCAAGGGCTAATTCTGTTTCCAATGATAAAAACCCATCTGTTTCCACCGAAAAACCTTTCAGGGGATCACTTGCAACAGTTTGAGACCATTTTTGAGTGAATTGCAGAACGTCAGATTTTTAGCAGAAATTGTGACCGCGCCGCTTAGGGATTTTTTCAAAAAAAGTTGTTCAGACGTCGAGGGCTCATTCTGTTTCCGATGATAAAAACCCATCTGTTTCCACCGAAAAACCTTTCAGGGGATCGTTTGCAACAGTTTGGCACCATTTTTGAGTGAATTGCAGAACGTCAGATTTTTTCTGAAATTGTGACCGCGCGGCTTAGGGATTTTTTCAAAAAAAATTGTTCAGACGTCCAGGGCTAATTTTGTTTCCGATGATAAAAACCCATCTGTTTCCACCAAAAAACCTTTCAGGGGATCGTTTGCAACAGTTTGACACCATTTTTGAGTGAATTGCAGAACGTCAGATTTTTAGCAGAAATTGTGACCGCGCGGCTTAGGGATTTTTTCAAAAAAAGTTGTTCAGACGTTGAAGGCTAATTCTGTTTCCGATGAAAAAAAACCATCTGTTTCCACCGAAAAACATTTCAGGGGATTACGTGCAACAGTTTCCCAACATTTTTGAGTGAACTGCAGAACATCAGATTTTTAGCAGAAACTGTAACCGCGCGGCTTAGGGATTTTTTCAAAAAAAGTTGTTCAGACCTCGAGGGCTCATTCTGTTTCCGATGATAAAAACCCATCTGTTTCCACCAAAAAACCTTTCAGGGGATCGTTTGCAACAGTTTGGCACCATTTTTGAGTGAATTGCAGAACGTCAGATTTTTTCTGAAATTGTGACCGCGCGGCTTAGGGATTTTTTCAAAAAAACTTGTTCAGACGTTCAGGGCTAATTTTGTTTCCGGTGATAAAAACCCATCTGTTTCCACCGAAAAACATTTCAGGGGATCACTTGCAACAGTTTGGCACCATTTTTGAGTGAATTGCAGAACGTCAGATTTTTAGCAGAAATTGTGACCGCACGGCTTAGGTATTTTTTCAAAAAAAGTTGTTCAGACGTCGAGGGCTCATTCTGTTTCCGATGATAAAAACCCATCTGTTTCCACCAAAAAACCTTTCAGGGGATCGTTTGCAACAGTTTGGCACCATTTTTGAGTGAATTGCAGAACGTCAGATTTTTAGCAGAAATTGTGACCGCGCGGCTTAGGGGTTTTTTCAAAAAAAGTTGTTCAGACGTCGAGGGCTCATTCTGTTTCAATGATAAAAACCCATCTGTTTCCACCAAAAAACCTTTCAGGGGATCGTTTGCAACAGTTTGGCACCATTTTTGAGTGAATTGCAGAACGTCAGATTTTTTCTGAAATTGTGACCGCGCGGCTTAGGGATTTTTTCAAAAAAAATTGTTCAGACGTCCAGGGCTAATTTTGTTTCCGATGATAAAAACCCATCTGTTTCCACCAAAAAACCTTTCAGGGGATCGTTTGCAACAGTTTGACACCATTTTTGAGTGAATTGCAGAACGTCAGATTTTTAGCAGAAATTGTGACCACACGGCTTAGGTATTTTTTCAAAAAAAGTTGTTCAGACGTCGAAGACTCATTCTGTTTCCGATGATAAAAACCCATCTGTTTCCACCAAAAAACCTTTCAGGGGATCGTTTGCAACAGTTTGGCACCATTTTTGAGTGAATTGCAGAACGTCAGATTTTTAGCAGAAATTGTGACCGCGCGGCTTAGGGATTTTTTCAAAAAAACTTGTTCAGACGTCGAGGGCTAATTCTGTTTCCGATGATAAAAACCCATCTGTTTCCACCGAAAAACATTTCAGGGGATCACGTGCAACAGTTTCCCAACATTTTTGAGTGAATTGCAGAACGTCAGATTTTTAGCAGAAATTGTGACCGCGCGGCTTAGGGATTTTTTCAAAAAAAGCTGTTCTGACGTCGAGGGCTAATTCTGTTTCCGATGATAAAAACCCATCTGTTTCCACCGAAAAACATTTCAGGGGATCACTTGCAACAGTTTGAGACCATTTTTGAGTGAATTGCAGAACGTCAGATTTTTAGCAGAAATTGTGACCGCGCGGCTTAGGGATTTTTTCAAAAAAAGTTGTTCAGACGTCGAGGGCTCATTCTGTTTCAATGATAAAAACCCATCTGTTTCCACCGAAAAACATTTCAGGGGATCGTTTGCAACAGTTTGGCACCACTTTTGAGTGAATTGCAGAACGTCAGATTTTTAGCAGAAATTGTGACCGCGCGGCTTAGGGATTTTTTCAAAAAAAGTTGTTCAGACGTTGAAGGCTAATTCTGTTTCCGATGAAAAAAACCCATCTGTTTCCACCGAAAAACATTTCAGGGGGTCACTTGCAACGGTTTGCCAACATTTTTGAGTGAATTGCAGAACGTCAGATTTTTAGCAGAAATTGTGACCACACGGCTTAGGTATTTTTTCAAAAAAAGTTGTTCAGACGTCGAAGACTCATTCTGTTTCCGATGATAAAAACCCATCTGTTTCCACCGAAAAACCTTTCAGGGGATCGTTTGCAACAGTTTGGCACCATTTTTGAGTGAATTGCAGAACGTCAGATTTTTAGCAGAAATTGTGACCGAGCGGCTTAGGGATTTTTTCAAAAAAAGTTGTTCAGACGTCGAGGGCTAATTCTGTTTCCAATGATAAAAACCCATCTGTTTCCACCAAAAAACCTTTCAGGGGATCGTTTGCAACAGTTTGCCAACATTTTTGAGTGAATTGCAGAACGTCAGATTTTTAGCAGAAATTGTGACCGCGCGGCTTAGGGATTTTTTCAAAAAAAGTTGTTCAGACGTCAAGGGCTAATTCTGTTTCCGATGATAAAAACCCATCTGTTTCCACCGAAAAACATTTCAGGGGGTCACTTGCAACGGTTTGCCAACATTTTTGAGTGAATTGCAGAACGTCAGATTTTTAGCAGAAATTGTGACCACACGGCTTAGGTATTTTTTCAAAAAAAGTTGTTCAGACGTCGAGGGCTAATTCTGTTTCCGATGATAAAAACCCATCTGTTTCCACCGAAAAACATTTCAGGGGGTCACTTGCAACGGTTTGCCAACATTTTTGAGTGAATTGCAGAACGTCAGATTTTTAGCAGAAATTGTGACCACACGGCTTAGGTATTTTTTCAAAAAAAGTTGTTCAGACGTCGAAGACTCATTCTGTTTCCGATGATAAAAACCCATCTGTTTCCACCGAAAAACCTTTCAGGGGATCGTTTGCAACAGTTTGGCACCATTTTTGAGTGAATTGCAGAACGTCAGATTTTTAGCAGAAATTGTGACCGCGCGGCTTAGGGATTTTTTCAAAAAAAGTTGTTCAGACGTCGAGGGCTCATTCTGTTTCAATGATAAAAACCCATCTGTTTCCACCAAAAAACCTTTCAGGGGATCGTTTGCAACAGTTTGGCACCATTTTTGAGTGAATTGCAGAACTTCAGATTTTTTCTGAAATTGTGACCGCGCGGCTTAGGGATTTTTTCAAAAAAACTTGTTCAGACGTTCAGGGCTAATTTTGTTTCCGGTGATAAAAACCCATCTGTTTCCACCGAAAAACATTTCAGGGGATCACTTGCAACAGTTTGGCACCATTTTTGAGTGAATTGCAGAACGTCAGATTTTTAGCAGAAATTGTGACCACACGGCTTAGGTATTTTTTCAAAAAAAGTTGTTCAGACGTCGAGGGCTAATTCTGTTTCCGATGATAAAAACCCATCTGTTTCCACCGAAAAACATTTCAGGGGGTCACTTGCAACGGTTTGCCAACATTTTTGAGTGAATTGCAGAACGTCAGATTTTTAGCAGAAATTGTGACCACACGGCTTAGGTATTTTTTCAAAAAAAGTTGTTCAGACGTCGAAGACTCATTCTGTTTCCGATGATAAAAACCCATCTGTTTCCACCGAAAAACCTTTCAGGGGATCGTTTGCAACAGTTTGGCACCATTTTTGAGTGAATTGCAGAACGTCAGATTTTTAGCAGAAATTGTGACCGCGCGGCTTAGGGATTTTTTCAAAAAAAGTTGTTCAGACGTCGAGGGCTCATTCTGTTTCAATGATAAAAACCCATCTGTTTCCACCAAAAAACCTTTCAGGGGATCGTTTGCAACAGTTTGGCACCATTTTTGAGTGAATTGCAGAACGTCAGATTTTTTCTGAAATTGTGACCGCGCGGCTTAGGGATTTTTTCAAAAAAACTTGTTCAGACGTTCAGGGCTAATTTTGTTTCCGGTGATAAAAACCCATCTGTTTCCACCGAAAAACATTTCAGGGGATCACTTGCAACAGTTTGGCACCATTTTTGAGTGAATTGCAGAACGTCAGATTTTTAGCAGAAATTGTGACCGCACGGCTTAGGTATTTTTTCAAAAAAAGTTGTTCAGACGTCGAGGGCTCATTCTGTTTCCGATGATAAAAACCCATCTGTTTCCACCAAAAAACCTTTCAGGGGATCGTTTGCAACAGTTTGGCACCATTTTTGAGTGAATTGCAGAACGTCAGATTTTTAGCAGAAATTGTGACCGCGCGGCTTAGGGATTTTTTCAAAAAAAGTTGTTCAGACGTCGAGGGCTCATTCTGTTTCAATGATAAAAACCCATCTGTTTCCACCGAAAAACCTTTCAGGGGATCGTTTGCAACAGTTTGGCACCATTTTTGAGTGAATTGCAGAACGTCAGATTTTTTCTGAAATTGTGACCGCGCGGCTTAGGGATTTTTTCAAAAAAAATTGTTCAGACGTCCAGGGCTAATTTTGTTTCCGATGATAAAAACCCATCTGTTTCCACCAAAAAACCTTTCAGGGGATCGTTTGCAACAGTTTGACACCATTTTTGAGTGAATTGCAGAACGTCAGATTTTTAGCAGAAATTGTGACCGGGCGGCTTAGGGATTTTTTCAAAAAAAGTTGTTCAGACGTTGAAGGCTAATTCTGTTTCCGATGAAAAAAACCCATCTGTTTCCACCGAAAAACATTTCAGGGGATTACGTGCAACAGTTTCCCAACATTTTTGAGTGAACTGCAGAACATCAGATTTTTAGCAGAAACTGTAACCGCGCGGCTTAGGGATTTTTTCAAAAAAAGTTGTTCAGACCTCGAGGGCTCATTCTGTTTCCGATGATAAAAACCCATCTGTTTCCACCAAAAAACCTTTCAGGGGATCGTTTGCAACAGTTTGGCACCATTTTTGAGTGAATTGCAGAACGTCAGATTTTTTCTGAAATTGTGACCGCGCGGCTTAGGGATTTTTTCAAAAAAACTTGTTCAGACGTTCAGGGCTAATTTTGTTTCCGGTGATAAAAACCCATCTGTTTCCACCGAAAAACATTTCAGGGGATCACTTGCAACAGTTTGGCACCATTTTTGAGTGAATTGCAGAACGTCAGATTTTTAGCAGAAATTGTGACCGCACGGCTTAGGTATTTTTTCAAAAAAAGTTGTTCAGACGTCGAGGGCTCATTCTGTTTCCGATGATAAAAACCCATCTGTTTCCACCAAAAAACCTTTCAGGGGATCGTTTGCAACAGTTTGGCACCATTTTTGAGTGAATTGCAGAACGTCAGATTTTTTCTGAAATTGTGACCGCGCGGCTTAGGGATTTTTTCAAAAAAAATTGTTCAGACGTCCAGGGCTAATTTTGTTTCCGATGATAAAAACCCATCTGTTTCCACCAAAAAACCTTTCAGGGGATCGTTTGCAACAGTTTGACACCATTTTTGAGTGAATTGCAGAACGTCAGATTTTTAGCAGAAATTGTGACCGCGCGGCTTAGGGATTTTTTCAAAAAACGTTGTTCAGACGTTGAAGGCTAATTCTGTTTCCGATGAAAAAAAACCATCTGTTTCCACCGAAAAACATTTCAGGGGATTACGTGCAACAGTTTCCCAACATTTTTGAGTGAACTGCAGAACATCAGATTTTTAGCAGAAACTGTAACCGCGCGGCTTAGGGATTTTTTCAAAAAAAGTTGTTCAGACCTCGAGGGCTCATTCTGTTTCCGATGATAAAAACCCATCTGTTTCCACCAAAAAACCTTTCAGGGGATCGTTTGCAACAGTTTGGCACCATTTTTGAGTGAATTGCAGAACGTCAGATTTTTTCTGAAATTGTGACCGCGCGGCTTAGGGATTTTTTCAAAAAAACTTGTTCAGACGTTCAGGGCTAATTTTGTTTCCGGTGATAAAAACCCATCTGTTTCCACCGAAAAACATTTCAGGGGATCACTTGCAACAGTTTGGCACCATTTTTGAGTGAATTGCAGAACGTCAGATTTTTAGCAGAAATTGTGACCGCACGGCTTAGGTATTTTTTCAAAAAAAGTTGTTCAGACGTCGAGGGCTCATTCTGTTTCCGATGATAAAAACCCATCTGTTTCCACCAAAAAACCTTTCAGGGGATCGTTTGCAACAGTTTGGCACCATTTTTGAGTGAATTGCAGAACGTCAGATTTTTAGCAGAAATTGTGACCGCGCGGCTTAGGGATTTTTTCAAAAAAAGTTGTTCAGACGTCGAGGGCTCATTCTGTTTCAATGATAAAAACCCATCTGTTTCCACCAAAAAACCTTTCAGGGGATCGTTTGCAACAGTTTGGCACCATTTTTGAGTGAATTGCAGAACGTCAGATTTTTTCTGAAATTGTGACCGCGCGGCTTAGGGATTTTTTCAAAAAAAATTGTTCAGACGTCCAGGGCTAATTTTGTTTCCGATGATAAAAACCCATCTGTTTCCACCAAAAAACCTTTCAGGGGATCGTTTGCAACAGTTTGACACCATTTTTGAGTGAATTGCAGAACGTCAGATTTTTAGCAGAAATTGTGACCACACGGCTTAGGTATTTTTTCAAAAAAAGTTGTTCAGACGTCGAAGACTCATTCTGTTTCCGATGATAAAAACCCATCTGTTTCCACCAAAAAACCTTTCAGGGGATCGTTTGCAACAGTTTGGCACCATTTTTGAGTGAATTGCAGAACGTCAGATTTTTAGCAGAAATTGTGACCGCGCGGCTTAGGGATTTTTTCAAAAAAAGTTGTTCAGACGTCGAGGGCTCATTCTGTTTCAATGATAAAAACCCATCTGTTTCCACCGAAAAACATTTCAGGGGATCACGTGCAACAGTTTCCCAACATTTTTGAGTGAATTGCAGAACGTCAGATTTTTAGCAGAAATTGTGACCACACGGCTTAGGGATTTTTTCAAAAAAAGTTGTTCAGACGTTGAAGGCTAATTCTGTTTCCGATGAAAAAAACCCATCTGTTTCCACCGAAAAACATTTCAGGGGGTCACTTGCAACGGTTTGCCAACATTTTTGAGTGAATTGCAGAACGTCAGATTTTTAGCAGAAATTGTGACCACACGGCTTAGGTATTTTTTCAAAAAAAGTTGTTCAGACGTCGAAGACTCATTCTGTTTCCGATGATAAAAACCCATCTGTTTCCACCGAAAAACCTTTCAGGGGATCGTTTGCAACAGTTTGGCACCATTTTTGAGTGAATTGCAGAACGTCAGATTTTTAGCAGAAATTGTGACCGAGCGGCTTAGGGATTTTTTCAAAAAAAGTTGTTCAGACGTCGAGGGCTAATTCTGTTTCCAATGATAAAAACCCATCTGTTTCCACCAAAAAACCTTTCAGGGGATCGTTTGCAACAGTTTGAGACCATTTTTGAGTGAATTGCAGAACGTCAGATTTTTAGCAGAAATTGTGACCGCGCGGCTTAGGGATTTTTTCAAAAAAAGTTGTTCAGACGTCAAGGGCTAATTCTGTTTCCGATGATAAAAACCCATCTGTTTCCACCGAAAAACATTTCAGGGGATCACTTGCAACAGTTTGAGACCATTTTTGAGTGAATTGCAGAACGTCAGATTTTTAGCAGAAATTGTGACCGCGCGGCTTAGGGATTTTTTCAAAAAAAGTTGTTCAGACGTCGAGGGCTCATTCTGTTTCAATGATAAAAACCCATCTGTTTCCACCGAAAAACCTTTCAGGGGATCGTTTGCAACAGTTTGGCACCATTTTTGAGTGAATTGCAGAACGTCAGATTTTTTCTGAAATTGTGACCGCGCGGCTTAGGGATTTTTTCAAAAAAAATTGTTCAGACGTCCAGGGCTAATTTTGTTTCCGATGATAAAAACCCATCTGTTTCCACCAAAAAACCTTTCAGGGGATCGTTTGCAACAGTTTGACACCATTTTTGAGTGAATTGCAGAACGTCAGATTTTTAGCAGAAATTGTGACCGGGCGGCTTAGGGATTTTTTCAAAAAAAGTTGTTCAGACGTTGAAGGCTAATTCTGTTTCCGATGAAAAAAACCCATCTGTTTCCACCGAAAAACATTTCAGGGGATTACGTGCAACAGTTTCCCAACATTTTTGAGTGAACTGCAGAACATCAGATTTTTAGCAGAAACTGTAACCGCGCGGCTTAGGGATTTTTTCAAAAAAAGTTGTTCAGACCTCGAGGGCTCATTCTGTTTCCGATGATAAAAACCCATCTGTTTCCACCAAAAAACCTTTCAGGGGATCGTTTGCAACAGTTTGGCACCATTTTTGAGTGAATTGCAGAACGTCAGATTTTTTCTGAAATTGTGACCGCGCGGCTTAGGGATTTTTTCAAAAAAACTTGTTCAGACGTTCAGGGCTAATTTTGTTTCCGGTGATAAAAACCCATCTGTTTCCACCGAAAAACATTTCAGGGGATCACTTGCAACAGTTTGGCACCATTTTTGAGTGAATTGCAGAACGTCAGATTTTTAGCAGAAATTGTGACCGCACGGCTTAGGTATTTTTTCAAAAAAAGTTGTTCAGACGTCGAAGACTCATTCTGTTTCCGATGATAAAAACCCATCTGTTTCCACCGAAAAACCTTTCAGGGGATCGTTTGCAACAGTTTGGCACCATTTTTGAGTGAATTGCAGAACGTCAGATTTTTAGCAGAAATTGTGACCGAGCGGCTTAGGGATTTTTTCAAAAAAAGTTGTTCAGACGTCGAGGGCTAATTCTGTTTCCAATGATAAAAACCCATCTGTTTCCACCAAAAAACCTTTCAGGGGATCGTTTGCAACAGTTTGAGACCATTTTTGAGTGAATTGCAGAACGTCAGATTTTTAGCAAAAATTGTGACCGCGCGGCTTAGGGATTTTTTCAAAAAAAGTTGTTCAGACGTCAAGGGCTAATTCTGTTTCCAATGATAAAAACCCATCTGTTTCCACCGAAAAACATTTCAGGGGATCACTTGCAACAGTTTGAGACCATTTTTGAGTGAATTGCAGAACGTCAGATTTTTAGCAGAAATTGTGACCGCGCGGCTTAGGGATTTTTTCAAAAAAAGTTGTTCAGACGTCGAGGGCTCATTCTGTTTCCGATGATAAAAACCCATCTGTTTCCACCGAAAAACCTTTCAGGGGATCGTTTGCAACAGTTTGGCACCATTTTTGAGTGAATTGCAGAACGTCAGATTTTTTCTGAAATTGTGACCGCGCGGCTTAGGGATTTTTTCAAAAAAAATTGTTCAGACGTCCAGGGCTAATTTTGTTTCCGATGATAAAAACCCATCTGTTTCCACCAAAAAACCTTTCAGGGGATCGTTTGCAACAGTTTGACACCATTTTTGAGTGAATTGCAGAACGTCAGATTTTTAGCAGAAATTGTGACCGCGCGGCTTAGGGATTTTTTCAAAAAAAGTTGTTCAGACGTTGAAGGCTAATTCTGTTTCCGATGAAAAAAAACCATCTGTTTCCACCGAAAAACATTTCAGGGGATTACGTGCAACAGTTTCCCAACATTTTTGAGTGAACTGCAGAACATCAGATTTTTAGCAGAAACTGTAACCGCGCGGCTTAGGGATTTTTTCAAAAAAAGTTGTTCAGACCTCGAGGGCTCATTCTGTTTCCGATGATAAAAACCCATCTGTTTCCACCAAAAAACCTTTCAGGGGATCGTTTGCAACAGTTTGGCACCATTTTTGAGTGAATTGCAGAACGTCAGATTTTTAGCAGAAATTGTGACCGCGCGGCTTAGGGATTTTTTCAAAAAAAGTTGTTCAGACGTCGAGGGCTAATTCTGTTTCCGATGATAAAAACCCATCTGTTTCCACCGAAAAACATTTCAGGGGATCACGTGCAACAGTTTCCCAACATTTTTGAGTGAATTGCAGAACGTCAGATTTTTAGCAGAAATTGTGACCGCGCGGCTTAGGGATTTTTTCAAAAAAAGTTGTTCAGACGTCGAGGGCTAATTCTGTTTCCAATGATAAAAACCCATCTGTTTCCACCAAAAAACCTTTCAGGGGATCGTTTGCAACAGTTTGAGACCATTTTTGAGTGAATTGCAGAACGTCAGATTTTTAGCAGAAATTGTGACCGCGCGGCTTAGGGATTTTTTCAAAAAAAATTGTTCAGACGTCCAGGGCTAATTTTGTTTCCGATGATAAAAACCCATCTGTTTCCACCAAAAAACCTTTCAGGGGATCGTTTGCAACAGTTTGACACCATTTTTGAGTGAATTGCAGAACGTCAGATTTTTAGCAGAAATTGTGACCGGGCGGCTTAGGGATTTTTTCAAAAAAAGTTGTTCAGACGTTGAAGGCTAATTCTGTTTCCGATGAAAAAAACCCATCTGTTTCCACCGAAAAACATTTCAGGGGATTACGTGCAACAGTTTCCCAACATTTTTGAGTGAACTGCAGAACATCAGATTTTTAGCAGAAACTGTAACCGCGCGGCTTAGGGATTTTTTCAAAAAAAGTTGTTCAGACCTCGAGGGCTCATTCTGTTTCCGATGATAAAAACCCATCTGTTTCCACCAAAAAACCTTTCAGGGGATCGTTTGCAACAGTTTGGCACCATTTTTGAGTGAATTGCAGAACGTCAGATTTTTAGCAGAAATTGTGACCGCGCGGCTTAGGGATTTTTTCAAAAAAAGTTGTTCAGACGTTGAAGGCTAATTCTGTTTCCGATGAAAAAAAACCATCTGTTTCCACCGAAAAACATTTCAGGGGATTACGTGCAACAGTTTCCCAACATTTTTGAGTGAACTGCAGAACATCAGATTTTTAGCAGAAACTGTAACCGCGCGGCTTAGGGATTTTTTCAAAAAAAGTTGTTCAGACCTCGAGGGCTCATTCTGTTTCCGATGATAAAAACCCATCTGTTTCCACCAAAAAACCTTTCAGGGGATCGTTTGCAACAGTTTGGCACCATTTTTGAGTGAATTGCAGAACGTCAGATTTTTAGCAGAAATTGTGACCGCGCGGCTTAGGGATTTTTTCAAAAAAAGTTGTTCAGACGTCGAGGGCTAATTCTGTTTCCGATGATAAAAACCCATCTGTTTCCACCGAAAAACATTTCAGGGGATCACGTGCAACAGTTTCCCAACATTTTTGAGTGAATTGCAGAACGTCAGATTTTTAGCAGAAATTGTGACCGCGCGGCTTAGGGATTTTTTCAAAAAAAGTTGTTCAGACGTCGAGGGCTAATTCTGTTTCCGATGATAAAAACCCATCTGTTTCCACCAAAAAACCTTTCAGGGGATCGTTTGCAACAGTTTGAGACCATTTTTGAGTGAATTGCAGAACGTCAGATTTTTAGCAGAAATTGTGACCGCGCGGCTTAGGGATTTTTTCAAAAAAAGTTGTTCAGACGTCGAGGGCTCATTCTGTTTCAATGATAAAAACCCATCTGTTTCCACCAAAAAACCTTTCAGGGGATCGTTTGCAACAGTTTGGCACCATTTTTGAGTGAATTGCAGAACGTCAGATTTTTTCTGAAATTGTGACCGCGCGGCTTAGGGATTTTTTCAAAAAAAATTGTTCAGACGTCCAGGGCTAATTTTGTTTCCGATGATAAAAACCCATCTGTTTCCACCAAAAAACCTTTCAGGGGATCGTTTGCAACAGTTTGACACCATTTTTGAGTGAATTGCAGAACGTCAGATTTTTAGCAGAAATTGTGACCACACGGCTTAGGTATTTTTTCAAAAAAAGTTGTTCAGACGTCGAAGACTCATTCTGTTTCCGATGATAAAAACCCATCTGTTTCCACCAAAAAACCTTTCAGGGGATCGTTTGCAACAGTTTGGCACCATTTTTGAGTGAATTGCAGAACGTCAGATTTTTAGCAGAAATTGTGACCGCGCGGCTTAGGGATTTTTTCAAAAAAAGTTGTTCAGACGTCGAGGGCTAATTCTGTTTCCGATGATAAAAACCCATCTGTTTCCACCGAAAAACATTTCAGGGGATCACGTGCAACAGTTTCCCAACATTTTTGAGTGAATTGCAGAACGTCAGATTTTTAGCAGAAATTGTGACCGCGCGGCTTAGGGATTTTTTCAAAAAAAGCTGTTCTGACGTCGAGGGCTAATTCTGTTTCCGATGATAAAAACCCATCTGTTTCCACCGAAAAACATTTCAGGGGATCACTTGCAACAGTTTGAGACCATTTTTGAGTGAATTGCAGAACGTCAGATTTTTAGCAGAAATTGTGACCGCGCGGCTTAGGGATTTTTTCAAAAAAAGTTGTTCAGACGTCGAGGGCTCATTCTGTTTCAATGATAAAAACCCATCTGTTTCCACCGAAAAACATTTCAGGGGATCGTTTGCAACAGTTTGGCACCACTTTTGAGTGAATTGCAGAACGTCAGATTTTTAGCAGAAATTGTGACCGCGCGGCTTAGGGATTTTTTCAAAAAAAGTTGTTCAGACGTTGAAGGCTAATTCTGTTTCCGATGAAAAAAACCCATCTGTTTCCACCGAAAAACATTTCAGGGGGTCACTTGCAACGGTTTGCCAACATTTTTGAGTGAATTGCAGAACGTCAGATTTTTAGCAGAAATTGTGACCACACGGCTTAGGTATTTTTTCAAAAAAAGTTGTTCAGACGTCGAAGACTCATTCTGTTTCCGATGATAAAAACCCATCTGTTTCCACCGAAAAACCTTTCAGGGGATCGTTTGCAACAGTTTGGCACCATTTTTGAGTGAATTGCAGAACGTCAGATTTTTAGCAGAAATTGTGACCGAGCGGCTTAGGGATTTTTTCAAAAAAAGTTGTTCAGACGTCGAGGGCTCATTCTGTTTCCAATGATAAAAACCCATCTGTTTCCACCAAAAAACCTTTCAGGGGATCGTTTGCAACAGTTTGCCAACATTTTTGAGTGAATTGCAGAACGTCAGATTTTTAGCAGAAATTGTGACCGCGCGGCTTAGGGATTTTTTCAAAAAAAGTTGTTCAGACGTCGAGGGCTAATTCTGTTTCCGATGATAAAAACCCATCTGTTTCCACCGAAAAACATTTCAGGGGGTCACTTGCAACGGTTTGCCAACATTTTTGAGTGAATTGCAGAACGTCAGATTTTTAGCAGAAATTGTGACCACACGGCTTAGGTATTTTTTCAAAAAAAGTTGTTCAGACGTCGAGGGCTAATTCTGTTTCCGATGATAAAAACCCATCTGTTTCCACCGAAAAACATTTCAGGGGGTCACTTGCAACGGTTTGCCAACATTTTTGAGTGAATTGCAGAACGTCAGATTTTTAGCAGAAATTGTGACCACACGGCTTAGGTATTTTTTCAAAAAAAGTTGTTCAGACGTCGAAGACTCATTCTGTTTCCGATGATAAAAACCCATCTGTTTCCACCGAAAAACCTTTCAGGGGATCGTTTGCAACAGTTTGGCACCATTTTTGAGTGAATTGCAGAACGTCAGATTTTTAGCAGAAATTGTGACCGCGCGGCTTAGGGATTTTTTCAAAAAAAGTTGTTCAGACGTCGAGGGCTCATTCTGTTTCAATGATAAAAACCCATCTGTTTCCACCAAAAAACCTTTCAGGGGATCGTTTGCAACAGTTTGGCACCATTTTTGAGTGAATTGCAGAACGTCAGATTTTTTCTGAAATTGTGACCGCGCGGCTTAGGGATTTTTTCAAAAGAACTTGTTCAGACGTTCAGGGCTAATTTTGTTTCCGGTGATAAAAACCCATCTGTTTCCACCAAAAAACATTTCAGGGGATCACTTGCAACAGTTTGGCACCATTTTTGAGTGAATTGCAGAACGTCAGATTTTTAGCAGAAATTGTGACCGCACGGCTTAGGTATTTTTTCAAAAAAAGTTGTTCAGACGTCGAGGGCTCATTCTGTTTCCGATGATAAAAACCCATCTGTTTCCACCAAAAAACATTTCAGGGGGTCACTTGCAACGGTTTGCCAACATTTTTGAGTGAATTGCAGAACGTCAGATTTTTAGCAGAAATTGTGACCACACGGCTTAGGTATTTTTTCAAAAAAAGTTGTTCAGACGTCGAAGACTCATTCTGTTTCCGATGATAAAAACCCATCTGTTTCCACCGAAAAACCTTTCAGGGGATCGTTTGCAACAGTTTGGCACCATTTTTGAGTGAATTGCAGAACGTCAGATTTTTAGCAGAAATTGTGACCGCGCGGCTTAGGGATTTTTTCAAAAAAAGTTGTTCAGACGTCGAGGGCTAATTCTGTTTCCGATGATAAAAACCCATCTGTTTCCACCGAAAAACATTTCAGGGGATCACGTGCAACAGTTTCCCAACATTTTTGAGTGAATTGCAGAACGTCAGATTTTTAGCAGAAATTGTGACCGCGCGGCTTAGGGATTTTTTCAAAAAAAGCTGTTCAGACGTCGAGGGCTAATTCTGTTTCCAATGATAAAAACCCATCTGTTTCCACCAAAAAACCTTTCAGGGGATCGTTTGCAATAGTTTGAGACCATTTTTGAGTGAATTGCAGAACGTCAGATTTTTAGCAGAAATTGTGACCGCGCAGCTTAGGGATTTTTTCAAAAAAAGTTGTTCAGACGTCGAGGGCTCATTCTGTTTCAATGATAAAAACCCATCTGTTTCCACCAAAAAACCTTTCAGGGGATCACTTGCAACAGTTTGAGACCATTTTTGAGTGAACTGCAGAACGTCAGATTTTTAGCAGAAATTGTGACCGCGCGGCTTAGGGATTTTTTCAAAAAAAGTTGTTCAGACGTCGAGGGCTCATTCTGTTTCAATGATAAAAACCCATCTGTTTCCACCAAAAAACCTTTCAGGGGATCGTTTGCAACAGTTTGGCACCATTTTTGAGTGAATTGCAGAACGTCAGATTTTTTCTGAAATTGTGACCGCGCGGCTTAGGGATTTTTTCAAAAAAAATTGTTCAGACGTCCAGGGCTAATTTTGTTTCCGATGATAAAAACCCATCTGTTTCCACCAAAAAACCTTTCAGGGGATCGTTTGCAACAGTTTGACACCATTTTTGAGTGAATTGCAGAACGTCAGATTTTTAGCAGAAATTGTGACCACACGGCTTAGGTATTTTTTCAAAAAAAGTTGTTCAGACGTCGAAGACTCATTCTGTTTCCGATGATAAAAACCCATCTGTTTCCACCGAAAAACCTTTCAGGGGATCGTTTGCAACAGTTTGGCACCATTTTTGAGTGAATTGCAGAACGTCAGATTTTTAGCAGAAATTGTGACCGCGCGGCTTAGGGATTTTTTCAAAAAAAGTTGTTCAGACGTCGAGGGCTAATTCTGTTTCCGATGATAAAAACCCATCTGTTTCCACCGAAAAACATTTCAGGGGATCACGTGCAACAGTTTCCCAACATTTTTGAGTGAATTGCAGAACGTCAGATTTTTAGCAGAAATTGTGACCGCGCGGCTTAGGGATTTTTTCAAAAAAAGCTGTTCAGACGTCGAGGGCTAATTCTGTTTCCAATGATAAAAACCCATCTGTTTCCACCAAAAAACCTTTCAGGGGATCGTTTGCAACAGTTTGAGACCATTTTTGAGTGAATTGCAGAACGTCAGATTTTTAGCAGAAATTGTGACCGCGCGGCTTAGGGATTTTTTCAAAAAAAGTTGTTCAGACGTCGAGGGCTCATTCTGTTTCAATGATAAAAACCCATCTGTTTCCACCGAAAAACATTTCAGGGGATCGTTTGCAACAGTTTGGCACCACTTTTGAGTGAATTGCAGAACGTCAGATTTTTAGCAGAAATTGTGACCGCGCGGCTTAGGGATTTTTTCAAAAAAAGTTGTTCAGACGTTGAAGGCTAATTCTGTTTCCGATGAAAAAAACCCATCTGTTTCCACCGAAAAACATTTCAGGGGGTCACTTGCAACGGTTTGCCAACATTTTTGAGTGAATTGCAGAACGTCAGATTTTTAGCAGAAATTGTGACCACACGGCTTAGGTATTTTTTCAAAAAAAGTTGTTCGGACGTCGAAGACTCATTCTGTTTCCGATGATAAAAACCCATCTGTTTCCACCGAAAAACCTTTCAGGGGATCGTTTGCAACAGTTTGGCACCATTTTTGAGTGAATTGCAGAACATCAGATTTTTAGCAGAAATTGTGACCGAGCGGCTTAGGGATTTTTTCAAAAAAAGTTGTTCAGACGTCGAGGGCTAATTCTGTTTCCAATGATAAAAACCCATCTGTTTCCACCAAAAAAACCTTTCAGGGGATCGTTTGCAACAGTTTGAGACCATTTTTGAGTGAATTGCAGAACGTCAGATTTTTAGCAGAAATTGTGACCGCGCGGCTTAGGGATTTTTTCAAAAAAAGTTGTTCAGACGTCAAGGGCTAATTCTGTTTCCGATGATAAAAACCCATCTGTTTCCACCGAAAAACATTTCAGGGGATCACTTGCAACAGTTTGAGACCATTTTTGAGTGAATTGCAGAACGTCAGATTTTTAGCGGAAATTGTGACCGCGCGGCTTAGGGATTTTTTCAAAAAAAGTTGTTCAGACGTCGAGGGCTCATTCTGTTTCAATGATAAAAACCCATCTGTTTCCACCGAAAAACCTTTCAGGGGATCGTTTGCAACAGTTTGGCACCATTTTTGAGTGAATTGCAGAACGTCAGATTTTTTCTGAAATTGTGACCGCGCGGCTTAGGGATTTTTTAAAAAAAATTGTTCAGACGTCCAGGGCTAATTTTGTTTCCGATGATAAAAACCCATCTGTTTCCACCAAAAAACCTTTCAGGGGATCGTTTGCAACAGTTTGACACCATTTTTGAGTGAATTGCAGAACGTCAGATTTTTAGCAGAAATTGTGACCGCGCGGCTTAGGGATTTTTTCAAAAAAAGTTGTTCAGACGTTGAAGGCTAATTCTGTTTCCGATGAAAAAAAACCATCTGTTTCCACCGAAAAACATTTCAGGGGATTACGTGCAACAGTTTCCCAACATTTTTGAGTGAACTGCAGAACATCAGATTTTTAGCAGAAACTGTGACCGCGCAGCTTAGGGATTTTTTCAAAAAAAGTTGTTCAGACCTCGAGGGCTCATTCTGTTTCCGATGATAAAAACCCATCTGTTTCCACCAAAAAACCTTTCAGGGGATCGTTTGCAACAGTTTGGCACCATTTTTGAGTGAATTGCAGAACGTCAGATTTTTTCTGAAATTGTGACCGCGCGGCTTAGGGATTTTTTCAAAAAAACTTGTTCAGACGTTCAGGGCTAATATTGTTTCCGGTGATAAAAACCCATCTGTTTCCACCGAAAAACATTTCAGGGGATCACTTGCAACAGTTTGGCACCATTTTTGAGTGAATTTCAGAACGTCAGATTTTTAGCAGAAATTGTGACCGCACGGCTTAGGGATTTTTTCAAAAAAAGTTGTTCAGACGTTGAAGGCTAATTCTGTTTCCGATGAAAAAAACCCATCTGTTTCCACCGAAAAACATTTAGGGGGTCACTTGCAACGGTTTGCCAACATTTTTGAGTGAATTGCAGAACGTCAGATTTTTAGCAGAAATTGTGACCACACGGCTTAGGTATTTTTTCAAAAAAAGTTGTCCAGACGTCGAAGACTCATTCTGTTTCCGATGATAAAAACCCATCTGTTTCCACCGAAAAACCTTTCAGGGGATCGTTTGCAACAGTTTGGCACCATTTTTGAGTGAATTGCAGAACGTCAGATTTTTAGCAGAAATTGTGACCGCGCGGCTTAGGGATTTTTTCAAAAAAAGTTGTTCAGACGTCAAGGGCTAATTCTGTTTCCGATGATAAAAACCCATCTGTTTCCACCGAAAAACATTTCAGGGGATCACTTGCAACAGTTTGAGACCATTTTTGAGTGAATTGCAGAACGTCAGATTTTTAGCAGAAATTGTGACCGCGCGGCTTAGGGATTTTTTCAAAAAAAGTTGTTCAGACGTCGAGGGCTCATTCTGTTTCAATGATAAAAACCCATCTGTTTCCACCGAAAAACCTTTCAGGGGATCGTTTGCAACAGTTTGGCACCATTTTTGAGTGAATTGCAGAACGTCAGATTTTTTCTGAAATTGTGACCGCGCGGCTTAGGGATTTTTTCAAAAAAAATTGTTCAGACGTCCAGGGCTAATTTTGTTTCCGATGATAAAAACCCATCTGTTTCCACCAAAAAACCTTTCAGGGGATCGTTTGCAACAGTTTGGCACCATTTTTGAGTGAATTGCAGAACGTCAGATTTTTAGCAGAAATTGTGACCGCGCGGCTTAGGGATTTTTTCAAAAAAAGTTGTTCAGACGTTGAAGGCTAATTCTGTTTCCGATGAAAAAAAACCCATCTGTTTCCACCGAAAAACATTTCAGGGGATCACTTGCAACAGTTTGAGACCATTTTTGAGTGAATTGCAGAACGTCAGATTTTTAGCAGAAATTGTGACCGCGCGGCTTAGGGATTTTTTCAAAAAAAGTTGTTCAGACGTCGAGGGCTCATTCTGTTTCAATGATAAAAACCCATCTGTTTCCACCGAAAAACATTTCAGGGGATTACGTGCAACAGTTTCCCAACATTTTTGAGTGAACTGCAGAACATCAGATTTTTAGCAGAAACTGTGACCGCGCGGCTTAGGGATTTTTTCAAAAAAAGTTGTTCAGACCTCGAGGGCTCATTCTGTTTCCGATGATAAAAACCCATCTGTTTCCACCAAAAAACCTTTCAGGGGATCGTTTGCAACAGTTTGGCACCATTTTTGAGTGAATTGCAGAACGTCAGATTTTTTCTGAAATTGTGACCGCGCGGCTTAGGGATTTTTTCAAAAAAACTTGTTCAGACGTTCAGGGCTAATTCTGTTTCCGATGATAAAAACCCATCTGTTTCCACCGAAAAACATTTCAGGGGATCACGTGCAACAGTTTCCCAACATTTTTGAGTGAATTGCAGAACGTCAGATTTTTAGCAGAAATTGTGACCGCGCGGCTTAGGGATTTTTTCAAAAAAAGTTGTTCAGACGTCCAGGGCTAATTCTGTTTCAATGATAAAAACCCATCTGTTTCCACCGAAAAACCTTTCAGGGGATCGTTTGCAACAGTTTAGCACCACTTTTGAGTGAATTGCAGAACGTCAGATTTTTAGCAGAAATTGTGACCGCGCGGCTTAGGGATTTTTTCAAAAAAAGTTGTTCAGACGTTGAAGGCTAATTCTGTTTCCGATGAAAAAAACCCATCTGTTTCCACCGAAAAACATTTCAGGGGATTACGTGCAACAGTTTCCCAACATTTTTGAGTGAACTGCAGAACATCAGATTTTTAGCAGAAATTGTGACCGCGTGGCTTAGGGATTTTTTCAAAAAAAGTTGTTCAGACCTCGAGGGCTAATTCTGTTTCCGATGATAAAAACCCATCTGTTTCCACCAAAAAACCTTTCAGGGGATCGTTTGCAACAGTTTGGCACCATTTTTGAGTGAATTGCAGAACGTCAGATTTTTTCTGAAATTGTGACCGCGCGGCTTAGGGATTTTTTCAAAAAAACTTGTTCAGACGTTCAGGGCTAATTTTGTTTCCGGTGATAAAAACCCATCTGTTTCCACCAAAAAACATTTCAGGGGATCACTTGCAACAGTTTGGCACCATTTTTGAGTGAATTGCAGAACGTCAGATTTTTAGCAGAAATTGTGACCGCACGGCTTAGGTATTTTTTCAAAAAAAGTTGTTCAGACGTCGAGGGCTCATTCTGTTTCCGATGATAAAAACCCATCTGTTTCCACCGAAAAACCTTTCAGGGGATCGTTTGCAACAGTTTGGCACCATTTTTGAGTGAATTGCAGAACGTCAGATTTTTAGCAGAAATTGTGACCGCGCGGCTTAGGGATTTTTTCAAAAAAAGTTGTTCAGACGTCGAGGGCTAATTCTGTTTCCGATGATAAAAACCCATCTGTTTCCACCGAAAAACATTTCAGGGGATCACGTGCAACAGTTTCCCAACATTTTTGAGTGAATTGCAGAACGTCAGATTTTTAGCAGAAATTGTGACCGCGCGGCTTAGGGATTTTTTCAAAAAAAGTTGTTCAGACGTCGAGGGCTAATTCTGTTTCCAATGATAAAAACCCATCTGTTTCCACCAAAAAACCTTTCAGGGGATCGTTTGCAACAGTTTGAGACCATTTTTGAGTGAATTGCAGAACGTCAGATTTTTAGCAGAAATTGTGACCGCGCGGCTTAGGGATTTTTTCAAAAAAAGTTGTTCAGACGTCGAGGGCTCATTCTGTTTCAATGATAAAAACCCATCTGTTTCCACCAAAAAACCTTTCAGGGGATCGTTTGCAACAGTTTGGCACCATTTTTGAGTGAATTGCAGAACGTCAGATTTTTTCTGAAATTGTGACCGCGCTGCTTAGGGATTTTTTCAAAAAAAATTGTTCAGACGTCCAGGGCTAATTTTGTTTCCGATGATAAAAACCCATCTGTTTCCACCAAAAAACCTTTCAGGGGATCGTTTGCAACAGTTTGAGACCATTTTTGAGTGAATTGCAGAACGTCAGATTTTTAGCAGAAATTGTGACCGCGCGGCTTAGGGATTTTTTCAAAAAAAGTTGTTCAGACGTCAAGGGCTAATTCTGTTTCCGATGATAAAAACCCATCTGTTTCCACCAAAAAACCTTTCAGGGGATCGTTTGCAACAGTTTGACACCATTTTTGAGTGAATTGCAGAACGTCAGATTTTTAGCAGAAATTGTGACCACACGGCTTAGGTATTTTTTCAAAAAAAGTTGTTCAGACGTCGAAGACTCATTCTGTTTCCGATGATAAAAACCCATCTGTTTCCACCGAAAAACCTTTCAGGGGATCGTTTGCAACAGTTTGGCACCATTTTTGAGTGAATTGCAGAACGTCAGATTTTTAGCAGAAATTGTGACCGCGCGGCTTAGGGATTTTTTCAAAAAAAGTTGTTCAGACGTCGAGGGCTCATTCTGTTTCAATGATAAAAACCCATCTGTTTCCACCAAAAAACCTTTCAGGGGATCGTTTGCAACAGTTTTGCACCATTTTTGAGTGAATTGCAGAACGTCAGATTTTTTCTGAAATTGTGACCGCGCGGCTTAGGGATTTTTTCAAAAAAAATTGTTCAGACGTCCAGGGCTAATTTTGTTTCCGATGATAAAAACCCATCTGTTTCCACCAAAAAACCTTTCAGGGGATCGTTTGCAACAGTTTGACACCATTTTTGAGTGAATTGCAGAACGTCAGATTTTTAGCAGAAATTGTGACCACACGGCTTAGGTATTTTTTCAAAAAAAGTTGTTCAGACGTCGAGGGCTAATTCTCTTTCCGATGATAAAAACCCATCTGTTTCCACCGAAAAACCTTTCAGGGGATCACGTGCAACAGTTTCCCAACATTTTTGAGTGAATTGCAGAACGTCAGATTTTTAGCAGAAATTGTGACCGCGCGGCTTAGGGATTTTTTCAAAAAAAGTTGTTCAGACGTTGAAGGCTAATTCTGTTTCCGATGAAAAAAACCCATCTGTTTCCACCGAAAAACATTTCAGCGGATTACGTGCAACAGTTTCCCAACATTTTTGAGTGAACTGCAGAACATCACATTTTTAGCAGAAATTGTGGCCGCGCGGCTTAGGGATTTTTTCAAAAAAAGTTGTTCAGACCTCGAGGGCTCATTCTGTTTCCGATGATAAAAACCCATCTGTTTCCACCAAAAAACCTTTCAGGGGATCGTTTGCAACAGTTTGGCACCATTTTTGAGTGAATTGCAGAACGTCAGATTTTTTCTGAAATTGTGACCGCGCGGCTTAGGGATTTTTTCAAAAAAACTTGTTCAGACGTTCAGGGCTAATTTTGTTTCCGGTGATAAAAACCCATCTGTTTCCACCGAAAAACATTTCAGGGGATTACGTGCAACAGTTTCCCAACATTTTTGAGTGAACTGCAGAACATCAGATTTTTAGCAGAAATTGTGACCGCGCGGCTTAGGGATTTTTTCAAAAAAAGTTGTTCAGACCTCGAGGGCTAATTCTGTTTCCGATGATAAAAACCCATCTGTTTCCACCGAAAAACATTTCAGGGGATCACGTGCAACAGTTTCCCAACATTTTTGAGTGAATTGCAGAACGTCAGATTTTTTCTGAAATTGTGACCGCGCGGCTTAGGGATTTTTTCAAAAAAACTTGTTCAGACGTTCAGGGCTAATTTTGTTTCCGGTGATAAAAACCCATCTGTTTCCACCAAAAAAAATTTCAGGGGATCACTTGCAACAGTTTGGCACCATTTTTGAGTGAATTGCAGAACGTCAGATTTTTAGCAGAAATTGTGACCGCACGGCTTAGGTATTTTTTCAAAAAAAGTTGTTCAGACGTCGAGGGCTCATTCTGTTTCCGATGATAAAAACCCATCTGTTTCCACCGAAAAACCTTTCAGGGGATCGTTTGCAACAGTTTGGCACCATTTTTGAGTGAATTGCAGAACGTCAGATTTTTAGCAGAAATTGTGACCGCGCGGCTTAGGGATTTTTTCAAAAAAAGTTGTTCAGACGTCGAGGGCTAATTCTGTTTCCGACGATAAAAACCCATCTGTTTCCACCGAAAAACATTTCAGGGGATCACTTGCAACAGTTTGAGACCATTTTTGAGTGAATTGCAGAACGTCAGATTTTTAGCAGAAATTGTGACCGCGCGGCTTAGGGATTTTTTCAAAAAAAGTTGTTCAGACGTCGAGGGCTCATTCTGTTTCAATGATAAAAACCCATCTGTTTCCACCGAAAAACCTTTCAGGGGATCGTTTGCAACAGTTTGGCACCACTTTTGAGTGAATTGCAGAACGTCAGATTTTTAGCAGAAATTGTGACCGCGCGGCTTAGGGATTTTTTCAAAAAAAGTTGTTCAGACGTTGAAGGCTAATTCTGTTTCCGATGAAAAAAACCCATCTGTTTCCACCGAAAAACATTTCAGGGGATTACGTGCAACAGTTTCCCAACATTTTTGAGTGAACTGCAGAACATCACATTTTTAGCAGAAATTGTGGCCGCGCGGCTTAGGGATTTTTTCAAAAAAAGTTGTTCAGACCTCGAGGGCTCATTCTGTTTCCGATGATAAAAACCCATCTGTTTCCACCAAAAAACCTTTCAGGGGATCATTTGCAACAGTTTGGCACCATTTTTGAGTGAATTGCAGAACGTCAGATTTTTTCTGAAATTGTGACCGCGCGGCTTAGGGATTTTTTCAAAAAAACTTGTTCAGACGTTCAGGGCTAATTTTGTTTCCGGTGATAAAAACCCATCTGTTTCCACCAAAAAACATTTCAGGGGATCACTTGCAACAGTTTGGCACCATTTTTGAGTGAATTGCAGAACGTCAGATTTTTAGCAGAAATTGTGACCGCACGGCTTAGGTATTTTTTCAAAAAAAGTTGTTCAGACGTCGAGGGCTCATTCTGTTTCCGATGATAAAAACCCATCTGTTTCCACCGAAAAACCTTTCAGGGGATCGTTTGCAACAGTTTGGCACCATTTTTGAGTGAATTGCAGAACGTCAGATTTTTAGCAGAAATTGTGACCGCGCGGCTTAGGGATTTTTTCAAAAAAAGCTGTTCAGACGTCGAGGGCTAATTCTGTTTCCGATGATAAAAACCCATCTGTTTCCACCGAAAAACATTTCAGGGGATCACGTGCAACAGTTTCCCAACATTTTTGAGTGAATTGCAGAACGTCAGATTTTTAGCAGAAATTGTGACCGCGCGGCTTAGGGATTTTTTCAAAAAAAGTTGTTCAGACGTCGAGGGCTAATTCTGTTTCCAATGATAAAAACCCATCTGTTTCCACCAAAAAACCTTTCAGGGGATCGTTTGCAACAGTTTGAGACCATTTTTGAGTGAATTGCAGAACGTCAGATTTTTAGCAGAAATTGTGACCGCGCGGCTTAGGGATTTTTTCAAAAAAAGTTGTTCAGACGTCGAGGGCTCATTCTGTTTCAATGATAAAAACCCATCTGTTTCCACCAAAAAACCTTTCAGGGGATTGTTTGCAACAGTTTGGCACCATTTTTGAGTGAATTGCAGAACGTCAGATTTTTTCTGAAATTGTGACCGCGCGGCTTAGGGATTTTTTCAAAAAAAGTTGTTCAGACGTCGAAGACTCATTCTGTTTCCGATGATAAAAACCCATCTGTTTCCACCAAAAAACCTTTCAGGGGATCGTTTGCAACAGTTTGGCACCATTTTTGAGTGAATTGCAGAACGTCAGATTTTTTCTGAAATTGTGACCGCGCGGCTTAGGGATTTTTTCAAAAAAAGTTGTTCAGACGTCGAGGGCTAATTCTGTTTCCGATGATAAAAACCCATCTGTTTCCACCGAAAAACATTTCAGGGGATCACGTGCAACAGTTTCCCAACATTTTTGAATGAATTGCAGAACGTCAGATTTTTAGCAGAAATTGTGACCGCGCGGCTTAGGGATTTTTTCAAAAAAAGCTGTTCAGACGTCGAGGGCTAATTCTGTTTCCAATGATAAAAACCCATCTGTTTCCACCAAAAAACCTTTCAGGGGATCGTTTGCAACAGTTTGAGACCATTTTTGAGTGAATTGCAGAACGTCAGATTTTTAGCAGAAATTGTGACCGCGTGGCTTAGGGATTTTTTCAAAAAAAGTTGTTCAGACGTCAAGGGCTAATTCTGTTTCCGATGATAAAAACCCATCTGTTTCCACCGAAAAACATTTCAGGGGATCACTTGCAACAGTTTGAGACCATTTTTGAGTGAATTGCAGAACGTCAGATTTTTAGCAGAAATTGTGACCGCGCGGCTTAGGGATTTTTTCAAAAAAAGTTGTTCAGACGTCGAGGGCTCATTCTGTTTCAATGATAAAAACCCATCTGTTTCCACCGAAAAACCTTTCAGGGGATCGTTTGCAACAGTTTGGCACCACTTTTGAGTGAATTGCAGAACGTCAGATTTTTAGCAGAAATTGTGACCGCGCGGCTTAGGGATTTTTTCAAAAAAAGTTGTTCAGACGTTGAAGGCTAATTCTGTTTCCGATGAAAAAAACCCATCTGTTTCCACCGAAAAACATTTCAGTGGATTACGTGCAACAGTTTCCCAACATTTTTGAGTGAACTGCAGAACATCACATTTTTAGCAGAAATTGTGGCCGCGCGGCTTAGGGATTTTTTCAAAAAAATTTGTTCAGACCTCGAGGGCTCATTCTGTTTCCGATGATAAAAACCCATCAGTTTCCACCGAAAAACCTTTCAGGGGATCACTTATAACAGTTTGCCAACATTTTTGAGGGAATTGCAGAACGTCAGATTTTTAGCAGAAATTGTGACCGCGCGGCTTAGGGATTTTTTCAAAAAAAGTTGTTCAGACGTCGAGGGCTCATTCTGTTTCCGATGATAAAAACCCATCTGTTTCCACCGAAAAACCTTTCAGGGGATCGTTTGCAACAGTTTGGCACCATTTTTGAGTGAATTGCAGAACGTCAGATTTTTAGCAGAAATTGTGACCGCGCGGCTTAGGGATTTTTTCAAAAAAAGCTGTTCAGACGTCGAGGGCTAATTCTGTTTCCGATGATAAAAACCCATCTGTTTCCACCGAAAAACATTTCAGGGGATCACGTGCAACAGTTTCCCAACATTTTTGAGTGAATTGCAGAACGTCAGATTTTTAGCAGAAATTGTGACCGCGCGGCTTAGGGATTTTTTCAAAAAAAGTTGTTCAGACGTCGAGGGCTAATTCTGTTTCCAATGATAAAAACCCATCTGTTTCCACCAAAAAACCTTTCAGGGGATCGTTTGCAACAGTTTGAGACCATTTTTGAGTGAATTGCAGAACGTCAGATTTTTAGCAGAAATTGTGACCGCGCGGCTTAGGGATTTTTTCAAAAAAAGTTGTTCAGACGTCGAGGGCTCATTCTGTTTCAATGATAAAAACCCATCTGTTTCCACCAAAAAACCTTTCAGGGGATCGTTTGCAACAGTTTGGCACCATTTTTGAGTGAATTGCAGAACGTCAGATTTTTTCTGAAATTGTGACCGCGCGGCTTAGGGATTTTTTCAAAAAAAATTGTTCAGACGTCCAGGGCTAATTTTGTTTCCGATGATAAAAACCCATCTGTTTCCACCAAAAAACCTTTCAGGGGATCGTTTGCAACAGTTTGACACCATTTTTGAGTGAATTGCAGAACGTCAGATTTTTAGCAGAAATTGTGACCACACGGCTTAGGTATTTTTTCAAAAAAAGTTGTTCAGACGTCGAAGACTCATTCTGTTTCCGATGATAAAAACCCATCTGTTTCCACCGAAAAACCTTTCAGGGGATCGTTTGCAACAGTTTGGCACCATTTTTGAGTGAATTGCAGAACGTCAGATTTTTAGCAGAAATTGTGACCGCGCGGCTTAGGGATTTTTTCAAAAAAAGTTGTTCAGACGTCGAGGGCTAATTCTGTTTCCGATGATAAAAACCCATCTGTTTCCACCGAAAAACATTTCAGGGGATCACGTGCAACAGTTTCCCAACATTTTTGAGTGAATTGCAGAACGTCAGATTTTTAGCAGAAATTGTGACCGCGCGGCTTAGGGATTTTTTCAAAAAAAGTTGTTCAGACGTTGAAGGCTAATTCTGTTTCCGATGAAAAAAACCCATCTGTTTCCACCGAAAAACATTTCAGCGGATTACGTGCAACAGTTTGGCACCATTTTTGAGTGAACTGCAGAACATCACATTTTTAGCAGAAATTGTGGCCGCGCGGCTTAGGGATTTTTTCAAAAAAAGTTGTTCAGACCTCGAGGGCTCATTCTGTTTCCGATGATAAAAACCCATCTGTTTCCACCAAAAAACCTTTCAGGGGATCGTTTGCAACAGTTTGGCACCATTTTTGAGTGAATTGCAGAACGTCAGATTTTTTCTGAAATTGTGACCGCGCGGCTTAGGGATTTTTTCAAAAAAACTTGTTCAGACCTCGAGGGCTAATTCTGTTTCCGATGATAAAAACCCATCTGTTTCCACCAAAAAACCTTTCAGGGGATCACGTGCAACAGTTTCCCAACATTTTTGAGTGAATTGCAGAACGTCAGATTTTTTCTGAAATTGTGACCGCGCGGCTTAGGGATTTTTTCAAAAAAAATTGTTCAGACGTCCAGGGCTAATTTTGTTTCCGATGATAAAAACCCATCTGTTTCCACCAAAAAACCTTTCAGGGGATCGTTTGCAACAGTTTGACACCATTTTTGAGTGAATTGCAGAACGTCAGATTTTTAGCAGAAATTGTGACCACACGGCTTAGGTATTTTTTCAAAAAAAGTTGTTCAGACGTCGAAGACTCATTCTGTTTCCGATGATAAAAACCCATCTGTTTCCACCGAAAAACCTTTCAGGGGATCGTTTGCAACAGTTTGGCACCATTTTTGAGTGAATTGCAGAACGTCAGATTTTTAGCAGAAATTGTGACCGCGCGGCTTAGGGATTTTTTCAAAAAAAGTTGTTCAGACGTCGAGGGCTAATTCTGTTTCCGATGATAAAAACCCATCTGTTTCCACCGAAAAACATTTCAGGGGATCACGTGCAACAGTTTCCCAACATTTTTGAGTGAATTGCAGAACGTCAGATTTTTAGCAGAAATTGTGACCGCGCGGCTTAGGGATTTTTTCAAAAAAAGTTGTTCAGACGTTGAAGGCTAATTCTGTTTCCGATGAAAAAAACCCATCTGTTTCCACCGAAAAACATTTCAGCGGATTACGTGCAACAGTTTGGCACCATTTTTGAGTGAACTGCAGAACATCACATTTTTAGCAGAAATTGTGGCCGCGCGGCTTAGGGATTTTTTCAAAAAAAGTTGTTCAGACCTCGAGGGCTCATTCTGTTTCCGATGATAAAAACCCATCTGTTTCCACCAAAAAACCTTTCAGGGGATCGTTTGCAACAGTTTGGCACCATTTTTGAGTGAATTGCAGAACGTCAGATTTTTTCTGAAATTGTGACCGCGCGGCTTAGGGATTTTTTCAAAAAAACTTGTTCAGACCTCGAGGGCTAATTCTGTTTCCGATGATAAAAACCCATCTGTTTCCACCAAAAAACCTTTCAGGGGATCACGTGCAACAGTTTCCCAACATTTTTGAGTGAATTGCAGAACGTCAGATTTTTTCTGAAATTGTGACCGCGCGGCTTAGGGATTTTTTCAAAAAAACTTGTTCAGACGTTCAGGGCTAATTTTGTTTCCGGTGATAAAAACCCATCTGTTTCCACCCAAAAAAATTTCAGGGGATCACTTGCAACAGTTTGGCACCATTTTTGAGTGAATTGCAGAACGTCAGATTTTTAGCAGAAATTGTGACCGCACGGCTTAGGTATTTTTTCAAAAAAAGTTGTTCAGACGTCGAGGGCTCATTCTGTTTCCGATGATAAAAACCCATCTGTTTCCACCGAAAAACCTTTCAGGGGATCGTTTGCAACAGTTTGGCACCATTTTTGAGTGAATTGCAGAACGTCAGATTTTTAGCAGAAATTGTGACCGCGCGGCTTAGGGATTTTTTCAAAAAAAGTTGTTCAGACGTCGAGGGCTAATTCTGTTTCCGATGATAAAAACCCATCTGTTTCCACCGAAAAACATTTCAGGGGATCACTTGCAACAGTTTGAGACCATTTTTGAGTGAATTGCAGAACGTCAGATTTTTAGCAGAAATTGTGACCGCGCGGCTTAGGGATTTTTTCAAAAAAAGTTGTTCAGACGTCGAGGGCTCATTCTGTTTCAATGATAAAAACCCATCTGTTTCCACCGAAAAACCTTTCAGGGGATCGTTTGCAACAGTTTGGCACCACTTTTGAGTGAATTGCAGAACGTCAGATTTTTAGCAGAAATTGTGACGGCGCGGCTTAGGGATTTTTTCAAAAAAAGTTGTTCAGACGTTGAAGGCTAATTCTGTTTCCGATGAAAAAAACCCATCTGTTTCCACCGAAAAACATTTCAGGGGATTACGTGCAACAGTTTCCCAACATTTTTGAGTGAACTGCAGAACATCACATTTTTAGCAGAAATTGTGGCCGCGCGGCTTAGGGATTTTTTCAAAAAAAGTTGTTCAGACCTCGAGGGCTCATTCTGTTTCCGATGATAAAAACCCATCTGTTTCCACCAAAAAACCTTTCAGGGGATCGTTTGCAACAGTTTGGCACCATTTTTGAGTGAATTGCAGAACGTCAGATTTTTTCTGAAATTGTGACCGCGCGGCTTAGGGATTTTTTCAAAAAAACTTGTTCAGACGTTCAGGGCTAATTTTGTTTCCGGTGATAAAAACCCATCTGTTTCCACCAAAAAACATTTCAGGGGATCACTTGCAACAGTTTGGCACCATTTTTGAGTGAATTGCAGAACGTCAGATTTTTAGCAGAAATTGTGACCGCACGGCTTAGGTATTTTTTCAAAAAAAGTTGTTCAGACGTCGAGGGCTCATTCTGTTTCCGATGATAAAAACCCATCTGTTTCCACCGAAAAACCTTTCAGGGGATCGTTTGCAACAGTTTGAGACCATTTTTGAGTGAATTGCAGAACGTCAGATTTTTAGCAGAAATTGTGACCGCGCGGCTTAGGGATTTTTTCAAAAAAAGTTGTTCAGACGTCGAGGGCTCATTCTGTTTCAATGATAAAAACCCATCTGTTTCCACCAAAAAACATTTCAGGGGATCACGTGCAACAGTTTCCCAACATTTTTGAGTGAATTGCAGAACGTCAGATTTTTAGCAGAAATTGTGACCGCGCGGCTTAGGGATTTTTTCAAAAAAAGTTGTTCAGACGTCGAGGGCTAATTCTGTTTCCGATGATAAAAACCCATCTGTTTCCACCGAAAAACATTTCAGGGGATCACGTGCAACAGTTTCCCAACATTTTTGAATGAATTGCAGAACGTCAGATTTTTAGCAGAAATTGTGACCGCGCGGCTTAGGGATTTTTTCAAAAAAAGCTGTTCAGACGTCGAGGGCTAATTCTGTTTCCGATGATAAAAACCCATCTGTTTCCACCGAAAAACATTTCAGGGGATCGTTTGCAACAGTTTGAGACCATTTTTGAGTGAATTGCAGAACGTCAGATTTTTAGCAGAAATTGTGACCGCGCGGCTTAGGGATTTTTTCAAAAAAAGTTGTTCAGACGTCAAGGGCTAATTCTGTTTCCGATGATAAAAACCCATCTGTTTCCACCGAAAAACATTTCAGGGGATCACTTGCAACAGTTTGAGACCATTTTTGAGTGAATTGCAGAACGTCAGATTTTTAGCAGAAATTGTGACCGCGCGGCTTAGGGATTTTTTCAAAAAAAGTTGTTCAGACGTCGAGGGCTCATTCTGTTTCAATGATAAAAACCCATCTGTTTCCACCGAAAAACCTTTCAGGGGATCGTTTGCAACAGTTTGGCACCACTTTTGAGTGAATTGCAGAACGTCAGATTTTTAGCAGAAATTGTGACCGCGCGGCTTAGGGATTTTTTCAAAAAAAGTTGTTCAGACGTTGAAGGCTAATTCTGTTTCCGATGAAAAAAACCCATCTGTTTCCACCGAAAAACATTTCAGGGGATTACGTGCAACAGTTTCCCAACATTTTTGAGTGAACTGCAGAACATCACATTTTTAGCAGAAATTGTGGCCGCGCGGCTTAGGGATTTTTTCAAAAAAAGTTGTTCAGACCTCGAGGGCTCATTCTGTTTCCGATGATAAAAACCCATCTGTTTCCACCAAAAAACCTTTCAGGGGATCGTTTGCAACAGTTTGGCACCATTTTTGAGTGAATTGCAGAACGTCAGATTTTTTCTGAAATTGTGACCGCGCGGCTTAGGGATTTTTTCAAAAAAACTTGTTCAGACGTTCAGGGCTAATTTTGTTTCCGGTGATAAAAACCCATCTGTTTCCACCGAAAAACATTTCAGGGGATTACGTGCAACAGTTTCCCAACATTTTTGAGTGAACTGCAGAACATCAGATTTTTAGCAGAAATTGTGACCTTAGGGATTTGTTCAGACGTTCAGGGCTAATTTTGTTTCCGGTGATAAAAACCCATCTGTTTCCACCAAAAAACATTTCAGGGGATCACTTGCAACAGTTTGGCACCATTTTTGAGTGAATTGCAGAACGTCAGATTTTTAGCAGAAATTGTGACCGCACGGCTTAGGTATTTTTTCAAAAAAAGTTGTTCAGACGTCGAGGGCTCATTCTGTTTCCGATGATAAAAACCCATCTGTTTCCACCGAAAAACCTTTCAGGGGATCGTTTGCAACAGTTTGGCACCATTTTTGAGTGAATTGCAGAACGTCAGATTTTTAGCAGAAATTGTGACCGCGCGGCTTAGGGATTTTTTCAAAAAAAGTTGTTCAGACGTCGAGGGCTAATTCTGTTTCCGATGATAAAAACCCATCTGTTTCCACCGAAAAACATTTCAGGGGATCACGTGCAACAGTTTCCCAACATTTTTGAGTGAATTGCAGAACGTCAGATTTTTAGCAGAAATTGTGACCGCGCGGCTTAGGGATTTTTTCAAAAAAAGTTGTTCAGACGTCGAGGGCTAATTCTGTTTCCAATGATAAAAACCCATCTGTTTCCACCAAAAAACCTTTCAGGGGATCGTTTGCAACAGTTTGAGACCATTTTTGAGTGAATTGCAGAACGTCAGATTTTTAGCAGAAATTGTGACCGCGCGGCTTAGGGATTTTTTCAAAAAACGTTGTTCAGACGTCGAGGGCTCATTCTGTTTCAATGATAAAAACCCATCTGTTTCCACCGAAAAACCTTTCAGGGGATCGTTTGCAACAGTTTGGCACCATTTTTGAGTGAATTGCAGAACGTCAGATTTTTTCTGAAATTCTGACCGCGCGGCTTAGGGATTTTTTCAAAAAAAATTGTTCAGACGTCCAGGGCTAATTTTGTTTCCGATGATAAAAACCCATCTGTTTCCACCAAAAAACCTTTCAGGGGATCGTTTGCAACAGTTTGGCACCATTTTTGAGTGAATTGCAGAACGTCAGATTTTTTCTGAAATTGTGACCGCGCGGCTTAGGGATTTTTTCAAAAAAACTTGTTCAGACGTTCAGGGCTAATTTTGTTTCCGGTGATAAAAACCCATCTGTTTCCACCGAAAAACATTTCAGGGGATCACTTACAACAGTATGGCACCATTTTTGAGTGAATTGCAGAACGTCAGATTTTTAGCAGAAATTGTGACCGCACGGCTTAGGTATTTTTTCAAAAAAAGTTGTTCAGACGTCGAGGGCTCATTCTGTTTCCGATGATAAAAACCCATCTGTTTCCACCGAAAAACATTTCAGGGGATCTCTTGCAACAGTTTGCCAACATTTTTGAGTGAATTGCAGAACGTCAGATTTTTAGCAAAAATTGTGACCGCGCGGCTTAGGGATTTTTTCAAAAAAAGTTGTTCAGACGTCGAGGGCTAATTCTGTTTCCGATGATAAAAACCCATCTGTTTCCACCGAAAAACATTTCAGGGGGTCACTTGCAACGGTTTGCCAACATTTTTGAGTGAATTGCAGAACGTCAGATTTTTAGCAGAAATTGTGACCGCTCGGCTTAGGGATTTATTCAAAAAAAGTTGTTCAGACGTCGAGGGCTGATTCTGTTACCGATGATAAAAACCCATCTGTTTCCACCGAAAAACATTTCAGGGGATCACTTGCAACAGTTTGGCACCATTTTTGAGTGAATTGCAGAACGTCAGATTTTTAGCAGAAATTGTGACCGCACGGCTTAGGTATTTTTTCAAAAAAAGTTGTTCAGACGTCGAAGACTCATTCTGTTTCCGATGATAAAAACCCATCTGTTTCCACCGAAAAACCTTTCAGGGGATCGTTTGCAACAGTTTGGCACCATTTTTGAGTGAATTGCAGAACGTCAGATTTTTAGCAGAAATTGTGACCGCGCGGCTTAGGGATTTTTTCAAAAAAAGTTGTTCAGACGTCGAGGGCTAATTCTGTTTCCGATGATAAAAACCCATCTGTTTCCACCGAAAAACATTTCAGGGGATCACGTGCAACAGTTTCCCAACATTTTTGAGTGAATTGCAGAACGTCAGATTTTTAGCAGAAATTGTGACCGCGCGGCTTGGGATTTTTTCAAAAAAAGTTGTTCAGACGTCGAGGGCTAATTCTGTTTCCAATGATAAAAACCCATCTGTTTCCACCAAAAAACCTTTCAGGGGATCGTTTGCAACAGTTTGAGACCATTTTTGAGTGAATTGCAGAACGTCAGATTTTTAGCAGAAATTGTGACCGCGCGGCTTAGGGATTTTTTCAAAAAAAGTTGTTCAGACGTCGAGGGCTAATTCTGTTTCCGATGATAAAAACCCATCTGTTTCCACCAAAAAACCTTTCAGGGGATCGTTTGCAACAGTTTGGCACCATTTTTGAATGAATTGCAGAACGTCAGATTTTTAGCAGAAATTGTGACCGCGCGGCTTAGGGATTTTTTCAAAAAAACTTGTTCAGACGTTCAGGGCTAATTTTGTTTCCGGTGATAAAAACCCATCTGTTTCCACCGAAAAACATTTCAGGGGATCACGTGCAACAGTTTGGCACCATTTTTGAGTGAATTGCAGAACGTCAGATTTTTAGCAGAAATTGTGACCGCACGGCTTAGGTATTTTTTCAAAAAAAGTTGTTCAGACGTCGAGGGCTCATTCTGTTTCCGATGATAAAAACCCATCTGTTTCCACCCAAAAACATTTCAGAGGATCACTTGCAACAGTTTGGCACCATTTTTGAGTGAATTGCAGAACGTCAGATTTTTAGCAGAAATTGTGACCGCACGGCTTAGGTATTTTTTCAAAAAAAGTTGTTCAGACGTCGAGGGCTCATTCTGTTTCCGATGATAAAAACCCATCTGTTTCCACCGAAAAACATTTCAGGGGATCACTTGCAACAGTTTGCCAACATTTTTGAGTGAATTGCAGAACGTCAGATTTTTAGCAGAAATTGTGACCGCGCGGCTTAGGGATTTTTTCAAAAAAAGTTGTTCAGACCTCGAGGGCTAATTCTGTTTCCGATGATAAAAACCCATCTGTTTCCACCAAAAAACCTTTCAGGGGATCGTTTGCAACAGTTTGGCACCATTTTTGAGTGAATTGCAGAACGTCAGATTTTTTCTGAAATTGTGACCGCACGGCTTAGGGATTTTTTCAAAAAAAACTTGTTCAGACGTTCAGGGCTAATTTTGTTTCCGGTGATAAAAACCCATCTGTTTCCACCAAAAAACATTTCAGGGGATCACTTGCAACAGTTTGGCACCATTTTTGAGTGAATTGCAGAACGTCAGATTTTTAGTAGAAATTGTGACCGCACGGCTTAGGTATTTTTTCAAAAAAAGTTGTTCAGACGTCGAGGGCTCATTCTGTTTCCGATGATAAAAACCCATCTGTTTCCACCGAAAAACCTTTCAGGGGATCGTTTGCAACAGTTTGGCACCATTTTTGAGTGAATTGCAGAACGTCAGATTTTTAGCAGAAATTGTGACCGCGCGGCTTAGGGATTTTTTCAAAAAAACTTGTTCAGACGTTCAGGGCTAATTTTGTTTCCGGTGATAAAAACCCATCTGTTTCCACCGAAAAACATTTCAGGGGATCACTTGCAACAGTTTGGCACCATTTTTGAGTGAATTGCAGAACGTCAGATTTTTAGCAGAAATTGTGACCGCACGGCTTAGGTATTTTTTCAAAAAAAGTTGTTCAGACGTCGAGGGCTCATTCTGTTTCCGATGATAAAAACCCATCTGTTTCCACCGAAAAACCTTTCAGGGGATCGTTTGCAACAGTTTGGCACCATTTTTGAGTGAATTGCAGAACGTCAGATTTTTTCTGAAATTGTGACCGCGCGGCTTAGGGATTTTTTCAAAAAAACTTGTTCAGACTTTCAGGGCTAATTTTGTTTCCGGTGATAAAAACCCATCTGTTTCCACCGAAAAACATTTCAGGGGATTACGTGCAACAGTTTCCCAACATTTTTGAGTGAACTGCAGAACATCAGATTTTTTGCAGAAATTGTGATCGCGCGGCTTAGGGATCTTTTCAAAAAAAGTTGTTCAGACGTCGAGGGCTAATTCTGTTTCCGATGATAAAAACCCATCTGTTTCCACCAAAAAACCTTTCAGGGGATCGTTTGCAACAGTTTGGCACCATTTTTGAGTGAATTGCAGAACGTCAGATTTTTTCTGAAATTGTGACCGCGCGGCTTAGGGATTTTTTCAAAAAAACTTGTTCAGACGTTCAGGGCTAATTTTGTTTCCGGTGATAAAAACCCATCTGCTTCCACCAAAAAACATTTCAGGGGATCACTTGCAACAGTTTGGCACCATTTTTGAGTGAATTGCAGAACGTCAGATTTTTAGCAGAAATTGTGACCGCACGGCTTAGGTATTTTTTCAAAAAAAGTTGTTCAGACGTCGAGGGCTCATTCTGTTTCCGATGATAAAAACCCATCTGTTTCCACCGAAAAACCTTTCAGGGGATCGTTTGCAACAGTTTGGCACCATTTTTGAGTGAATTGCAGAACGTCAGATTTTTAGCAGAAATTGTGACCGCGCGGCTTAGGGATTTTTTCAAAAAAAGTTGTTCAGACGTCGAGGGCTAATTCTGTTTCCGATGATAAAAACCCATCTGTTTCCACCGAAAAACATTTAAGGGGATCACGTGCAACAGTTTCCCAACATTTTTGAGTGAATTGCAGAACGTCAGATTTTTAGCAGAAATTGTGACCGCGCGGCTTAGGGATTTTTTCAAAAAAAGTTGTTCAGACGTCGAGGGCTAATTCTGTTTCCAATGATAAAAACCCATCTGTTTCCACCAAAAAACCTTTCAGGGGATCGTTTGCAACAGTTTGAGACCATTTTTGAGTGAATTGCAGAACGTCAGATTTTTAGCAGAAATTGTGACCGCGCGGCTTAGGGATTTTTTCAAAAAAAGTTGTTCAGACGTCGAGGGCTCATTCTGTTTCAATGATAAAAACCCATCTGTTTCCACCGAAAAACCTTTCAGGGGATCGTTTGCAACAGTTTGGCACCATTTTTGAGTGAATTGCAGAACGTCAGATTTTTTCTGAAATTGTGACCGCGCGGCTTAGGGATTTTTTCAAAAAAAATTGTTCAGACGTCCAGGGCTAATTTTGTTTCCGATGATAAAAACCCATCTGTTTCCACCAAAAAACCTTTCAGGGGATCGTTTGCAACAGTTTGGCACCATTTTTGAGTGAATTGCAGAACGTCAGATTTTTTCTGAAATTGTGACCGCGCGGCTTAGGGATTTTTTCAAAAAAACTTGTTCAGACGTTCAGGGCTAATTTTGTTTCCGGTGATAAAAACCCATCTGTTTCCACCGAAAAACCTTTCAGGGGATCGTTTGCAACAGTTTGGCACCATTTTTGAGTGAATTGCAGAACGTCAGATTTTTAGCAGAAATTGTGACCGCGCGGCTTAGGGATTTTTTCAAAAAAAGTTGTTCAGACGTCGAGGGCTAATTCTGTTTCCGATGATAAAAACCCATCTGTTTCCACCGAAAAACATTTCAGGGGATCACGTGCAACAGTTTCCCAACATTTTTGAGGGAATTGCAGAACGTCAGATTTTTAGCAGAAATTGTGACCGCGCGGCTTGGGTTTTTTTCAAAAAAAGTTCTTCAGACGTCGAGGGCTAATTCTGTTTCCGATGATAAAAACCCATCTGTTTCCACCGAAAAACCTTTCAGGGGATTGTTTGCAACAGTTTGGCACCATTTTTGAGTGAATTGCAGAACGTCAGATTTTTAGCAGAAATTGTGACCGCGCGGCTTAGGGATTTTTTCAAAAAAACTTGTTCAGACGTCGAGGGCTAATTCTGTTTCCGGTGATAAAAACCCATCTGTTTCCACCGAAAAACATTTGAGGGGATCACTTGCAACAGTTTGGCACCATTTTTGAGTGAATTGCAGAACGTCAGATTTTTAGCAGAAATTGTGACCGCGCGGCTTAGGGATTTTTTCAAAAAAAGTTGTTCAGACGTCAAGGGCTAATTCTGTTTCCGATGATAAAAACCCATCTGTTTCCACCGAAAAACATTTCAGGGGATCACTTGCAACAGTTTGAGACCATTTTTGAGTGAATTGCAGAACGTCAGATTTTTAGCAGAAATTGTGACCGCGCGGCTTAGGGATTTTTTCAAAAAAAGTTGTTCAGACGTCGAGGGCTCATTCTGTTTCAATGATAAAAACCCATCTGTTTCCACCGAAAAACCTTTCAGGGGATCGTTTGCAACAGTTTGGCACCATTTTTGAGTGAATTGCAGAACGTCAGATTTTTTCTGAAATTGTGACCGCGCGGCTTAGGGATTTTTTCAAAAAAACTTGTTCAGAGGTTCAGGGCTAATTTTGTTTCCGGTGATTAAAACCCATCTGTTTCCACCGAAAAACATTTCAGGGGATTACGTGCAACAGTTTCCCAACATTTTTGAGTGAACTGCAGAACATCAGATTTTTAGCAGAAATTGTGACCGCGCGGCTTAGGGATTTTTTCAAAAAAAGTTGTTCAGACCTCGAGGGCTCATTCTGTTTCCGATGATAAAAACCCATCTGTTTCCACCGAAAAACATTTCAGGGGATCTCTTGCAACAGTTTGCCAACATTTTTGAGTGAATTGCAGAACGTCAGATTTTTAGCAAAAATTGTGACCGCGCGGCTTAGGGATTTTTTCAAAAAAAGTTGTTCAGACGTTGAAGGCTAATTCTGTTTCCGATGAAAAAAACCCATCTGTTTCCACCGAAAAACCTTTCAGGGGATCGTTTGCAACAGTTTGGCACCATTTTTGAGTGAATTGCAGAACGTCAGATTTTTTCTGAAATTGTGACCGCGCGGCTTAGGGATTTTTTCAAAAAAACTTGTTCAGACGTTCAGGGCTAATTTTGTTTCCGGTGATAAAAACCCATCTGTTTCCACCGAAAAACATTTCAGGGGATTACGTGCAACAGTTTCCCAACATTTTTGAGTGAACTGCAGAACATCAGATTTTTAGCAGAAATTGTGACCGCGCGGCTTAGGGATCTTTTCAAAAAAAGTTGTTCAGACGTCGAGGGCTAATTCTGTTTCCGATGATAAAAACCCATCTGTTTCCACCAAAAAACCTTTCAGGGGATCGTTTGCAACAGTTTGGCACCATTTTTGAGTGAATTGCAGAACGTCAGATTTTTTCTGAAATTGTGACCGCGCGGCTTAGGGATTTTTTCAAAAAAACTTGTTCAGACGTTCAGGGCTAATTTTGTTTCCGGTGATAAAAACCCATCTGTTTCCACCAAAAAACATTTCAGGGGATCACTTGCAACAGTTTGGCACCATTTTTGAGTGAATTGCAGAACGTCAGATTTTTAGCAGAAATTGTGACCGCACGGCTTAGGTATTTTTTCAAAAAAAGTTGTTCAGACGTCGAGGGCTCATTCTGTTTCCGATGATAAAAACCCATCTGTTTCCACCGAAAAACCTTTCAGGGGATCGTTTGCAACAGTTTGGCACCATTTTTGAGTGAATTGCAGAACGTCAGATTTTTAGCAGAAATTGTGACCGCGCGGCTTAGGGATTTTTTCCAAAAAGTTGTTCAGACGTCGAGGGCTAATTCTGTTTCCGATGATAAAAACCCATCTGTTTCCACCGAAAAACATTTCAGGGGATCACGTGCAACAGTTTCCCAACATTTTTGAGTGAATTGCAGAACGTCAGGTTTTTAGCAGAAATTGTGACCGCGCGGCTTAGGGATTTTTTCAAAAAAAGTTGTTCAGACGTCGAGGGCTCATTCTGTTTCCGATGATAAAAACCCATCTGTTTCCACCAAAAAACCGTTCAGGGGATCGTTTGCAACAGTTTGAGACCATTTTTGAGTGAATTGCAGAACGTCAGATTTTTAGCAGAAATTGTGACCGCGCGGCTTAGGGATTTTTTCAAAAAAAGTTGTTCAGACGTCGAGGGCTCATTCTGTTTCAATGATAAAAACCCATCTGTTTCCACCGAAAAACCTTTCAGGGGATCGTTTGCAACAGTTTGGCACCATTTTTGAGTGAATTGCAGAACGTCAGATTTTTTCTGAAATTGTGACCGCGCGGCTTAGGGATTTTTTCAAAAAAAATTGTTCCGACGTCCAGGGCTAATTTTGTTTCCGATGATAAAAACCCATCTGTTTCCACCAAAAAACCTTTCAGGGGATCGTTTGCAACAGTTTGGCACCATTTTTGAGTGAATTGCAGAACGTCAGATTTTTTCTGAAATTGTGACCGCGCGGCTTAGGGATTTTTTCAAAAAAACTTGTTCAGACGTTCAGGGCTAATTTTGTTTCCGGTGATAAAAACCCATCTGTTTCCACCGAAAAACATTTCAGGGGATCACTTGCAACAGTTTGGCACCATTTTTGAGTGAATTGCAGAACGTCAGATTTTTAGCAGAAATTGTGACCGCACGGCTTAGGTATTTTTTCAAAAAAAGTTGTTCAGACGTCGAGGGCTCATTCTGTTTCCGATGATAAAAACCCATCTGTTTCCACCGAAAAACATTTCAGGGGATCTCTTGCAACAGTTTGCCAACATTTTTGAGTGAATTGCAGAACGTCAGATTTTTAGCAAAAATTGTGACCGCGCGGCTTAGGGATTTTTTCAAAAAAAGTTGTTCAGACGTCGAGGGCTAATTCTGTTTCCAATGATAAAAACCCATCTGTTTCCACCAAAAAACCTTTCAGGGGATCGTTTGCAACAGTTTGAGACCATTTTTGAGTGAATTGCAGAACGTCAGATTTTTAGCAGAAATTGTGACCGCTCGGCTTAGGGATTTTTTCAAAAAAAGTTGTTCAGACGTCGAGGGCTAATTCTGTTTCCGATGATAAAAACCCATCTGTTTCCACCGAAAAACCTTTCAGGGGATCGTTTGCAACAGTTTGGCACCATTTTTGAGTGAATTGCAGAACGTCAGATTTTTAGCAGAAATTGTGACCGCGCGGCTTAGGGATTTTTTCAAAAAAACTTGTTCAGACGTTCAGGGCTAATTTTGTTTCCGGTGATAAAAACCCATCTGTTTCCACCGAAAAACATTTCAGGGGATCACTTGCAACAGTTTGGCACCATTTTTGAGTGAATTGCAGAACGTCAGATTTTTAGCAGAAATTGTGACCGCACGGCTTAGGTATTTTTTCAAAAAAAGTTGTTCAGACGTCAAGGGCTCATTCTGTTTCCGATGATAAAAACCCATCTGTTTCCACCCAAAAACATTTCAGAGGATCACTTGCAACAGTTTGGCACCATTTTTGAGTGAATTGCAGAACGTCAGATTTTTAGCAGAAATTGTGACCGCACGGCTTAGGTATTTTTTCAAAAAAAGTTGTTCAGACGTCGAGGGCTCATTCTGTTTCCGATGATAAAAACCCATCTGTTTCCACCGAAAAACATTTCAGGGGATCACTTGCAACAGTTTGCCAACATTTTTGAGTGAATTGCAGAACGTCAGATTTTTAGCAGAAATTGTGACCGCGCGGCTTAGGGATTTTTTCAAAAAAAGTTGTTCAGACGTCGAGGGCTAATTCTGTTTCCGATGATAAAAACCCATCTGTTTCCACCGAAAAACATTTCAGGGGGTCACTTGCAACGGTTTGCCAACATTTTTGAGTGAATTGCAGAACGTCAGATTTTTAGCAGAAATTGTGACCACACGGCTTAGGTATTTTTTCAAAAAAAGTTGTTCAGACGTCGAAGACTCATTCTGTTTCCGATGATAAAAACCCATCTGTTTCCACCGAAAAACCTTTCAGGGGATCGTTTGCAACAGTTTGGCACCATTTTTGAGTGAATTGCAGAACGTCAGATTTTTAGCAGAAATTGTGACCGCGCGGCTTAGGGATTTTTTCAAAAAAAGTTGTTCAGACGTCGAGGGCTAATTCTGTTTCCGATGATAAAAACCCATCTGTTTCCACCGAAAAACATTTCAGGGGATCACGTGCAACAGTTTGAGACCATTTTTGAGTGAATTGCAGAACGTCAGATTTTTAGCAGAAATTGTGACCGCGCGGCTTAGGGATTTTTTCAAAAAAAGTTGTTCAGACGTCGAGGGCTAATTCTGTTTCCGATGATAAAAACCCATCTGTTTCCACCGAAAAACCTTTCAGGGGATCGTTTGCAACAGTTTGGCACCATTTTTGAGTGAATTGCAGAACGTCAGATTTTTAGCAGAAATTGTGACCGCGCGGCTTAGGGATTTTTTCAAAAAAAGTTGTTCAGACGTCGAAGACTCATTCTGTTTCCGATGATAAAAACCCATCTGTTTCCACCGAAAAACCTTTCAGGGGATCGTTTGCAACAGTTTGGCACCATTTTTGAGTGAATTGCAGAACGTCAGATTTTTAGCAGAAATTGTGACCGCGCGGCTTAGGGATTTTTTCAAAAAAAGTTGTTCAGACGTCAAGGGCTAATTCTGTTTCCGATGATAAAAACCCATCTGTTTCCACCGAAAAACATTTCAGGGGATCACTTGCAACAGTTTGAGACCATTTTTGAGTGAATTGCAGAACGTCAGATTTTTAGCAGAAATTGTGACCGCGCGGCTTAGGGATTTTTTCAAAAAAAGTTGTTCAGACGTCGAGGGCTCATTCTGTTTCAATGATAAAAACCCATCTGTTTCCACCGAAAAACCTTTCAGGGGATCGTTTGCAACAGTTTCCCAACATTTTTGAGTGAACTGCAGAACATCAGATTTTTAGCAGAAATTGTGACCGCGCGGCTTAGGGATTTTTTCAAAAAAAGTTGTTCAGACCTCGAGGGCTAATTCTGTTTCCGATGAAAAAAACCCATCTGTTTCCACCGAAAAACATTTCAGGGGATTACGTGCAACAGTTTCCCAACATTTTTGCGTGAACTGCAGAACATCAGATTTTTAGCAGAAATTGTGGCCGCGCGGCTTAGGGATTTTTTCAAAAAAAGTTGTTCAGACCTCGAGGGCTCATTCTGTTTCCGATGATAAAAACCCATCTGTTTCCACCAAAAAACCTTTCAGGGGATCGTTTGCAACAGTTTGGCACCATTTTTGAGTGAATTGCAGAACGTCAGATTTTTTCTGAAATTGTGACCGCGCGGCTTAGGGATTTTTTCAAAAAAAACTTGTTCAGACGTTCAGGGCTAATTTTGTTTCCGGTGATAAAAACCCATCTGTTTCCACCAAAAAACATTTCAGGGGATCACTTGCAACAGTTTGGCACCATTTTTGAGTGAATTGCAGAACGTCAGATTTTTAGCAGAAATTGTGACCGCACGGCTTAGGTATTTTTTCAAAAAAAGTTGTTCAGACGTCGAGGGCTCATTCTGTTTCCGATGATAAAAACCCATCTGTTTCCACCGAAAAACATTTCAGGTGATCTCTTGCAACGGTTTGCCAACATTTTTGAGTGAATTGCAGAACGTCAGATTTTTAGCAGAAATTGTGACCGCTCGGCTTAGGGATTTATTCAAAAAAAGTTGTTCAGACGTCGAAGACTCATTCTGTTTCCGATGATAAAAACCCATCTGTTTCCACCGAAAAACCTTTCAGGGGATCGTTTGCAACAGTTTGGCACCATTTTTGAGTGAATTGCAGAACGTCAGATTTTTAGCAGAAATTGTGACCACGCGGCTTAGGGATTTTTTCAAAAAAAGGTGTTCAGACGTCGAGGGCTAATTCTGTTTCCGATGATAAAAACCCATCTGTTTCCACCGAAAAACATTTCAGGGGATCACGTGCAACAGTTTGAGACCATTTTTGAGTGAATTGCAGAACGTCAGATTTTTAGCAGAAATTGTGACCGCGCGGCTTAGGGATTTTTTCAAAAAAAGTTGTTCAGACGTCGAGGGCTAATTCTGTTTCCGATGATAAAAACCCATCTGTTTCCACCGAAAAACCTTTCAGGGGATCGTTTGCAACAGTTTGGCACCATTTTTGAGTGAATTGCAGAACGTCAGATTTTTAGCAGAAATTGTGACCGCGCGGCTTAGGGATTTTTTCAAAAAAAGTTGTTCAGACGTCGAGGGCTAATTCTGTTTCCGATGATAAAAACCCATCTGTTTCCACCGAAAAACATTTCAGGGGATCACGTGCAACAGTTTCCCAACATTTTTGAGTGAATTGCAGAACGTCAGATTTTTAGCAGAAATTGTGACCGCGCGGCTTAGGGATTTTTTCAAAAAAAATTGTTCAGACGTCCAGGGCTAATTTTGTTTCCGATGATAAAAACCCATCTGTTTCCACCAAAAAACCTTTCAGGGGATCGTTTGCAACAGTTTGACACCATTTTTCAGTGAATTGCAGAACGTCAGATTTTTTCTGAAATTGTGACCGCGCGGCTTAGGGATTTTTTCAAAAAAACTTGTTCAGACGTTCAGGGCTAATTTTGTTCCGGTGATAAAATCCCATCTGTTTCCACCGAAAAACATTTCAGGGGATTACGTGCAACAGTTTCCCAACATTTTTGAGTGAACTGCAGAACGTCAGATTTTTAGCAGAAATTGTGACCGCGCGGCTTAGGGATTTTTTCAAAAAAAGTTGTTCAGACGTCGAGGGCTAATTCTGTTTCCGATGATAAAAACCCATCTGTTTCCACCGAAAAACATTTCAGGGGATCACGTGCAACAGTTTCCCAACATTTTTTAGTGAATTGCAGAACATCAGATTTTTAGCAGAAATTGTGACCGCGCGGCTTAGGGATTTTTTCAAAAAAAGTTGTTCAGACGTCGAGGGCTAATTCTGTTTCCAATGATAAAAACCCATCTGTTTCCACCAAAAAACCTTTCAGGGGATCGTTTGCAACAGTTTGAGACCATTTTTGAGTGAATTGCAGAACGTCAGATTTTTAGCAGAAATTGTGACCGCGCGGCTTAGGGATTTTTTCAAAAAAAGTTGTTCAGACGTCGAGGGCTAATTCTGTTTCCGATGATAAAAACCCATCTGTTTCCACCGAAAAACATTTCAGGGGATCACGTGCAACAGTTTCCCAACATTTTTTAGTGAATTGCAGAACATCAGATTTTTAGCAGAAATTGTGACCGCGCGGCTTAGGGATTTTTTCAAAAAAAGTTGTTCAGACGTCGAGGGCTAATTCTGTTTCAATGATAAAAACCCATCTGTTTCCACCGAAAAACCTTTCAGGGGATCGTTTGCAACAGTTTGGCACCATTTTTGAGTGAATTGCAGAACGTCAGATTTTTTCTGAAATTGTGACCGCGCGGCTTAGGGATTTTTTCAAAAAAAATTGTTCAGACGTCCAGGGCTAATTTTGTTTCCGATGATAAAAACCCATCTGTTTCCACCAAAAAACCTTTCAGGGGATCGTTTGCAACAGTTTGACACCATTTTTCAGTAAATTGCAGAACGTCAGATTTTTTCTGAAATTGTGACCGCGCGGCTTAGGGATTTTTTCAAAAAAACTTGTTCAGACGTTCAGGGCTAATTTTGTTCCGGTGATAAAATCCCATCTGTTTCCACCGAAAAACATTTCAGGGGATTACGTGCAACAGTTTCCCAACATTTTTGAGTGAACTGCAGAACGTCAGATTTTTAGCAGAAATTGTGACCGCGCGGCTTAGGGATTTTTTCAAAAAAAGTTGTTCAGACGTCGAGGGCTAATTCTGTTTCCGATGATAAAAACCCATCTGTTTCCACCGAAAAACATTTCAGGGGATCACGTGCAACAGTTTCCCAACATTTTTTAGTGAATTGCAGAACATCAGATTTTTAGCAGAAATTGTGACCGCGCGGCTTAGGGATTTTTTCAAAAAAAGTTGTTCAGACGTCGAGGGCTAATTCTGTTTCCAATGATAAAAACCCATCTGTTTCCACCAAAAAACCTTTCAGGGGATCGTTTGCAACAGTTTGAGACCATTTTTGAGTGAATTGCAGAACGTCAGATTTTTAGCAGAAATTGTGACCGCGCGGCTTAGGGATTTTTTCAAAAAAAGTTGTTCAGACGTCGAGGGCTCATTCTGTTTCAATGATAAAAACCCATCTGTTTCCACCGAAAAACCTTTCAGGGGATCGTTTGCAACAGTTTGGCACCATTTTTGAGTGAATTTCAGAACGTCAGATTTTTTCTGAAATTGTGACCGCGCGGCTTAGGGATTTTTTCAAAAAAACCTGTTCAGACGTTCAGGGCTAATTTTGTTTCCGGTGATAAAAACCCATCTGTTTCCACCGAAAAACATTTCAGGGCATCACTTGCAACAGTTTGGCACCATTTTTGAGTGAATTGCAGAACGTCAGATTTTTAGCAAAAATTGTGACCGCGCGGCTTAGGGATTTTTTCAAAAAAAGTTGTTCAGACGTCGAGGGCTAATTCTGTTTCCGATGATAAAAACCCATCTGTTTCCACCGAAAAACATTTCAGGGGGTCACTTGCAACGGTTTGCCAACATTTTTGAGTGAATTGCAGAACGTCAGATTTTTAGCAGAAATTGTGACCGCTCGGCTTAGGGATTTATTCAAAAAAAGTTGTTCAGACGTCGAGGGCTAATTCTGTTTCCGATGATAAAAACCCATCTGTTTCCACCAAAAAACATTTCAGGGGATCACTTGCAACAGTTTGGCACCATTTTTGAGTGAATTGCAGAACGTCAGATTTTTAGCAGAAATTGTGACCGCACGGCTTAGGTATTTTTTCAAAAAAAGTTGTTCAGACGTCGAGGGCTAATTCTGTTTCCGATGATAAAAACCCATCTGTTTCCACCGAAAAACATTTCAGGGGATCACGTGCAACAGTTTCCCAACATTTTTGAGTGAATTGCAGAACGTCAGATTTTTAGCAGAAATTGTGACCGCGCGGCTTGGGATTTTTTCAAAAAAAGTTGTTCAGACGTCGAGGGCTAATTCTGTTTCCAATGATAAAAACCCATCTGTTTCCACCAAAAAACCTTTCAGGGGATCGTTTGCAACAGTTTGAGACCATTTTTGAGTGAATTGCAGAACGTCAGATTTTTAGCAGAAATTGTGACCGCGCGGCTTAGGGATTTTTTCAAAAAAAGTTGTTCAGACGTCGAGGGCTAATTCTGTTTCCGATGATAAAAACCCATCTGTTTCCACCGAAAAACCTTTCAGGGGATCTTTTGCAACAGTTTGGCACCATTTTTGAGTGAATTGCAGAACGTCAGATTTTTAGCAGAAATTGTGACCGCGCGGCTTAGGGATTTTTTCAAAAAAAGTTGTTCAGACGTCGAAGACTCATTCTGTTTCCGATGATAAAAACCCATCTGTTTCCACCGAAAAACCTTTCAGGGGATCGTTTGCAACAGTTTGGCACCATTTTTGAGTGAATTGCAGAACGTCAGATTTTTAGCAGAAATTGTGACCGCGCGGCTTAGGGATTTTTTCAAAAAAAGTTGTTCAGACGTCGAGGGCTAATTCTGTTTCCGATGATAAAAACCCATCTGTTTCCACCGAAAAACATTTCAGGGGATCACGTGCAACAGTTTCCCAACATTTTTGAGTGAATTTCAGAACGTCAGATTTTTAGCAGAAATTGTGACCGCGCGGCTTAGGGATTTTTTCAAAAAAAGTTGTTCAGACGTCGAGGGCTAATTCTGTTTCCAATGATAAAAACCCATCTGTTTCCACCAAAACACCTTTCAGGGGATCGTTTGCAACAGTTTGAGACCATTTTTGAGTGAATTGCAGAACGTCAGATTTTTAGCAGAAATTGTGACCGCGCGGCTTAGGGATTTTTTCAAAAAAAGTTGTTCAGACGTCAAGGGCTAATTCTGTTTCCGATGATAAAAACCCATCTGTTTCCACCGAAAAACATTTCAGGGGATTACGTGCAACAGTTTCCCAACATTTTTGAGTGAACTGCAGAACGTCAGATTTTTAGCAGAAATTGTGACCGCGCGGCTTAGGGATTTTTTCAAAAAAAGTTGTTCAGACGTCGAGGGCTAATTCTGTTTCCGATGATAAAAACCCATCTGTTTCCACCAAAAAACCTTTCAGGGGATCGTTTGCAACAGTTTGGCACCATTTTTGAGTGAATTGCAGAACGTCAGATTTTTTCTGAAATTGTGACCGCGCGGCTTAGGGATTTTTTCAAAAAAAAACTTGTTCAGACGTTCAGGGCTAATTTTGTTTCCGGTGATAAAAACCCATCTGTTTCCACCAAAAAACATTTCAGGGGATCACTTGCAACAGTTTGGCACCATTTTTGAGTGAATTGCAGAACGTCAGATTTTTAGCAGAAATTGTGACCGCACGGCTTAGGTATTTTTTCAAAAAAAGTTGTTCAGACGTCGAGGGCTCATTCTGTTTCCGATGATAAAAACCCATCTGTTTCCACCGAAAAACATTTCAGGGGATCTCTTGCAACGGTTTGCCAACATTTTTGAGTGAATTGCAGAACGTCAGATTTTTAGCAGAAATTGTGACCGCTCGGCTTAGGGATTTATTCAAAAAAAGTTGTTCAGACGTCGAAGACTCATTCTGTTTCCGATGATAAAAACCCATCTGTTTCCACCGAAAAACCTTTCAGGGGATCGTTTGCAACAGTTTGGCACCATTTTTGAGTGAATTGCAGAACGTCAGATTTTTAGCAGAAATTGTGACCGCGCGGCTTAGGGATTTTTTCAAAAAAAAACTTGTTCAGACGTCGAGGGCTAATTCTGTTTCCAATGATAAAAACCCATCTGTTTCCACCAAAAAACCTTTCAGGGGATCGTTTGCAACAGTTTGAGACCATTTTTGAGTGAATTGCAGAACGTCAGATTTTTAGCAGAAATTGTGACCGCGCGGCTTAGGGATTTTTTCAAAAAAAGTTGTTCAGACGTCGAGGGCTCATTCTGTTTCAATGATAAAAACCCATCTGTTTCCACCGAAAAACCTTTCAGGGGATCGTTTGCAACAGTTTGGCACCATTTTTGAGTGAATTGCAGAACGTCAGATTTTTTCTGAAATTGTGACCTTAGGGATTTTTTCAAAAAAAATTGTTCAGACGTCCAGGGCTAATTTTGTTTCCGATGATAAAAACCCATCTGTTTCCACCAAAAAACCTTTCAGGGGATCATTTGCAACAGTTTGACACCATTTTTCAGTGAATTGCAGAACGTCAGATTTTTTCTGAAATTGTGACCGCGCGGCTTAGGAATTTTTTCCAAAAAAACTTGTTCAGACGTTCAGGGCTAATTTTGTTTCCGGTGATAAAAACCCATCTGTTTCCACCGAAAAACATTTCAGGGGATCACTTGCAACAGTTTGGCACCATTTTTGAGTGAATTGCAGAACGTCAGATTTTTAGCAGAAATTGTGACCGCACGGCTTAGGGATTTTTTCAAAAAAAGTTGTTCAGACGTCGAGGGCTAATTCTGTTTCCGATGATAAAAACCCATCTGTTTCCACCGAAAAACATTTCAGGGGGTCACTTGCAACGGTTTGCCAACATTTTTGAGTGAATTGCAGAACGTCAGATTTTTAGCAGAAATTGTGACCGCTCGGCTTAGGGATTTATTCAAAAAAAGTTGTTCAGACGTCGAGGGCTAATTCTGTTTCCGATGATAAAAACCCATCTGTTTCCACCGAAAAACATTTCAGGGGATCACTTGCAACAGTTTGGCACCATTTTTGAGTGAATTGCAGAACATCAGATTTTTAGCAGAAATTGTGACCGCACGGCTTAGGTATTTTTTCAAAAAAAGTTGTTCAGACGTCGAGGGCTCATTCTGCTTCCGATGATAAAAACCCATCTGTTTCCACCGAAAAACATTTCAGGGGATCTCTTGCAACAGTTTGCCAACATTTTTGAGTGAATTGCAGAACGTCAGATTTTTAGCAAAAATTGTGACCGCGCGGCTTAGGGATTTTTTCAAAAAAAGTTGTTCAGACGTCCAGGGCTAATTCTGTTTCCGATGATAAAAACCCATCTGTTTCCACCGAAAAACCTTTCAGGGGATCGTTTGCAACAGTTTGGCACCATTTTTGAGTGAATTGCAGAACGTCAGATTTTTAGCAGAAATTGTGACCGCGCGGGTTAGGGATTTTTTCAAAAAAAGTTGTTCAGACGTCGAGGGCTCATTCTGTTTCAATGATAAAAACCCATCTGTTTCCACCGAAAAACCTTTCAGGGGATCGTTTGCAACAGTTTGGCACCATTTTTGAGTGAATTGCAGAACGTCAGATTTTTTCTGAAATTGTGACCGCGCGGCTTAGGGATTTTTTCAAAAAAAATTGTTCAGACGTCCAGGGCTAATTTTGTTTCCGATGATAAAAACCCATCTGTTTCCACCAAAAAACCTTTCAGGGGATCGTTTGCAACAGTTTGGCACCATTTTTGAGTGAATTGCAGAACGTCAGATTTTTTCTGAAATTGTGACCGCGCGGCTTAGGGATTTTTTCAAAAAAACCTGTTCAGACGTTCAGGGCTAATTTTGTTTCCGGTGATAAAAACCCATCTGTTTCCACCGAAAAACATTTCAGGGCATCACTTGCAACAGTTTGGTACCATTTTTGAGTGAATTGCAGAACGTCAGATTTTTAGCAAAAATTGTGACCGCGCGGCTTAGGGATTTTTTCAAAAAAAGTTGTTCAGACGTCGAGGGCTAATTCTGTTTCCGATGATAAAAACCCATCTGTTTCCACCGAAAAACATTTCAGGGGGTCACTTGCAACGGTTTGCCAACATTTTTGAGTGAATTGCAGAACGTCAGATTTTTAGCAGAAATTGTGACCGCTCGGCTTAGGGATTTATTCAAAAAAAGTTGTTCAGACGTCGAGGGCTAATTCTGTTTCCGATGATAAAAACCCATCTGTTTCCACCGAAAAACATTTCAGGGGATCACTTGCAACAGTTTGGCACCATTTTTGAGTGAATTGCAGAACGTCAGATTTTTAGCAGAAATTGTGACCGCACGGCTTAGGTATTTTTTCAAAAAAAGTTGTTCAGACGTCGAGGGCTAATTCTGTTTCCGATGATAAAAACCCATCTGTTTCCACCGAAAAACATTTCAGGGGATCACGTGCAACAGTTTCCCAACATTTTTGAGTGAATTGCAGAACGTCAGATTTTTAGCAGAAATTGTGACCGCGCGGCTTGGGATTTTTTCAAAAAAAGTTGTTCAGACGTCGAGGGCTAATTCTGTTTCCAATGATAAAAACCCATCTGTTTCCACCAAAAAACCTTTCAGGGGATCGTTTGCAACAGTTTGAGACCATTTTTGAGTGAATTGCAGAACGTCAGATTTTTAGCAGAAATTGTGACCGCGCGGCTTAGGGATTTTTTCAAAAAAAGTTGTTCAGACGTCGAGGGCTAATTCTGTTTCCGATGATAAAAACCCATCTGTTTCCACCGAAAAACCTTTCAGGGGATCTTTTGCAACAGTTTGGCACCATTTTTGAGTGAATTGCAGAACGTCAGATTTTTAGCAGAAATTGTGACCGCGCGGCTTAGGGATTTTTTCAAAAAAAGTTGTTCAGACGTCGAAGACTCATTCTGTTTCCGATGATAAAAACCCATCTGTTTCCACCGAAAAACCTTTCAGGGGATCGTTTGCAACAGTTTGGCACCATTTTTGAGTGAATTGCAGAACGTCAGATTTTTAGCAGAAATTGTGACCGCGCGGCTTAGGGATTTTTTCAAAAAAAGTTGTTCAGACGTCGAGGGCTAATTCTGTTTCCGATGATAAAAACCCATCTGTTTCCACCGAAAAACATTTCAGGGGATCACGTGCAACAGTTTCCCAACATTTTTGAGTGAATTGCAGAACGTCAGATTTTTAGCAGAAATTGTGACCGCGCGGCTTAGGGATTTTTTCAAAAAAAGTTGTTCAGACGTCGAGGGCTAATTCTGTTTCCCATGATAAAAACCCATCTGTTTCCACCAAAAAACCTTTCAGGGGATCGTTTGCAACAGTTTGAGACCATTTTTGAGTGAATTGCAGAACGTCAGATTTTTAGCAGAAATTGTGACCGCGCGGCTTAGGGATTTTTTCAAAAAAAGTTGTTCAGACGTCAAGGGCTAATTCTGTTTCCGATGATAAAAACCCATCTGTTTCCACCGAAAAACATTTCAGGGGATTACGTGCAACAGTTTCCCAACATTTTTGAGTGAACTGCAGAACGTCAGATTTTTAGCAGAAATTGTGACCGCGCGGCTTAGGGATTTTTTCAAAAAAAGTTGTTCAGACGTCGAGGGCTAATTCTGTTTCCGATGATAAAAACCCATCTGTTTCCACCAAAAAACCTTTCAGGGGATCGTTTGCAACAGTTTGGCACCATTTTTGAGTGAATTGCAGAACGTCAGATTTTTTCTGAAATTGTGACCGCGCGGCTTAGGGATTTTTTCAAAAAAAAACTTGTTCAGACGTTCAGGGCTAATTTTGTTTCCGGTGATAAAAACCCATCTGTTTCCACCAAAAAACATTTCAGGGGATCACTTGCAACAGTTTGGCACCATTTTTGAGTGAATTGCAGAACGTCAGATTTTTAGCAGAAATTGTGACCGCACGGCTTAGGTATTTTTTCAAAAAAAGTTGTTCAGACGTCGAGGGCTCATTCTGTTTCCGATGATAAAAACCCATCTGTTTCCACCGAAAAACATTTCAGGGGATCTCTTGCAACGGTTTGCCAACATTTTTGAGTGAATTGCAGAACGTCAGATTTTTAGCAGAAATTGTGACCGCTCGGCTTAGGGATTTATTCAAAAAAAGTTGTTCAGACGTCGAAGACTCATTCTGTTTCCGATGATAAAAACCCATCTGTTTCCACCGAAAAACCTTTCAGGGGATCGTTTGCAACAGTTTGGCACCATTTTTGAGTGAATTGCAGAACGTCAGATTTTTAGCAGAAATTGTGACCGCGCGGCTTAGGGATTTTTTCAAAAAAAAACTTGTTCAGACGTCGAGGGCTAATTCTGTTTCCAATGATAAAAACCCATCTGTTTCCACCAAAAAACCTTTCAGGGGATCGTTTGCAACAGTTTGAGACCATTTTTGAGTGAATTGCAGAACGTCAGATTTTTAGCAGAAATTGTGACCGCGCGGCTTAGGGATTTTTTCAAAAAAAGTTGTTCAGACGTCGAGGGCTCATTCTGTTTCAATGATAAAAACCCATCTGTTTCCACCGAAAAACCTTTCAGGGGATCGTTTGCAACAGTTTGGCACCATTTTTGAGTGAATTGCAGAACGTCAGATTTTTTCTGAAATTGTGACCGCGCGGCTTAGGGATTTTTTCAAAAAAAATTGTTCAGACGTCCAGGGCTAATTTTGTTTCCGATGATAAAAACCCATCTGTTTCCACCAAAAAACCTTTCAGGGGATCATTTGCAACAGTTTGACACCATTTTTCAGTGAATTGCAGAACGTCAGATTTTTTCTGAAATTGTGACCGCGCGGCTTAGGAATTTTTTCAAAAAAACTTGTTCAGACGTTCAGGGCTAATTTTGTTTCCGGTGATAAAAACCCATCTGTTTCCACCGAAAAACATTTCAGGGGATCACTTGCAACAGTTTGCCAACATTTTTGAGTGAATTGCAGAACGTCAGATTTTTAGCAGAAATTGTGACCGCACGGCTTAGGGATTTTTTCAAAAAAAGTTGTTCAGACGTCGAGGGCTAATTCTGTTTCCGATGATAAAAACCCATCTGTTTCCACCGAAAAACATTTCAGGGGATCTCTTGCAACGGTTTGCCAACATTTTTGAGTGAATTGCAGAACGTCAGATTTTTAGCAGAAATTGTGACCGCTCGGCTTAGGGATTTATTCAAAAAAAGTTGTTCAGACGTCGAAGACTCATTCTGTTTCCGATGATAAAAACCCATCTGTTTCCACCGAAAAACCTTTCAGGGGATCGTTTGCAACAGTTTGGCACCATTTTTGAGTGAATTGCAGAACGTCAGATTTTTAGCAGAAATTGTGACCGCGCGGCTTAGGGATTTTTTCAAAAAAAAACTTGTTCAGACGTCGAGGGCTAATTCTGTTTCCAATGATAAAAACCCATCTGTTTCCACCAAAAAACCTTTCAGGGGATCGTTTGCAACAGTTTGAGACCATTTTTGAGTGAATTGCAGAACGTCAGATTTTTAGCAGAAATTGTGACCGCGCGGCTTAGGGATTTTTTCAAAAAAAGTTGTTCAGACGTCGAGGGCTAATTCTGTTTCCGATGATAAAAACCCATCTGTTTCCACCGAAAAACATTTCAGGGGATCACGTGCAACAGTTTCCCAACATTTTTGAGTGAATTGCAGAACGTCAGATTTTTAGCAGAAATTGTGATCGCGCGGCTTAGGGATTTTTTCAAAAAAAGTTGTTCAGACGTCGAGGGCTAATTCTGTTTCCCATGATAAAAACCCATCTGTTTCCACCAAAAAACCTTTCAGGGGATCGTTTGCAACAGTTTGAGACCATTTTTGAGTGAATTGCAGAACGTCAGATTTTTAGCAGAAATTGTGACCGCGCGGCTTAGGGATTTTTTCAAAAAAAGTTGTTCAGACGTCAAGGGCTAATTCTGTTTCCGATGATAAAAACCCATCTGTTTCCACCGAAAAACATTTCAGGGGATTACGTGCAACAGTTTCCCAACATTTTTGAGTGAACTGCAGAACGTCAGATTTTTAGCAGAAATTGTGACCGCGCGGCTTAGGGATTTTTTCAAAAAAAGTTGTTCAGACGTCGAGGGCTAATTCTGTTTCCGATGATAAAAACCCATCTGTTTCCACCAAAAAACCTTTCAGGGGATCGTTTGCAACAGTTTGGCACCATTTTTGAGTGAATTGCAGAACGTCAGATTTTTTCTGAAATTGTGACCGCGCGGCTTAGGGATTTTTTCAAAAAAAAACTTGTTCAGACGTTCAGGGCTAATTTTGTTTCCGGTGATAAAAACCCATCTGTTTCCACCAAAAAACATTTCAGGGGATCACTTGCAACAGTTTGGCACCATTTTTGAGTGAATTGCAGAACGTCAGATTTTTAGCAGAAATTGTGACCGCACGGCTTAGGTATTTTTTCAAAAAAAGTTGTTCAGACGTCGAGGGCTCATTCTGTTTCCGATGATAAAAACCCATCTGTTTCCACCGAAAAACATTTCAGGGGATCTCTTGCAACGGTTTGCCAACATTTTTGAGTGAATTGCAGAACGTCAGATTTTTAGCAGAAATTGTGACCGCTCGGCTTAGGGATTTATTCAAAAAAAGTTGTTCAGACGTCGAAGACTCATTCTGTTTCCGATGATAAAAACCCATCTGTTTCCACCGAAAAACCTTTCAGGGGATCGTTTGCAACAGTTTGGCACCATTTTTGAGTGAATTGCAGAACGTCAGATTTTTAGCAGAAATTGTGACCGCGCGGCTTAGGGATTTTTTCAAAAAAAAACTTGTTCAGACGTCGAGGGCTAATTCTGTTTCCAATGATAAAAACCCATCTGTTTCCACCAAAAAACCTTTCAGGGGATCGTTTGCAACAGTTTGAGACCATTTTTGAGTGAATTGCAGAACGTCAGATTTTTAGCAGAAATTGTGACCGCGCGGCTTAGGGATTTTTTCAAAAAAAGTTGTTCAGACGTCGAGGGCTCATTCTGTTTCAATGATAAAAACCCATCTGTTTCCACCGAAAAACCTTTCAGGGGATCGTTTGCAACAGTTTGGCACCATTTTTGAGTGAATTGCAGAACGTCAGATTTTTTCTGAAATTGTGACCGCGCGGCTTAGGGATTTTTTCAAAAAAAATTGTTCAGACGTCCAGGGCTAATTTTGTTTCCGATGATAAAAACCCATCTGTTTCCACCAAAAAACCTTTCAGGGGATCATTTGCAACAGTTTGACACCATTTTTCAGTGAATTGCAGAACGTCAGATTTTTTCTGAAATTGTGACCGCGCGGCTTAGGAATTTTTTCAAAAAAACTTGTTCAGACGTTCAGGGCTAATTTTGTTTCCGGTGATAAAAACCCATCTGTTTCCACCGAAAAACATTTCAGGGGATCACTTGCAACAGTTTGCCAACATTTTTGAGTGAATTGCAGAACGTCAGATTTTTAGCAGAAATTGTGACCGCACGGCTTAGGGATTTTTTCAAAAAAAGTTGTTCAGACGTCGAGGGCTAATTCTGTTTCCGATGATAAAAACCCATCTGTTTCCACCGAAAAACATTTCAGGGGATCTCTTGCAACGGTTTGCCAACATTTTTGAGTGAATTGCAGAACGTCAGATTTTTAGCAGAAATTGTGACCGCTCGGCTTAGGGATTTATTCAAAAAAAGTTGTTCAGACGTCGAAGACTCATTCTGTTTCCGATGATAAAAACCCATCTGTTTCCACCGAAAAACCTTTCAGGGGATCGTTTGCAACAGTTTGGCACCATTTTTGAGTGAATTGCAGAACGTCAGATTTTTAGCAGAAATTGTGACCGCGCGGCTTAGGGATTTTTTCAAAAAAAAACTTGTTCAGACGTCGAGGGCTAATTCTGTTTCCAATGATAAAAACCCATCTGTTTCCACCAAAAAACCTTTCAGGGGATCGTTTGCAACAGTTTGAGACCATTTTTGAGTGAATTGCAGAACGTCAGATTTTTAGCAGAAATTGTGACCGCGCGGCTTAGGGATTTTTTCAAAAAAAGTTGTTCAGACGTCGAGGGCTCATTCTGTTTCAATGATAAAAACCCATCTGTTTCCACCGAAAAACCTTTCAGGGGATCGTTTGCAACAGTTTGGCACCATTTTTGAGTGAATTGCAGAACGTCAGATTTTTTCTGAAATTGTGACCGCGCGGCTTAGGGATTTTTTCAAAAAAAATTGTTCAGACGTCCAGGGCTAATTTTGTTTCCGATGATAAAAACCCATCTGTTTCCACCAAAAAACCTTTCAGGGGATCATTTGCAACAGTTTGACACCATTTTTCAGTGAATTGCAGAACGTCAGATTTTTTCTGAAATTGTGACCGCGCGGCTTAGGAATTTTTTCAAAAAAACTTGTTCAGACGTTCAGGGCTAATTTTGTTTCCGGTGATAAAAACCCATCTGTTTCCACCGAAAAACATTTCAGGGGATCACTTGCAACAGTTTGCCAACATTTTTGAGTGAATTGCAGAACGTCAGATTTTTAGCAGAAATTGTGACCGCACGGCTTAGGGATTTTTTCAAAAAAAGTTGTTCAGACGTCGAGGGCTAATTCTGTTTCCGATGATAAAAACCCATCTGTTTCCACCGAAAAACATTTCAGGGGGTCACTTGCAACGGTTTGCCAACATTTTTGAGTGAATTGCAGAACGTCAGATTTTTAGCAGAAATTGTGACCGCTCGGCTTAGGGATTTATTCAAAAAAAGTTGTTCAGACGTCGAGGGCTAATTCTGTTTCCGATGATAAAAACCCATCTGTTTCCACCGAAAAACATTTCAGGGGATCACTTGCAACAGTTTGGCACCATTTTTGAGTGAATTGCAGAACATCAGATTTTTAGCAGAAATTGTGACCGCACGGCTTAGGTATTTTTTCAAAAAAAGTTGTTCAGACGTCGAGGGCTCATTCTGCTTCCGATGATAAAAACCCATCTGTTTCCACCGAAAAACATTTCAGGGGATCTCTTGCAACAGTTTGCCAACATTTTTGAGTGAATTGCAGAACGTCAGATTTTTAGCAAAAATTGTGACCGCGCGGCTTAGGGATTTTTTCAAAAAAAGTTGTTCAGACGTCGAGGGCTAATTCTGTTTCCGATGATAAAAACCCATCTGTTTCCACCGAAAAACATTTCAGGGGGTCACTTGCAACGGTTTGCCAACATTTTTGAGTGAATTGCAGAACGTCAGATTTTTAGCAGAAATTGTGACCGCTCGGCTTAGGGATTTATTCAAAAAAAGTTGTTCAGACGTCGAAGACTCATTCTGTTTCTCATGATAAAAACCCATCTGTTTCCACCGAAAAACCTTTCAGGGGATCGTTTGCAACAGTTTGGCACCATTTTTGAGTGAATTGCAGAACGTCAGATTTTTAGCAGAAATTGTGACCGCGCGGCTTAGGGATTTTTTCAAAAAAAAACTTGTTCAGACGTCGAGGGCTAATTCTGTTTCCAATGATAAAAACCCATCTGTTTCCACCAAAAAACCTTTCAGGGGATCGTTTGCAACAGTTTGAGACCATTTTTGAGTGAATTGCAGAACGTCAGATTTTTAGCAGAAATTGTGACCGCGCGGCTTAGGGATTTTTTCAAAAAAAGTTGTTCAGACGTCGAGGGCTCATTCTGTTTCAATGATAAAAACCCATCTGTTTCCACCGAAAAACCTTTCAGGGGATCGTTTGCAACAGTTTGGCACCATTTTTGAGTGAATTGCAGAACGTCAGATTTTTTCTGAAATTGTGACCGCGCGGCTTAGGGATTTTTTCAAAAAAAATTGTTCAGACGTCCAGGGCTAATTTTGTTTCCGATGATAAAAACCCATCTGTTTCCACCAAAAAACCTTTCAGGGGATCATTTGCAACAGTTTGACACCATTTTTCAGTGAATTGCAGAACGTCAGATTTTTTCTGAAATTGTGACCGCGCGGCTTAGGAATTTTTTCAAAAAAACTTGTTCAGACGTTCAGGGCTAATTTTGTTTCCGGTGATAAAAACCCATCTGTTTCCACCGAAAAACATTTCAGGGGATCACTTGCAACAGTTTGCCAACATTTTTGAGTGAATTGCAGAACGTCAGATTTTTAGCAGAAATTGTGACCGCACGGCTTAGGGATTTTTTCAAAAAAAGTTGTTCAGACGTCGAGGGCTAATTCTGTTTCCGATGATAAAAACCCATCTGTTTCCACCGAAAAACATTTCAGGGGGTCACTTGCAACGGTTTGCCAACATTTTTGAGTGAATTGCAGAACGTCAGATTTTTAGCAGAAATTGTGACCGCTCGGCTTAGGGATTTATTCAAAAAAAGTTGTTCAGACGTCGAGGGCTAATTCTGTTTCCGATGATAAAAACCCATCTGTTTCCACCGAAAAACATTTCAGGGGATCACTTGCAACAGTTTGGCACCATTTTTGAGTGAATTGCAGAACATCAGATTTTTAGCAGAAATTGTGACCGCACGGCTTAGGTATTTTTTCAAAAAAAGTTGTTCAGACGTCGAGGGCTCATTCTGCTTCCGATGATAAAAACCCATCTGTTTCCACCGAAAAACATTTCAGGGGAACTCTTGCAACAGTTTGCCAACATTTTTGAGTGAATTGCAGAACGTCAGATTTTTAGCAAAAATTGTGACCGCGCGGCTTAGGGATTTTTTCAAAAAAAGTTGTTCAGACGTCGAGGGCTAATTCTGTTTCCGATGATAAAAACCCATCTGTTTCCACCGAAAAACATTTCAGGGGGTCACTTGCAACGGTTTGCCAACATTTTTGAGTGAATTGCAGAACGTCAGATTTTTAGCAGAAATTGTGACCGCTCGGCTTAGGGATTTATTCAAAAAAAGTTGTTCAGACGTCGAAGACTCATTCTGTTTCTCATGATAAAAACCCATCTGTTTCCACCGAAAAACCTTTCAGGGGATCGTTTGCAACAGTTTGGCACCATTTTTGAGTGAATTGCAGAACGTCAGATTTTTAGCAGAAATTGTGACCGCGCGGCTTAGGGATTTTTTCAAAAAAAGTTGTTCAGACGTCGAGGGCTAATTCTGTTTCCGATGATAAAAACCCATCTGTTTCCACCGAAAAACATTTCAGGGGATCACGTGCAACAGTTTCCCAACATTTTTGAGTGAATTGCAGAACGTCAGATTTTTAGCAGAAATTGTGACCGCGCGGCTTAGGGATTTTTTCAAAAAAAGTTGTTCAGACGTCGAGGGCTAATTCTGTTTCCAATGATAAAAACCCATCTGTTTCCACCAAAAAACCTTTCAGGGGATCGTTTGCAACAGTTTGACACCATTTTTGAGTGAATTGCAGAACGTCAGATTTTTAGCAGAAATTGTGACCGCGCGGCTTAGGGATTTTTTCAAAAAAAGTTGTTCAGACGTTGAAGGCTAATTCTGTTTCCGATGAAAAAAACCCATCTGTTTCCACCGAAAAACATTTCAGGGCATTACGTGCAACAGTTTCCCAACATTTTTGAGTGAACTGCAGAACATCAGATTTTTAGCAGAAATTGTGGCCGCGCGGCTTAGGGATTTTTTCAAAAAAAGTTGTTCAGACCTCGAGGGCTAATTCTGTTTCCCATGATAAAAACCCATCTGTTTCCACCAAAAAACCTTTCAGGGGATCGTTTGCAACAGTTTGGCACCATTTTTGAGTGAATTGCAGAACGTCAGATTTTTTCTGAAATTGTGACCGCGCGGCTTAGGGATTTTTTCAAAAAAACTTGTTCAGACGTTCAGGGCTAATTTTGTTTCCGGTGATAAAAACCCATCTGTTTCCACCGAAAAACATTTCAGGGGATCACTTGCAACAGTTTGGCACCATTTTTGAGTGAATTGCAGAACGTCAGATTTTTAGCAGAAATTGTGACCGCACGGCTTAGGTATTTTTTCAAAAAAAGTTGTTCAGACGTCGAGGGCTCATTCTGTTTCCGATGATAAAAACCCATCTGTTTCCACCGAAAAACATTTCAGGGGATCTCTTGCAACAGTTTGCCAACATTTTTGAGTGAATTGCAGAACGTCAGATTTTTAGCAAAAATTGTGACCGCGCGGCTTAGGGATTTTTTCAAAAAAAGTTGTTCAGACGTCGAGGGCTAATTCTGTTTCCGATGATAAAAACCCATCTGTTTCCACCAAAAAACATTTCAGGGGGTCACTTGCAACGGTTTGCCAACATTTTTGAGTGAATTGCAGAACGTCAGATTTTTAGCAGAAATTGTGACCGCTCGGCTTAGGGATTTATTCAAAAAAAGTTGTTCAGACGTCGAGGGCTAATTCTGTTTCCGATGATAAAAACCCATCTGTTTCCACCGAAAAACATTTCAGGGGATCACTTGCAACAGTTTGGCACCATTTTTGAGTGAATTGCAGAACGTCAGATTTTTAGCAGAAATTGTGACCGCACGGCTTAGGTATTTTTTCAAAAAAAGTTGTTCAGACGTCGAAGACTCATTCTGTTTCCGATGATAAAAACCCATCTGTTTCCACCGAAAAACCTTTCAGGGGATCGTTTGCAACAGTTTGGCACCATTTTTGAGTGAATTGCAGAACGTCAGATTTTTAGCAGAAATTGTGACCGCACGGCTTAGGTATTTTTTCAAAAAAAGTTGTTCAGACGTCGAGGGCTCATTCTGTTTCCGATGATAAAAACCCATCTGTTTCCACCGAAAAACATTTCAGGGGATCTCTTGCAACAGTTTGCCAACATTTTTGAGTGAATTGCAGAACGTCAGATTTTTAGCAGAAATTGTGACCGCGCGGCTTAGGGATTTTTTCAAAAAAAGTTGTTCAGACGTCGAGGGCTAATTCTGTTTCCGATGATAAAAACCCATCTGTTTCCACCGAAAAACATTTCAGGGGGTCACTTGCAACGGTTTGCCAACATTTTTGAGTGAATTGCAGAACGTCAGATTTTTAGCAGAAATTGTGACCGCTCGGCTTAGGGATTTATTCAAAAAAAGTTGTTCAGACGTCGAGGGCTAATTCTGTTTCCGATGATAAAAACCCATCTGTTTCCACCGAAAAACATTTCAGGGGATCACTTGCAACAGTTTGGCACCATTTTTGAGTGAATTGCAGAACGTCAGATTTTTAGCAGAAATTGTGACCGCACGGCTTAGGTATTTTTTCAAAAAAAGTTGTTCAGACGTCGAAGACTCATTCTGTTTCCGATGATAAAAACCCATCTGTTTCCACCCAAAAACCTTTCAGGGGATCGTTTGCAACAGTTTGGCACCATTTTTGAGTGAATTGCAGAACGTCAGATTTTTAGCAGAAATTGTGACCGCGCGGCTTAGGGATTTTTTCAAAAAAAGTTGTTCAGACGTCGAGGGCTAATTCTGTTTCCGATGATAAAAACCCATCTGTTTCCACCGAAAAACATTTCAGGGGATCACGTGCAACAGTTTCCCAACATTTTTGAGTGAATTGCAGAACGTCAGATTTTTAGCAGAAATTGTGACCGCGCGGCTTGGGATTTTTTCAAAAAAAGTTGTTCAGACGTCGAGGGCTAATTCTGTTTCCAATGATAAAAACCCATCTGTTTCCACCGAAAAACCTTTCAGGGGATCGTTTGCAACAGTTTGAGACCATTTTTGAATGAATTGCAGAACGTCAGATTTTTAGCAGAAATTGTGACCGCGCGGCTTAGGGATTTTTTCAAAAAAAGTTGTTCAGACGTCGAGGGCTAATTCTGTTTCCGATGATAAAAACCCATCTGTTTCCACCGAAAAACCTTTCAGGGGATCGTTTGCAACAGTTTGGCACCATTTTTGAGTGAATTGCAGAACGTCAGATTTTTAGCAGAAATTGTGACCGCACGGCTTAGGTATTTTTTCAAAAAAAGTTGTTCAGACGTCGAGGGCTCATTCTGTTTCCGATGATAAAAACCCATCTGTTTCCACCCAAAAACATTTCAGGGGATCACTTGCAACAGTTTGGCACCATTTTTGAGTGAATTGCAGAACGTCAGATTTTTAGCAGAAATTGTGACCGCACGGCTTAGGTATTTTTTCAAAAAAAGTTGTTCAGACGTCGAGGGCTCATTCTGTTTCCGATGATAAAAACCCATCTGTTTCCACCGAAAAACATTTCAGGGGATCACTTGCAACAGTTTGCCAACATTTTTGAGTGAATTGCAGAACGTCAGATTTTTAGCAGAAATTGTGACCGCGCGGCTTACGGATTTTTTCAAAAAAAGGTGTTCAGACGTCGAGGGCTAATTCTGTTTCCGATGATAAAAACCCATCTGTTTCCACCGAAAAACATTTCAGGGGGTCACTTGCAACGGTTTGCCAACATTTTTGAGTGAATTGCAGAACGTCAGATTTTTAGCAGAAATTGTGACCACACGGCTTAGGTATTTTTTCAAAAAAAGTTGTTCAGACGTCGAAGACTCATTCTGTTTCCGATGATAAAAACCCATCTGTTTCCACCGAAAAACCTTTCAGGGGATCGTTTGCAACAGTTTGGCACCATTTTTGAGTGAATTGCAGAACGTCAGATTTTTAGCAGAAATTGTGACCGCGCGGCTTAGGGATTTTTTCAAAAAAAGTTGTTCAGACGTCGAGGGCTAATTCTGTTTCCGATGATAAAAACCCATCTGTTTCCACCGAAAAACATTTCAGGGGATCACGTGCAACAGTTTGAGACCATTTTTGAGTGAATTGCAGAACGTCAGATTTTTAGCAGAAATTGTGACCGCGCGGCTTAGGGATTTTTTCAAAAAAAGTTGTTCAGACGTCGAGGGCTAATTCTGTTTCCGATGATAAAAACCCATCTGTTTCCACCGAAAAACCTTTCAGGGGATCGTTTGCAACAGTTTGGCACCATTTTTGAGTGAATTGCAGAACGTCAGATTTTTAGCAGAAATTGTGACCGCGCGGCTTAGGGATTTTTTCAAAAAAAGTTGTTCAGATGTCGAAGACTCATTCTGTTTCCGATGATAAAAACCCATCTGTTTCCACTGAAAAACCTTTCAGGGCATCGTTTGCAACAGTTTGGCACCATTTTTGAGTGAATTGCAGAATGTCAGATTTTTAGCAGAAATTGTGACCGCGCGGCTTAGGGATTTTTTCAAAAAAAGTTGTTCAGACGTCGAGGGCTAATTCTGTTTTCGATGATAAAAACCCATCTGTTTCCACCGAAAAACATTTCAGGGGATCACGTGCAACAGTTTCCCAACATTTTTGAGTGAATTGCAGAACGTCAGATTTTTAGCAGAAATTGTGACCGCGCGGCTTAGGGATTTTTTCAAAAAAACTTGTTCAGACGTTCAGGGCTAATTTTGTTTCCGGTGATAAAAACCCATCTGTTTCCACCAAAAAACATTTCAGGGGATCACTTGCAACAGTTTGGCACCATTTTTGAGTGAATTGCAGAACGTCAGATTTTTAGCAGAAATTGTGACCGCACGGCTTAGGTATTTTTTCAAAAAAAAGTTGTTCAGACGTCGAGGGCTCATTCTGTTTCCGATGATAAAAACCCATCTGTTTCCACCGAAAAACATTTCAGGGGATCTCTTGCAACAGTTTGCCAACATTTTTGAGTGAATTGCAGAACGTCAGATTTTTAGCAAAAATTGTGACCGCGCGGCTTAGGGATTTTTTCAAAAAAAGTTGTTCAGACGTCAAGGGCTAATTCTGTTTCCGATGATAAAAACCCATCTGTTTCCACCGAAAAACCTTTCAGAGGATCGTTTGCAACAGTTTGGCACCATTTTTGAGTGAATTGCAGAACGTCAGATTTTTAGCAGAAATTGTGACCGCGCGGCTTAGGGATTTTTTCAAAAAAAGTTGTTCAGACGTCGAGGGCTAATTCTGTTTCCGATGATAAAAACCCATCTGTTTCCACCGAAAAACATTTCAGGGGATCACGTGCAACAGTTTCCCAACATTTTTGAGTGAATTGCAGAACGTCAGATTTTTAGCAGAAATTGTGACCGCGCGGCTTAGGGATTTTTTCAAAAAAAGTTGTTCAGATGTCGAAGACTCATTCTGTTTCTGATGATAAAAACCCATCTGTTTCCACTGAAAAACCTTTCAGGGGATCGTTTGCAACAGTTTGACACCATTTTTGAGTGAATTGCAGAACGTCAGATTTTTAGCAGAAATTGTGACCGCGCGGCTTAGGGATTTTTTCAAAAAAAGTTGTTCAGACGTCGAGGGCTAATTCTGTTTCCGATGATAAAAACCCATCTGTTTCCACCGAAAAACATTTCAGGGGATCACGTGCAACAGTTTCCCAACATTTTTGAGTGAATTGCAGAACGTCAGATTTTTTCTGAAATTGTGACCGCGTGGCTTAGGGATTTTTTCCAAAAAACTTGTTCAGACGTTCAGGGCTAATTTTGTTTCCGGTGATAAAAACCCATCTGTTTCCACCAAAAAACATTTCAGGGGATCACTTGCAACAGTTTGGCACCATTTTTGAGTGAATTGCAGAACGTCAGATTTTTAGCAGAAATTGTGACCGCACGGCTTAGGTATTTTTTCAAAAAAAGTTGTTCAGACGTCGAGGGCTCATTCTGTTTCCGATGATAAAAACCCATCTGTTTCCACCGAAAAACATTTCAGGGGATCTCTTGCAACAGTTTGCCAACATTTTTGAGTGAATTGCAGAACGTCAGATTTTTAGCAAAAATTGTGACCGCGCGGCTTAGGGATTTTTTCAAAAAAAGTTGTTCAGACGTCAAGGGCTAATTCTGTTTCCGATGATAAAAACCCATCTGTTTCCACCGAAAAACCTTTCAGGGGATCGTTTGCAACAGTTTGGCACCATTTTTGAGTGAATTGCAGAACGTCAGATTTTTAGCAGAAATTGTGACCGCGCGGCTTAGGAATTTTTTCAAAAAAAGTTGTTCAGACGTCGAGGGCTAATTCTGTTTCCGATGATAAAAACCCATCTGTTTCCACCGAAAAACATTTCAGGGGATCACGTGCAACAGTTTCCCAACATTTTTGAGTGAATTGCAGAACGTCAGATTTTTAGCAGAAATTGTGACCGCGCGGCTTAGGGATTTTTTCAAAAAAAGTTGTTCAGACGTCGAGGGCTAATTCTGTTTCCGATGATAAAAACCCATCTGTTTCCACCGAAAAACATTTCAGGGGATCACGTGCAACAGTTTCCCAACATTTTTGAGTGAACTGCAGAACATCAGATTTTTAGCAGAAATTGTGGCCGCGCGGCTTAGTGATTTTTTCAAAAAAAGTTGTTCAGACCTCGAGGGCTAATTCTGTTTCCGATGATAAAAACCCATCTGTTTCCACCAAAAAACCTTTCAGGGGATCGTTTGCAACAGTTTGGCACCATTTTTGAGTGAATTGCAGAACGTCAGATTTTTTCTGAAATTGTGACCGCGCGGCTTAGGGATTTTTTCAAAAATACTTGTTCAGACGTTCAGGGCTAATTTTGTTTCCGGTGATAAAAACCCATCTGTTTCCACCGAAAAACATTTCAGGGGGTCACTTGCAACGGTTTGCCAACATTTTTGAGTGAATTGCAGAACGTCAGATTTTTAGCAGAAATTGTGACCGCTCGGCTTAGGGATTTATTCAAAAAAAGTTGTTCAGACGTCGAAGACTCATTCTGTTTCTCATGATAAAAACCCATCTGTTTCCACCGAAAAACCTTTCAGGGGATCGTTTGCAACAGTTTGGCACCATTTTTGAGTGAATTGCAGAACGTCAGATTTTTAGCAGAAATTGTGACCGCGCGGCTTAGGGATTTTTTCAAAAAAAAACTTGTTCAGACGTCGAGGGCTAATTCTGTTTCCAATGATAAAAACCCATCTGTTTCCACCAAAAAACCTTTCAGGGGATCGTTTGCAACAGTTTGAGACCATTTTTGAGTGAATTGCAGAACGTCAGATTTTTAGCAGAAATTGTGACCGCGCGGCTTAGGGATTTTTTCAAAAAAAGTTGTTCAGACGTCGAGGGCTCATTCTGTTTCAATGATAAAAACCCATCTGTTTCCACCGAAAAACCTTTCAGGGGATCGTTTGCAACAGTTTGGCACCATTTTTGAGTGAATTGCAGAACGTCAGATTTTTTCTGAAATTGTGACCGCGCGGCTTAGGGATTTTTTCAAAAAAAATTGTTCAGACGTCCAGGGCTAATTTTGTTTCCGATGATAAAAACCCATCTGTTTCCACCAAAAAACCTTTCAGGGGATCATTTGCAACAGTTTGACACCATTTTTCAGTGAATTGCAGAACGTCAGATTTTTTCTGAAATTGTGACCGCGCGGCTTAGGAATTTTTTCAAAAAAACTTGTTCAGACGTTCAGGGCTAATTTTGTTTCCGGTGATAAAAACCCATCTGTTTCCACCGAAAAACATTTCAGGGGATCACTTGCAACAGTTTGCCAACATTTTTGAGTGAATTGCAGAACGTCAGATTTTTAGCAGAAATTGTGACCGCACGGCTTAGGGATTTTTTCAAAAAAAGTTGTTCAGACGTCGAGGGCTAATTCTGTTTCCGATGATAAAAACCCATCTGTTTCCACCGAAAAACATTTCAGGGGGTCACTTGCAACGGTTTGCCAACATTTTTGAGTGAATTGCAGAACGTCAGATTTTTAGCAGAAATTGTGACCGCTCGGCTTAGGGATTTATTCAAAAAAAGTTGTTCAGACGTCGAGGGCTAATTCTGTTTCCGATGATAAAAACCCATCTGTTTCCACCGAAAAACATTTCAGGGGATCACTTGCAACAGTTTGGCACCATTTTTGAGTGAATTGCAGAACATCAGATTTTTAGCAGAAATTGTGACCGCACGGCTTAGGTATTTTTTCAAAAAAAGTTGTTCAGACGTCGAGGGCTCATTCTGCTTCCGATGATAAAAACCCATCTGTTTCCACCGAAAAACATTTCAGGGGATCTCTTGCAACAGTTTGCCAACATTTTTGAGTGAATTGCAGAACGTCAGATTTTTAGCAAAAATTGTGACCGCGCGGCTTAGGGATTTTTTCAAAAAAAGTTGTTCAGACGTCGAGGGCTAATTCTGTTTCCGATGATAAAAACCCATCTGTTTCCACCGAAAAACATTTCAGGGGGTCACTTGCAACGGTTTGCCAACATTTTTGAGTGAATTGCAGAACGTCAGATTTTTAGCAGAAATTGTGACCGCTCGGCTTAGGGATTTATTCAAAAAAAGTTGTTCAGACGTCGAAGACTCATTCTGTTTCTCATGATAAAAACCCATCTGTTTCCACCGAAAAACCTTTCAGGGGATCGTTTGCAACAGTTTGGCACCATTTTTGAGTGAATTGCAGAACGTCAGATTTTTAGCAGAAATTGTGACCGCGCGGCTTAGGGATTTTTTCAAAAAAAGTTGTTCAGACGTCGAGGGCTAATTCTGTTTCCGATGATAAAAACCCATCTGTTTCCACCGAAAAACATTTCAGGGGATCACGTGCAACAGTTTCCCAACATTTTTGAGTGAATTGCAGAACGTCAGATTTTTAGCAGAAATTGTGACCGCGCGGCTTAGGGATTTTTTCAAAAAAAGTTGTTCAGACGTCGAGGGCTAATTCTGTTTCCAATGATAAAAACCCATCTGTTTCCACCAAAAAACCTTTCAGGGGATCGTTTGCAACAGTTTGACACCATTTTTGAGTGAATTGCAGAACGTCAGATTTTTAGCAGAAATTGTGACCGCGCGGCTTAGGGATTTTTTCAAAAAAAGTTGTTCAGACGTTGAAGGCTAATTCTGTTTCCGATGAAAAAAACCCATCTGTTTCCACCGAAAAACATTTCAGGGCATTACGTGCAACAGTTTCCCAACATTTTTGAGTGAACTGCAGAACATCAGATTTTTAGCAGAAATTGTGGCCGCGCGGCTTAGGGATTTTTTCAAAAAAAGTTGTTCAGACCTCGAGGGCTAATTCTGTTTCCCATGATAAAAACCCATCTGTTTCCACCAAAAAACCTTTCAGGGGATCGTTTGCAACAGTTTGGCACCATTTTTGAGTGAATTGCAGAACGTCAGATTTTTTCTGAAATTGTGACCGCGCGGCTTAGGGATTTTTTCAAAAAAACTTGTTCAGACGTTCAGGGCTAATTTTGTTTCCGGTGATAAAAACCCATCTGTTTCCACCGAAAAACATTTCAGGGGATCACTTGCAACAGTTTGGCACCATTTTTGAGTGAATTGCAGAACGTCAGATTTTTAGCAGAAATTGTGACCGCACGGCTTAGGTATTTTTTCAAAAAAAGTTGTTCAGACGTCGAGGGCTCATTCTGTTTCCGATGATAAAAACCCATCTGTTTCCACCGAAAAACATTTCAGGGGATCTCTTGCAACAGTTTGCCAACATTTTTGAGTGAATTGCAGAACGTCAGATTTTTAGCAAAAATTGTGACCGCGCGGCTTAGGGATTTTTTCAAAAAAAGTTGTTCAGACGTCGAGGGCTAATTCTGTTTCCGATGATAAAAACCCATCTGTTTCCACCAAAAAACATTTCAGGGGGTCACTTGCAACGGTTTGCCAACATTTTTGAGTGAATTGCAGAACGTCAGATTTTTAGCAGAAATTGTGACCGCTCGGCTTAGGGATTTATTCAAAAAAAGTTGTTCAGACGTCGAGGGCTAATTCTGTTTCCGATGATAAAAACCCATCTGTTTCCACCGAAAAACATTTCAGGGGATCACTTGCAACAGTTTGGCACCATTTTTGAGTGAATTGCAGAACGTCAGATTTTTAGCAGAAATTGTGACCGCACGGCTTAGGTATTTTTTCAAAAAAAGTTGTTCAGACGTCGAAGACTCATTCTGTTTCCGATGATAAAAACCCATCTGTTTCCACCGAAAAACCTTTCAGGGGATCGTTTGCAACAGTTTGGCACCATTTTTGAGTGAATTGCAGAACGTCAGATTTTTAGCAGAAATTGTGACCGCACGGCTTAGGTATTTTTTCAAAAAAAGTTGTTCAGACGTCGAGGGCTCATTCTGTTTCCGATGATAAAAACCCATCTGTTTCCACCGAAAAACATTTCAGGGGATCTCTTGCAACAGTTTGCCAACATTTTTGAGTGAATTGCAGAACGTCAGATTTTTAGCAGAAATTGTGACCGCGCGGCTTAGGGATTTTTTCAAAAAAAGTTGTTCAGACGTCGAGGGCTAATTCTGTTTCCGATGATAAAAACCCATCTGTTTCCACCGAAAAACATTTCAGGGGGTCACTTGCAACGGTTTGCCAACATTTTTGAGTGAATTGCAGAACGTCAGATTTTTAGCAGAAATTGTGACCGCTCGGCTTAGGGATTTATTCAAAAAAAGTTGTTCAGACGTCGAGGGCTAATTCTGTTTCCGATGATAAAAACCCATCTGTTTCCACCGAAAAACATTTCAGGGGATCACTTGCAACAGTTTGGCACCATTTTTGAGTGAATTGCAGAACGTCAGATTTTTAGCAGAAATTGTGACCGCACGGCTTAGGTATTTTTTCAAAAAAAGTTGTTCAGACGTCGAAGACTCATTCTGTTTCCGATGATAAAAACCCATCTGTTTCCACCCAAAAACCTTTCAGGGGATCGTTTGCAACAGTTTGGCACCATTTTTGAGTGAATTGCAGAACGTCAGATTTTTAGCAGAAATTGTGACCGCGCGGCTTAGGGATTTTTTCAAAAAAAGTTGTTCAGACGTCGAGGGCTAATTCTGTTTCCGATGATAAAAACCCATCTGTTTCCACCGAAAAACATTTCAGGGGATCACGTGCAACAGTTTCCCAACATTTTTGAGTGAATTGCAGAACGTCAGATTTTTAGCAGAAATTGTGACCGCGCGGCTTGGGATTTTTTCAAAAAAAGTTGTTCAGACGTCGAGGGCTAATTCTGTTTCCAATGATAAAAACCCATCTGTTTCCACCGAAAAACCTTTCAGGGGATCGTTTGCAACAGTTTGAGACCATTTTTGAATGAATTGCAGAACGTCAGATTTTTAGCAGAAATTGTGACCGCGCGGCTTAGGGATTTTTTCAAAAAAAGTTGTTCAGACGTCGAGGGCTAATTCTGTTTCCGATGATAAAAACCCATCTGTTTCCACCGAAAAACCTTTCAGGGGATCGTTTGCAACAGTTTGGCACCATTTTTGAGTGAATTGCAGAACGTCAGATTTTTAGCAGAAATTGTGACCGCGCGGCTTAGGGATTTTTTCAAAAAAACTTGTTCAGACGTTCAGGGCTAATTTTGTTTCCGGTGATAAAAACCCATCTGTTTCCACCGAAAAACATTTCAGGGGATCACTTGCAACAGTTTGGCACCATTTTTGAGTGAATTGCAGAACGTCAGATTTTTAGCAGAAATTGTGACCGCACGGCTTAGGTATTTTTTCAAAAAAAGTTGTTCAGACGTCGAGGGCTCATTCTGTTTCCGATGATAAAAACCCATCTGTTTCCACCCAAAAACATTTCAGGGGATCACTTGCAACAGTTTGGCACCATTTTTGAGTGAATTGCAGAACGTCAGATTTTTAGCAGAAATTGTGACCGCACGGCTTAGGTATTTTTTCAAAAAAAGTTGTTCAGACGTCGAGGGCTCATTCTGTTTCCGATGATAAAAACCCATCTGTTTCCACCGAAAAACATTTCAGGGGATCACTTGCAACAGTTTGCCAACATTTTTGAGTGAATTGCAGAACGTCAGATTTTTAGCAGAAATTGTGACCGCGCGGCTTACGGATTTTTTCAAAAAAAGGTGTTCAGACGTCGAGGGCTAATTCTGTTTCCGATGATAAAAACCCATCTGTTTCCACCGAAAAACATTTCAGGGGGTCACTTGCAACGGTTTGCCAACATTTTTGAGTGAATTGCAGAACGTCAGATTTTTAGCAGAAATTGTGACCACACGGCTTAGGTATTTTTTCAAAAAAAGTTGTTCAGACGTCGAAGACTCATTCTGTTTCCGATGATAAAAACCCATCTGTTTCCACCGAAAAACCTTTCAGGGGATCGTTTGCAACAGTTTGGCACCATTTTTGAGTGAATTGCAGAACGTCAGATTTTTAGCAGAAATTGTGACCGCGCGGCTTAGGGATTTTTTCAAAAAAAGTTGTTCAGACGTCGAGGGCTAATTCTGTTTCCGATGATAAAAACCCATCTGTTTCCACCGAAAAACATTTCAGGGGATCACGTGCAACAGTTTGAGACCATTTTTGAGTGAATTGCAGAACGTCAGATTTTTAGCAGAAATTGTGACCGCGCGGCTTAGGGATTTTTTCAAAAAAAGTTGTTCAGACGTCGAGGGCTAATTCTGTTTCCGATGATAAAAACCCATCTGTTTCCACCGAAAAACCTTTCAGGGGATCGTTTGCAACAGTTTGGCACCATTTTTGAGTGAATTGCAGAACGTCAGATTTTTAGCAGAAATTGTGACCGCGCGGCTTAGGGATTTTTTCAAAAAAAGTTGTTCAGATGTCGAAGACTCATTCTGTTTCCGATGATAAAAACCCATCTGTTTCCACTGAAAAACCTTTCAGGGCATCGTTTGCAACAGTTTGGCACCATTTTTGAGTGAATTGCAGAATGTCAGATTTTTAGCAGAAATTGTGACCGCGCGGCTTAGGGATTTTTTCAAAAAAAGTTGTTCAGACGTCGAGGGCTAATTCTGTTTCCGATGATAAAAACCCATCTGTTTCCACCGAAAAACATTTCAGGGGATCACGTGCAACAGTTTCCCAACATTTTTGAGTGAATTGCAGAACGTCAGATTTTTAGCAGAAATTGTGACCGCGCGGCTTAGGGATTTTTTCAAAAAAACTTGTTCAGACGTTCAGGGCTAATTTTGTTTCCGGTGATAAAAACCCATCTGTTTCCACCAAAAAACATTTCAGGGGATCACTTGCAACAGTTTGGCACCATTTTTGAGTGAATTGCAGAACGTCAGATTTTTAGCAGAAATTGTGACCGCACGGCTTAGGTATTTTTTCAAAAAAAAGTTGTTCAGACGTCGAGGGCTCATTCTGTTTCCGATGATAAAAACCCATCTGTTTCCACCGAAAAACATTTCAGGGGATCTCTTGCAACAGTTTGCCAACATTTTTGAGTGAATTGCAGAACGTCAGATTTTTAGCAAAAATTGTGACCGCGCGGCTTAGGGATTTTTTCAAAAAAAGTTGTTCAGACGTCAAGGGCTAATTCTGTTTCCGATGATAAAAACCCATCTGTTTCCACCGAAAAACCTTTCAGGGGATCGTTTGCAACAGTTTGGCACCATTTTTGAGTGAATTGCAGAACGTCAGATTTTTAGCAGAAATTGTGACCGCGCGGCTTAGGGATTTTTTCAAAAAAAGTTGTTCAGACGTCGAGGGCTAATTCTGTTTCCGATGATAAAAACCCATCTGTTTCCACCGAAAAACATTTCAGGGGATCACGTGCAACAGTTTCCCAACATTTTTGAGTGAATTGCAGAACGTCAGATTTTTAGCAGAAATTGTGACCGCGCGGCTTAGGGATTTTTTCAAAAAAAGTTGTTCAGATGTCGAAGACTCATTCTGTTTCTGATGATAAAAACCCATCTGTTTCCACTGAAAAACCTTTCAGGGGATCGTTTGCAACAGTTTGACACCATTTTTGAGTGAATTGCAGAACGTCAGATTTTTAGCAGAAATTGTGACCGCGCGGCTTAGGGATTTTTTCAAAAAAAGTTGTTCAGACGTCGAGGGCTAATTCTGTTTCCGATGATAAAAACCCATCTGTTTCCACCGAAAAACATTTCAGGGGATCACGTGCAACAGTTTCCCAACATTTTTGAGTGAATTGCAGAACGTCAGATTTTTTCTGAAATTGTGACCGCGTGGCTTAGGGATTTTTTCCAAAAAACTTGTTCAGACGTTCAGGGCTAATTTTGTTTCCGGTGATAAAAACCCATCTGTTTCCACCAAAAAACATTTCAGGGGATCACTTGCAACAGTTTGGCACCATTTTTGAGTGAATTGCAGAACGTCAGATTTTTAGCAGAAATTGTGACCGCACGGCTTAGGTATTTTTTCAAAAAAAGTTGTTCAGACGTCGAGGGCTCATTCTGTTTCCGATGATAAAAACCCATCTGTTTCCACCGAAAAACATTTCAGGGGATCTCTTGCAACAGTTTGCCAACATTTTTGAGTGAATTGCAGAACGTCAGATTTTTAGCAAAAATTGTGACCGCGCGGCTTAGGGATTTTTTCAAAAAAAGTTGTTCAGACGTCAAGGGCTAATTCTGTTTCCGATGATAAAAACCCATCTGTTTCCACCGAAAAACCTTTCAGGGGATCGTTTGCAACAGTTTGGCACCATTTTTGAGTGAATTGCAGAACGTCAGATTTTTAGCAGAAATTGTGACCGCGCGGCTTAGGAATTTTTTCAAAAAAAGTTGTTCAGACGTCGAGGGCTAATTCTGTTTCCGATGATAAAAACCCATCTGTTTCCACCGAAAAACATTTCAGGGGATCACGTGCAACAGTTTCCCAACATTTTTGAGTGAATTGCAGAACGTCAGATTTTTAGCAGAAATTGTGACCGCGCGGCTTAGGGATTTTTTCAAAAAAAGTTGTTCAGACGTCGAGGGCTAATTCTGTTTCCGATGATAAAAACCCATCTGTTTCCACCGAAAAACATTTCAGGGGATCACGTGCAACAGTTTCCCAACATTTTTGAGTGAACTGCAGAACATCAGATTTTTAGCAGAAATTGTGGCCGCGCGGCTTAGGGATTTTTTCAAAAAAAGTTGTTCAGACCTCGAGGGCTAATTCTGTTTCCGATGATAAAAACCCATCTGTTTCCACCAAAAAACCTTTCAGGGGATCGTTTGCAACAGTTTGGCACCATTTTTGAGTGAATTGCAGAACGTCAGATTTTTTCTGAAATTGTGACCGCGCGGCTTAGGGATTTTTTCAAAAATACTTGTTCAGACGTTCAGGGCTAATTTTGTTTCCGGTGATAAAAACCCATCTGTTTCCACCGAAAAACATTTCAGGGGATCACTTGCAACAGTTTGGCACCATTTTTGATTGAATTGCAGAACGTCAGATTTTTAGCAGAAATTGTGACCGCACGGCTTAGGTATTTTTTCAAAAAAAGTTGTTCAGACGTCGAGGGCTCATTCTGTTTCCGATGATAAAAACCCATCTGTTTCCACCGAAAAACATTTCAGGGGATCTCTTGCAACAGTTTGCCAACATTTTTGAGTGAATTGCAGAACGTCAGATTTTTAGCAAAAATTGTGACCGCGCGGCTTAGGGATTTTTTCAAAAAAAGTTGTTCAGACGTCGAGGGCTAATTCTGTTTCCGATGATAAAAACCCATCTGTTTCCACCGAAAAACATTTCAGGGGGTCACTTGCAACGGTTTGCCAACATTTTTGAGTGAATTGCAGAACGTCAAATTTTTAGCAGAAATTGTGACCGCACGGCTTACGTATTTTTTCAAAAAAAGTTGTTCAGACGTCGAAGACTCATTCTGTTTCCGATGATAAAAACCCATCTGTTTCCACCGAAAAACCTTTCAGGGGATCGTTTGCAACAGTTTGAGACCATTTTTGAGTGAATTGCAGAACGTCAGATTTTTAGCAGAAATTGTGACCGCGCGGCTTAGGGATTTTTTCAAAAAAACTTGTTCAGACGTTCAGGGCTAATTTTGTTTCCGGTGATAAAAACCCATCTGTTTCCACCGAAAAACATTTCAGGGGATCGTTTGCAACAGTTTGGCACCATTTTTGAGTGAATTGCAGAACGTCAGATTTTTAGCAGAAATTGTGACCGCGCGGCTTAGGGATTTTTTCAAAAAAACTTGTTCAGACGTTCAGGGCTAATTTTGTTTCCGGTGATAAAAACCCATCTGTTTCCACCGAAAAACATTTCAGGGGATCACTTGCAACAGTTTGGCACCATTTTTGAGTGAATTGCAGAACGTCAGATTTTTTCTGAAATTGTGACCGCGCGGCTTAGGGATTTTTTCAAAAAAAGTTGTTCAGACGTCGAGGGCTCATTCTGTTTCCGATGATAAAAACCAATCTGTTTCCACCCAAAAACATTTCAGGGGATCACTTGCAACAGTTTGGCACCATTTTTGAGTGAATTGCAGAACGTCAGATTTTTTCTGAAATTGTGACCGCGCGGCTTAGGGATTTTTTCAAAAAAACTTGTTCAGACGTTCAGGGCTAATTCTGTTTCCGATGATAAAAACCCATCTGTTTCCACCGAAAAACATTTCAGGGGATCACGTGCAACAGTTTCCCAACATTTTTGAGTGAATTGCAGAACGTCAGATTTTTAGCAGAAATTGTGACCGCGCGGCTTAGGGATTTTTTCAAAAAAAGTTGTTCAGACGTCGAGGGCTCATTCTGTTTCAATGATAAAAACCCATCTGTTTCCACCGAAAAACCTTTCAGGGGATCGTTTGCAACAGTTTAGCACCACTTTTGAGTGAATTGCAGAACGTCAGATTTTTAGCAGAAATTGTGACCGCGCGGCTTAGGGATTTTTTCAAAAAAAGTTGTTCAGACGTCGAGGACTAATTCTGTTTCCGATGATAAAAACCCATCTGTTTCCACCGAAAAACATTTCAGGGGATCACGTGCAACAGTTTCCCAACATTTTTGAGTGAACTGCAGAACATCAGATTTTTAGCAGAAATTGTGGCCGCGCGGCTTAGGGATTTTTTCAAAAAAAGTTGTTCAGACCTCGAGGGCTAATTCTGTTTCCGATGATAAAAACCCATCTGTTTCCACCAAAAAACCTTTCAGGGGATCGTTTGCAACAGTTTGGCACCATTTTTGACTGAATTGCAGAACGTCAGATTTTTTCTGAAATTGTGACCGCGCGGCTTAGGGATTTTTTCAAAAAAACTTGTTCAGACGTTCAGGGCTAATTTTGTTTCCGGTGATAAAAACCCATCTGTTTCCACCGAAAAACATTTCAGGGGATCACTTGCAACAGTTTGGCACCATTTTTGATTGAATTGCAGAACGTCAGATTTTTAGCAGAAATTGTGACCGCACGGCTTAGGTATTTTTTCAAAAAAAGTTGTTCAGACGTCGAGGGCTCATTCTGTTTCCGATGATAAAAACCCATCTGTTTCCACCGAAAAACATTTCAGGGGATCTCTTGCAACAGTTTGCCAACATTTTTGAGTGAATTGCAGAACGTCAGATTTTTAGCAAAAATTGTGACCGCGCGGCTTAGGGATTTTTTCAAAAAAAGTTGTTCAGACGTCGAGGGCTAATTCTGTTTCCGATGATAAAAACCCATCTGTTTCCACCGAAAAACATTTCAGGGGGTCACTTGCAACGGTTTGCCAACATTTTTGAGTGAATTGCAGAACGTCAGATTTTTAGCAGAAATTGTGACCGCACGGCTTACGTATTTTTTCAAAAAAAGTTGTTCAGACGTCGAAGACTCATTCTGTTTCCGATGATAAAAACCCATCTGTTTCCACCGAAAAACCTTTCAGGGGATCGTTTGCAACAGTTTGAGACCATTTTTGAGTGAATTGCAGAACGTCAGATTTTTAGCAGAAATTGTGACCGCGCGGCTTAGGGATTTTTTCAAAAAAAGTTGTTCAGACGTCGAGGGCTAATTCTGTTTCCGATGATAAAAACCCATCTGTTTCCACCGAAAAACCTTTCAGGGGATCGTTTGCAACAGTTTGGCACCATTTTTGAGTGAATTGCAGAACGTCAGATTTTTAGCAGAAATTGTGACCGCGCGGCTTAGGGATTTTTTCAAAAAAACTTGTTCAGACGTTCAGGGCTAATTTTGTTTCCGGTGATAAAAACCCATCTGTTTCCACCGAAAAACATTTCAGGGGATCACTTGCAACAGTTTGGCACCATTTTTGAGTGAATTGCAGAACGTCAGATTTTTAGCAGAAATTGTGACCGCACGGCTTAGGTATTTTTTCAAAAAAAGTTGTTCAGACGTCGAGGGCTCATTCTGTTTCCGATGATAAAAACCAATCTGTTTCCACCCAAAAACATTTCAGGGGATCACTTGCAACAGTTTGGCACCATTTTTGAGTGAATTGCAGAACGTCAGATTTTTTCTGAAATTGTGACCGCGCGGCTTAGGGATTTTTTCAAAAAAACTTGTTCAGACGTTCAGGGCTAATTCTGTTTCCGATGATAAAAACCCATCTGTTTCCACCGAAAAACATTTCAGGGGATCACGTGCAACAGTTTCCCAACATTTTTGAGTGAATTGCAGAACGTCAGATTTTTAGCAGAAATTGTGACCGCGCGGCTTAGGGATTTTTTCAAAAAAAGTTGTTCAGACGTCGAGGGCTCATTCTGTTTCAATGATAAAAACCCATCTGTTTCCACCGAAAAACCTTTCAGGGGATCGTTTGCAACAGTTTAGCACCACTTTTGAGTGAATTGCAGAACGTCAGATTTTTAGCAGAAATTGTGACCGCGCGGCTTAGGGATTTTTTCAAAAAAACTTGTTCAGACGTTCAGGGCTAATTTTGTTTCCGGTGATAAAAACCCATCTGTTTCCACCAAAAAACATTTCAGGGGATCACTTGCAACAGTTTGGCACCATTTTTGAGTGAATTGCAGAACGTCAGATTTTTAGCAGAAATTGTGACCGCACGGCTTAGGTATTTTTTCAAAAAAAAGTTGTTCAGACGTCGAGGGCTCATTCTGTTTCCGATGATAAAAACCCATCTGTTTCCACCGAAAAACATTTCAGGGGATCTCTTGCAACAGTTTGCCAACATTTTTGAGTGAATTGCAGAACGTCAGATTTTTAGCAAAAATTGTGACCGCGCGGCTTAGGGATTTTTTCAAAAAAAGTTGTTCAGACGTCAAGGGCTAATTCTGTTTCCGATGATAAAAACCCATCTGTTTCCACCGAAAAACCTTTCAGGGGATCGTTTGCAACAGTTTGGCACCATTTTTGAGTGAATTGCAGAACGTCAGATTTTTAGCAGAAATTGTGACCGCGCGGCTTAGGGATTTTTTCAAAAAAAGTTGTTCAGACGTCGAGGGCTAATTCTGTTTCCGATGATAAAAACCCATCTGTTTCCACCGAAAAACATTTCAGGGGATCACGTGCAACAGTTTCCCAACATTTTTGAGTGAATTGCAGAACGTCAGATTTTTAGCAGAAATTGTGACCGCGCGGCTTAGGGATTTTTTCAAAAAAAGTTGTTCAGATGTCGAAGACTCATTCTGTTTCTGATGATAAAAACCCATCTGTTTCCACTGAAAAACCTTTCAGGGGATCGTTTGCAACAGTTTGGCACCATTTTTGAGTGAATTGCAGAACGTCAGATTTTTAGCAGAAATTGTGACCGCGCGGCTTAGGGATTTTTTCAAAAAAAGTTGTTCAGACGTCGAGGGCTAATTCTGTTTCCGATGATAAAAACCCATCTGTTTCCACCGAAAAACATTTCAGGGGATCACGTGCAACAGTTTCCCAACATTTTTGAGTGAATTGCAGAACGTCAGATTTTTTCTGAAATTGTGACCGCGTGGCTTAGGGATTTTTTCCAAAAAACTTGTTCAGACGTTCAGGGCTAATTTTGTTTCCGGTGATAAAAACCCATCTGTTTCCACCAAAAAACATTTCAGGGGATCACTTGCAACAGTTTGGCACCATTTTTGAGTGAATTGCAGAACGTCAGATTTTTAGCAGAAATTGTGACCGCACGGCTTAGGTATTTTTTCAAAAAAAGTTGTTCAGACGTCGAGGGCTCATTCTGTTTCCGATGATAAAAACCCATCTGTTTCCACCGAAAAACATTTCAGGGGATCTCTTGCAACAGTTTGCCAACATTTTTGAGTGAATTGCAGAACGTCAGATTTTTAGCAAAAATTGTGACCGCGCGGCTTAGGGATTTTTTCAAAAAAAGTTGTTCAGACGTCAAGGGCTAATTCTGTTTCCGATGATAAAAACCCATCTGTTTCCACCGAAAAACCTTTCAGGGGATCGTTTGCAACAGTTTGGCACCATTTTTGAGTGAATTGCAGAACGTCAGATTTTTAGCAGAAATTGTGACCGCGCGGCTTAGGGATTTTTTCAAAAAAAGTTGTTCAGACGTCGAGGGCTAATTCTGTTTCCGATGATAAAAACCCATCTGTTTCCACCGAAAAACATTTCAGGGGATCACGTGCAACAGTTTCCCAACATTTTTGAGTGAATTGCAGAACGTCAGATTTTTAGCAGAAATTGTGACCGCGCGGCTTAGGGATTTTTTCAAAAAAAGTTGTTCAGACGTCGAGGGCTAATTCTGTTTCCGATGATAAAAACCCATCTGTTTCCACCGAAAAACATTTCAGGGGATCACGTGCAACAGTTTCCCAACATTTTTGAGTGAACTGCAGAACATCAGATTTTTAGCAGAAATTGTGGCCGCGCGGCTTAGGGATTTTTTCAAAAAAAGTTGTTCAGACCTCGAGGGCTAATTCTGTTTCCGATGATAAAAACCCATCTGTTTCCACCAAAAAACCTTTCAGGGGATCGTTTGCAACAGTTTGGCACCATTTTTGAGTGAATTGCAGAACGTCAGATTTTTTCTGAAATTGTGACCGCGCGGCTTAGGGATTTTTTCAAAAAAACTTGTTCAGACGTTCAGGGCTAATTTTGTTTCCGGTGATAAAAACCCATCTGTTTCCACCGAAAAACATTTCAGGGGATCACTTGCAACAGTTTGGCACCATTTTTGATTGAATTGCAGAACGTCAGATGTTTAGCAGAAATTGTGACCGCACGGCTTAGGTATTTTTTCAAAAAAAGTTGTTCAGACGGCGAGGGCTCATTCTGTTTCCGATGATAAAAACCCATCTGTTTCCACCGAAAAACATTTCAGGGGATCTCTTGCAACAGTTTGCCAACATTTTTGAGTGAATTGCAGAACGTCAGATTTTTAGCAAAAATTGTGACCGCGCGGCTTAGGGATTTTTTCAAAAAAAGTTGTTCAGACGTCGAGGGCTAATTCTGTTTCCGATGATAAAAACCCATCTGTTTCCACCGAAAAACATTTCAGGGGATCGTTTGCAACAGTTTGGCACCATTTTTGAGTGAATTGCAGAACGTCAGATTTTTAGCAGAAATTGTGACCGCGCGGCTTAGGGATTTTTTCAAAAAAACTTGTTCAGACGTTCAGGGCTAATTTTGTTTCCGGTGATAAAAACCCATCTGTTTCCACCGAAAAACATTTCAGGGGATCACTTGCAACAGTTTGGCACCATTTTTGAGTGAATTGCAGAACGTCAGATTTTTAGCAGAAATTGTGACCGCACGGCTTAGGTATTTTTTCAAAAAAAGTTGTTCAGACGTCGAGGGCTCATTCTGTTTCCGATGATAAAAACCAATCTGTTTCCACCCAAAAACATTTCAGGGGATCACTTGCAACAGTTTGGCACCATTTTTGAGTGAATTGCAGAACGTCAGATTTTTTCTGAAATTGTGACCGCGCGGCTTAGGGATTTTTTCAAAAAAACTTGTTCAGACGTTCAGGGCTAATTCTGTTTCCGATGATAAAAACCCATCTGTTTCCACCGAAAAACATTTCAGGGGATCACGTGCAACAGTTTGAGACCATTTTTGAGTGAATTGCAGAACGTCAGATTTTTAGCAGAAATTGTGACCGCGCGGCTTAGGGATTTTTTCAAAAAAAGTTGTTCAGACGTCCAGGGCTAATTCTGTTTCAATGATAAAAACCCATCTGTTTCCACCGAAAAACCTTTCAGGGGATCGTTTGCAACAGTTTAGCACCACTTTTGAGTGAATTGCAGAACGTCAGATTTTTAGCAGAAATTGTGACCGCGCGGCTTAGGGATTTTTTCAAAAAAAGTTGTTCAGACGTTGAAGGCTAATTCTGTTTCCGATGAAGAAAACCCATCTGTTTCCACCGAAAAACATTTCAGGGGATTACGTGCAACAGTTTCCCAACATTTTTGAGTGAACTGCAGAACATCAGATTTTTAGCAGAAATTGTGACCGCGCGGCTTAGGGATTTTTTCAAAAAAAGTTGTTCAGACCTCGAGGGCTTATTCTGTTTCCGATGATAAAAACCCATCTGTTTCCACCAAAAAACCTTTCAGGGGATCGTTTGCAACAGTTTGGCACCATTTTTGAGTGAATTGCAGAACGTCAGATTTTTTCTGAAATTGTGACCGCGCGGCTTAGGGATTTTTTCAAAAAAACTTGTTCAGACGTTCAGGGCTAATTTTGTTTCCGGTGATAAAAACCCATCTGTTTCCACCAAAAAACATTTCAGGGGATCACTTGCAACAGTTTGGCACCATTTTTGAGTGAATTGCAGAACGTCAGATTTTTAGCAGAAATTGTGACCGCACGGCTTAGGTATTTTTTCAAAAAAAGTTGTTCAGACGTCGAGGGCTCATTCTGTTTCCGATGATAAAAACCCATCTGTTTCCACCGAAAAACCTTTCAGGGGATCGTTTGCAACAGTTTGGCACCATTTTTGAGTGAATTGCAGAACGTCAGATTTTTAGCAGAAATTGTGACCGCGCGGCTTAGGGATTTTTTCAAAAAAAGTTGTTCAGACGTCGAGGGCTAATTCTGTTTCCGATGATAAAAACCCATCTGTTTCCACCGAAAAACATTTCAGGGGATCACGTGCAACAGTTTCCCAACATTTTTGAGTAAATTGCAGAACGTCAGATTTTTAGCAGAAATTGTGACCGCGCGGCTTAGGGATTTTTTCAAAAAAAGTTGTTCAGACGTCGAGGGCTAATTCTGTTTCCGATGATAAAAACCCATCTGTTTCCACCGAAAAACATTTCAGGGGATCACGTGCAACAGTTTCCCAACATTTTTGAGTGAATTGCAGAACGTCAGATTTTTAGCAGAAATTGTGACCGCGCGGCTTAGGGATTTTTTCAAAAAAAGTTGTTCAGACGTCGAGGGCTAATTCTGTTTCCAATGATAAAAACCCATCTGTTTCCACCAAAAAACCTTTCAGGGGATCGTTTGCAACAGTTTGAGACCATTTTTGAGTGAATTGCAGAACGTCAGATTTTTAGCAGAAATTGTGTCGCGCGGCTTAGGGATTTTTTCAAAAAAAGTTGTTCAGACGTCGAGGGCTCATTCTGTTTCAATGATAAAAACCCATCTGTTTCCACCGAAAAACCTTTCAGGGGATCGTTTGCAACAGTTTGGCACCATTTTTGAGTGAATTGCAGAACGTCAGATTTTTTCTGAAATTGTGACCGCGCGGCTTAGGGATTTTTTCAAAAAAAGTTGTTCAGACGTTGAAGGCTAATTCTGTTTCCGATGAAAAAAACCCATCTGTTTCCACCGAAAAACATTTCAGGGGATTACGTGCAACAGTTTCCCAACATTTTTGAGTGAACTGCAGAACATCAGATTTTTAGCAGAAATTGTGACCGCGCGGCTTAGGGATTTTTTCAAAAAAAGTTGTTCAGACCTCGAGGGCTAATTCTGTTTCCGATGATAAAAACCCATCTGTTTCCACCAAAAAACCTTTCAGGGGATCGTTTGCAACAGTTTGGCACCATTTTTGAGTGAATTGCAGAACGTCAGATTTTTTCTGAAATTGTGACCGCGCGGCTTAGGGATTTTTTCAAAAAAACTTGTTCAGACGTTCAGGGCTAATTTTGTTTCCGGTGATAAAAACCCATCTGTTTCCACCAAAAAACATTTCAGGGGATCACTTGCAACAGTTTGGCACCATTTTTGAGTGAATTGCAGAACGTCAGATTTTTAGCAGAAATTGTGACCGCACGGCTTAGGTATTTTTTCAAAAAAAGTTGTTCAGACGTCGAGGGCTCATTCTGTTTCCGATGATAAAAACCCATCTGTTTCCACCGAAAAACCTTTCAGGGGATCGTTTGCAACAGTTTGGCACCATTTTTGAGTGAATTGCAGAACGTCAGATTTTTAGCAGAAATTGTGACCGCGCGGCTTAGGGATTTTTTCAAAAAAAGTTGTTCAGACGTCGAGGGCTAATTCTGTTTCCGATGATAAAAACCCATCTGTTTCCACCGAAAAACATTTCAGGGGATCACGTGCAACAGTTTCCCAACATTTTTGAGTGAATTGCAGAACGTCAGATTTTTAGCAGAAATTGTGACCGCGCGGCTTAGGGATTTTTTCAAAAAAAGTTGTTCAGACGTCGAGGGCTAATTCTGTTTCCAATGATAAAAACCCATCTGTTTCCACCGAAAAACATTTCAGGGGATCACGTGCAACAGTTTCCCAACATTTTTGGGTGAATTGCAGAACGTCAGATTTTTAGCAGAAATTGTGACCGCGCGGCTTAGGGATTTTTTCAAAAAAAGTTGTTCAGACGTCGAGGGCTAATTCTGTTTCCAATGATAAAAACCCATCTGTTTCCACCAAAAAACCTTTCAGGGGATCGTTTGCAACAGTTTGAGACCATTTTTGAGTGAATTGCAGAACGTCAGATTTTTAGCAGAAATTGTGACCGCGCGGCTTAGGGATTTTTTCAAAAAAAGTTGTTCAGACGTCAAGGGCTAATTCTGTTTCCGATGATAAAAACCCATCTGTTTCCACCGAAAAACATTTCAGGGGATCACTTGCAACAGTTTGAGACCATTTTTGAGTGAATTGCAGAACGTCAGATTTTTAGCAGAAATTGTGACCGCGCGGCTTAGGGATTTTTTCAAAAAAAGTTGTTCAGACGTCGAGGGCTCATTCTGTTTCAATGATAAAAAACCCATCTGTTTCCACCGAAAAACCTTTCAGGGGATCGTTTGCAACAGTTTGGCACCATTTTTGAGTGAATTGCAGAACGTCAGATTTTTTCTGAAATTGTGACCGCGCGGCTTAGGGATTTTTTCAAAAAAAATTGTTCAGACGTCCAGGACTAATTTTGTTTCCGATGATAAAAAACCATCTGTTTCCACCAAAAAACCTTTCAGGGGATCGTTTGCAACAGTTTGACACCACTTTTGAGTGAATTGCAGAACGTCAGATTTTTAGCAGAAATTGTGACCGCGCGGCTTAGGGATTTTTTCAAAAAAAGTTGTTCAGACGTTGAAGGCTAATTCTGTTTCCGATGAAAAAAACCCATCTGTTTCCACCGAAAAACATTTCAGGGGATTACGTGCAACAGTTTCCCAACATTTTTGAGTGAACTGCAGAACATCAGATTTTTAGCAGAAATTGTGGCCGCGCGGCTTAGGGATTTTTTCAAAAAAAGTTGTTCAGACCTCGAGGGCTCATTCTGTTTCCGATGATAAAAACCCATCTGTTTCCACCAAAAAACCTTTCAGGGGATCGTTTGCAACAGTTTGGCACCATTTTTGAGTGAATTGCAGAACGTCAGATTTTTTCTGAAATTGTGACCGCGCGGCTTAGGGATTTTTTCAAAAAAACTTGTTCAGACGTTCAGGGCTAATTTTGTTTCCGGTGATAAAAACCCATCTGTTTCCACCGAAAAACATTTCAGGGGATTACGTGCAACAGTTTCCCAACATTTTTGAGTGAACTGCAGAACATCAGATTTTTAGCAGAAATTGTGACCGCGCGGCTTAGGGATTTTTTCAAAAAAAGTTGTTCAGACCTCGAGGGCTAATTCTGTTTCCGATGATAAAAACCCATCTGTTTCCACCAAAAAACCTTTCAGGGGATCGTTTGCAACAGTTTGGCACCATTTTTGAGTGAATTGCAGAACGTCAGATTTTTTCTGAAATTGTGACCGCGCGGCTTAGGGATTTTTTCAAAAAAACTTGTTCAGACGTTCAGGGCTAATTTTGTTTCCGATGATAAAAACCCATCTGTTTCCACCGAAAAACATTTCAGGGGATCTCTTGCAACAGTTTGCCAACATTTTGAGTGAATTGCAGAAAGTCAGATTTTTAGCAAAAATTGTGACCGCGCGGCTTAGGGATTTTTTCAAAAAAAGTTGTTCAGACGTCGAGGGCTAATTCTGTTTCCGATGATAAAAACCCATCTGTTTCCACCGAAAAACATTTCAGGGGGTCACTTGCAACGGTTTGCCAACATTTTTGAGTGAATTGCAGAACGTCAGATTTTTAGCAGAAATTGTGACCGCTCGGCTTAGGGATTTATTCAAAAAAAGTTGTTCAGACGTCGAGGGCTAATTCTGTTTCCGATTATAAAAACCCATCTGTTTCCACCGAAAAACATTTCAGGGGATCACTTGCAACAGTTTGGCACCATTTTTGAGTGAATTGCAGAACGTCAGATTTTTAGCAGAAATTGTGACCGCACGGCTTAGGTATTTTTTCAAAAAAAGTTGTTCAGACGTCGAAGACTCATTCTGTTTCCGATGATAAAAACCCATCTGTTTCCACCGAAAAACCTTTCAGGGGATCGTTTGCAACAGTTTGGCACCATTTTTGAGTGAATTGCAGAACTTCAGATTTTTAGCAGAAATTGTGACCGCGCGGCTTAGGGATTTTTTCAAAAAAAGTTGTTCAGACGTCGAGGGCTAATTCTGTTTCCGATGATAAAAACCCATCTGTTTCCACCGAAAAACATTTCAGGGGATCACGTGCAACAGTTTCCCAACATTTTTGAGTGAATTGCAGAACGTCAGATTTTTAGCAGAAATTGTGACCGCGCGGCTTGGGATTTTTTCAAAAAAAGTTGTTCAGACGTCGAGGGCTAATTCTGTTTCCAATGATAAAAACCCATCTGTTTCCACCAAAAAACCTTTCAGGGGATCGTTTGCAACAGTTTGAGACCATTTTTGAGTGAATTGCAGAACGTCAGATTTTTAGCAGAAATTGTGACCGCGCGGCTTAGGGATTTTTTCAAAAAAAGTTGTTCAGACGTCGAGGGCTAATTCTGTTTCCGATGATAAAAACCCATCTGTTTCCACCGAAAAACCTTTCAGGGGATCGTTTGCAACAGTTTGGCACCATTTTTGAGTGAATTGCAGAACGTCAGATTTTTAGCAGAAATTGTGACCGCGCTGCTTAGGGATTTTTTCAAAAAAACTTGTTCAGACGTTCAGGGCTAATTTTGTTTCCGGTGATAAAAACCCATCTGTTTCCACCGAAAAACATTTCAGGGGATCACTTGCAACAGTTTGGCACCATTTTTGAGTGAATTGCAGAACGTCAGATTTTTAGCAGAAATTGTGACCGCACGGCTTAGGTATTTTTTCAAAAAAAGTTGTTCAGACGTCGAGGGCTCATTCTGTTTCCGATGATAAAAACCCATCTGTTTCCACCGAAAAACATTTCAGGGGATCTCTTGCAACAGTTTGCCAACATTTTTGAGTGAATTGCAGAAAGTCAGATTTTTAGCAAAAATTGTGACCGCGCGGCTTAGGGATTTTTTCAAAAAAAGTTGTTCAGACGTCGAGGGCTAATTCTGTTTCCGATGATAAAAACCCATCTGTTTCCACCGAAAAACATTTCAGCGGGTCACTTGCAACGGTTTGCCAACATTTTTGAGTGAATTGCAGAACGTCAGATTTTTAGCAGAAATTGTGACCGCGCGGCTTAGGGATTTTTTCAAAAAAAGTTGTTCAGACGTCGAGGGCTAATTCTGTTTCCGATGATAAAAACCCATCTGTTTCCACCGAAAAACCTTTCAGGGGATCGTTTGCAACAGTTTGGCACCATTTTTGAGTGAATTGCAGAACGTCAGATTTTTAGCAGAAATTGTGACCGCGCGGCTTAGGGATTTTTTCAAAAAAAGTTGTTCAGACGTCGAGGGCTAATTCTGTTTCCAATGATAAAAACCCATCTGTTTCCACCAAAAAACCTTTCAGGGGATCGTTTGCAACAGTTTGAGACCATTTTTGAGTGAATTGCAGAACGTCAGATTTTTAGCAAAAATTGTGACCGCGCGGCTTAGGGATTTTTTCAAAAAAAGTTGTTCAGACGTCGAGGGCTAATTCTGTTTCCGATGATAAAAACCCATCTGTTTCCACCGAAAAACCTTTCAGGGGATCGTTTGCAACAGTTTGACACCGTTTTTGAGTGAATTGCAGAACGTCAGATTTTTAGCAGAAATTGTGACCGCGCGGCTTAGGGATTTTTTCAAAAAAAATTGTTCAGACGTCCAGGGCTAATTTTGTTTCCGATGATAAAAACCCATCTGTTTCCACCAAAAAACCTTTCAGGGGATCGTTTGCAACAGTTTGACACCATTTTTGAGTGAATTGCAGAACGTCAGATTTTTAGCAGAAATTGTGACCGCGCGGCTTAGGGATTTTTTCAAAAAAAGTTGTTCAGACGTTGAAGGCTAATTCTGTTTCCGATGAAAAAAACCCATCTGTTTCCACCGAAAAACATTTCAGGGGATTACGTGCAACAGTTTCCCAAAATTTTTGAGTGAACTGCAGAACATCAGATTTTTAGCAGAAATTGTGACCGCGCGGCTTAGGGATTTTTTCAAAAAAAGTTGTTCAGACCTCGAGGGCTCATTCTGTTTCCGATGATAAAAACCCATCTGTTTCCACCAAAAAACCTTTCAGGGGATCGTTTGCAACAGTTTGGCACCATTTTTCAGTGAATTGCAGAACGTCAGATTTTTTCTGAAATTGTGACCGCGCGGCTTAGGGATTTTTTCAAAAAAACTTGTTTAGACGTTCAGGGCTAATTTTGTTTCCGGTGATAAAAACCCATCTGTTTCCACCGAAAAACATTTCAGGGGATCACTTGCAACAGTTTGGCACCATTTTTGAGTGAATTGCAGAACGTCAGATTTTTACCAGAAATTGTGACCGCACGGCTTAGGTATTTTTTCAAAAAAAGTTGTTCAGACGTCGAGGGCTCATTCTGTTTCCGATGATAAAAACCCATCTGTTTCCACCAAAAAACATTTCAGGGGATCACTTGCAACAGTTTGCCAACATTTTTGAGTGAATTGCAGAACGTCAGATTTTTAGCAGAAATTGTGACCGCGCGGCTTAGGGATTTTTTCAAAAAAAGTTGTTCAGACGTCGAGGGCTAATTCTGTTTCCGATGAGAAAAACCCATCTGTTTCCACCGAAAAACATTTCAGGGGGTCACTTGCAACGGTTTGCCAACATTTTTGAGTGAATTGCAGAACGTCAGATTTTTAGCAAAAATTGTGACCGCGCGGCTTAGGGATTTTTTAAAAAAAAATTGTTCAGACGTCGAAGACTCATTCTGTTTCCGATGATAAAAACCCATCTGTTTCCACCGAAAAACCTTTCAGGGGATCGTTTGCAACAGTTTGGCACCATTTTTGAGTGAATTGCAGAACGTCAGATTTTTAGCAGAAATTGTGACCGCGCGGCTTAGGGATTTTTTCAAAAAAAGTTGTTCAGACGTCGAGGGCTAATTCTGTTTCCGATGATAAAAACCCATCTGTTTCCACCGAAAAACATTTCAGGGGATCACGTGCAACAGTTTGAGACCATTTTTGAGTGAATTGCAGAACGTCAGATTTTTAGCAGAAATTGTGACCGCGCGGCTTAGGGATTTTTTCAAAAAAAGTTGTTCAGACGTCGAGGGCTAATTCTGTTTCCGATGAAAAAAAACCCATCTGTTTCCACCGAAAAACATTTCAGGGGATCACGTGCAACAGTTTCCCAACATTTTTGAGTGAATTGCAGAACGTCAGATTTTTAGCAGAAATTGTGACCGCGCGGCTTAGGGATTTTTTCAAAAAAAGTTGTTCAGACGTCGAGGGCTAATTCTGTTTCCAATGATAAAAACCCATCTGTTTCCACCAAAAAACCTTTCAGGGGATCGTTTGCAACAGTTTGAGACCATTTTTGAGTGAATTGCAGAATGTCAGATTTTTAGCAGAAATTGTGACCGCGCGGCTTAGGGATTTTTTCAAAAAAAGTTGTTCAGACGTCGAGGGCTAATTCTGTTTCTGATGATAAAAACCCATCTGTTTCCACCCAAAAACCTTTCAGGGGATCGTTTGCAACAGTTTGGCACCATTTTTGAGTGAATTGCAGAACGTCAGATTTTTAGCAGAAATTGTGACCGCGCGGCTTAGGGATTTTTTCAAAAAAAGTTGTTCAGACGTCGAGGGCTCATTCTGTTTCAATGATAAAAACCCATCTGTTTCCACCGAAAAACCTTTCAGGGGATCGTTTGCAACAGTTTGGCACCATTTTTGAGTGAATTGCAGAACGTCAGATTTTTTTCTGAAATTGTGACCGCGCGGCTTAGGGATTTTTTCAAAAAAAATTGTTCAGACGTCCAGGGCTAATTTTGTTTCCGATGATAAAAACCCATCTGTTTCCACCAAAAAACCTTTCAGGGGATCGTTTGCAACAGTTTGGCACCATTTTTGAGTGGATTGCAGAACGTCAGATTTTTTCTGAAATTGTGACCGCGCGGTTTAGGGATTTTTTCAAAAAAACTTGTTCAGACGTTCAGGGCTAATTTTGTTTCCGGTGATAAAAACCCATCTGTTTCCACTGAAAAACATTTCAGGGGATCACTTGCAACAGTTTGGCACCATTTTTGAGTGAATTGCAGAACGTCAGATTTTTAGCAGAAATTGTGACCGCACGGCTTAGGTATTTTTTCAAAAAAAGTTGTTCAGACGTCGAGGGCTCATTCTGTTTCCGATGATAAAAACCCATCTGTTTCCACCCAAAAACATTTCAGGGGATCACTTGCAACAGTTTGGCACCATTTTTGAGTGAATTGCAGAACGTCAGATTTTTAGCAGAAATTGTGACCGCACGGCTTAGGTATTTTTTCAAAAAAAGTTGTTCAGACGTCGAGGGCTCATTCTGTTTCCGATGATAAAAACCCATCTGTTTCCACCGAAAAACATTTCAGGGGATCACTTGCAACAGTTTGCCAACATTTTTGAGTGAATTGCAGAACGTCAGATTTTTAGCAGAAATTGTGACCGCGCGGCTTAGGGATTTTTTCAAAAAAAGTTGTTCAGACGTCGAGGGCTAATTCTGTTTCCGATGATAAAAACCCATCTGTTTCCACCGAAAAACATTTCAGGGGGTCACTTGCAACGGTTTGCCAACATTTTTGAGTGAATTGCAGAACGTCAGATTTTTAGCAGAAATTGTGACCACACGGCTTAGGTATTTTTTCAAAAAAAGTTGTTCAGACGTCGAAGACTCATTCTGTTTCCGATGATAAAAACCCATCTGTTTCCACCGAAAAACCTTTCAGGGGATCGTTTGCAACAGTTTGGCACCATTTTTGAGTGAATTGCAGAACGTCAGATTTTTAGCAGAAATTGTGACCGCGCGGCTTAGGGATTTTTTCAAAAAAAGTTGTTCAGACGTCGAGGGCTAATTCTGTTTCCGATGATAAAAACCCATCTGTTTCCACCGAAAAACCTTTCAGGGGATCGTTTGCAACAGTTTGGCACCATTTTTGAGTGAATTGCAGAACGTCAGATTTTTAGCAGAAATTGTGACCGCGCGGCTTAGGGATTTTTTCAAAAAAAGTTGTTCAGACGTCGAGGGCTAATTCTGTTTCCGATGATAAAAACCCATCTGTTTCCACCGAAAAACATTTCAGGGGGTCACTTGCAACGGTTTGCCAACATTTTTGAGTGAATTGCAGAACGTCAGATTTTTAGCAGAAATTGTGACCACACGGCTTAGGTATTTTTTCAAAAAAAGTTGTTCAGACGTCGAAGACTCATTCTGTTTCCGATGATAAAAACCCATCTGTTTCCACCGAAAAACCTTTCAGGGGATCGTTTGCAACAGTTTGGCACCATTTTTGAGTGAATTGCAGAACGTCAGATTTTTAGCAGAAATTGGGACCGCGCGGCTTAGGGATTTTTTCAAAAAAAGTTGTTCAGACGTCGAGGGCTAATTCTGTTTCCGATGATAAAAACCCATCTGTTTCCACCGAAAAACATTTCAGGGGATCACGTGCAACAGTTTCCCAACATTTTTGAGTGAATTGCAGAACGTCAGATTTTTAGCAGAAATTGTGACCGCGCGGCTTAGGGATTTTTTCAAAAAAAGTTGTTCAGACGTCGAGGGCTAATTCTGTTTCCGATGATAAAAACCCATCTGTTTCCACCAAAAAACCTTTCAGGGGATCGTTTGCAACAGTTTGAGACCATTTTTGAGTGAATTGCAGAACGTCAGATTTTTAGCAGAAATTGTGACCGCGCGGCTTAGGGATTTTTTCAAAAAAAGTTGTTCAGACGTCGAGGGCTAATTCTGTTTCCGATGATAAAAACCCATCTGTTTCCACCGAAAAACATTTCAGGGGATCACGTGCAACAGTTTGAGACCATTTTTGAGTGAATTGCAGAACGTCAGATTTTTAGCAGAAATTGTGACCGCGCGGCTTAGGGATTTTTTCAAAAAAAGTTGTTCAGACGTCGAGGGCTAATTCTGTTTCCGATGATAAAAACCCATCTGTTTCCACCGAAAAACCTTTCAGGGGATCGTTTGCAACAGTTTGGCACCATTTTTGAGTGAATTGCAGAACGTCAGATTTTTAGCAGAAATTGTGACCGCGCGGCTTAGGGATTTTTTCAAAAAAAGTTGTTCAGACGTCGAGGGCTAATTCTGTTTCCGATGATAAAAACCCATCTGTTTCCACCGAAAAACATTTCAGGGGATCACGTGCAACAGTTTCCCAACATTTTTGAGTGAATTGCAGAACGTCAGATTTTTAGCAGAAATTGTGACCGCGCGGCTTAGGGATTTTTTCAAAAAAAGTTGTTCAGACTTCGAGGGCTAATTCTGTTTCCAATGATAAAAACCCATCTGTTTCCACCAAAAAACCTTTCAGGGGATCGTTTGCAACAGTTTGAGACCATTTTTGAGTGAATTGCAGAACGTCAGATTTTTAGCAGAAATTGTGACCGCGCGGCTTAGGGATTTTTTCAAAAAAAGTTGTTCAGACGTCAAGGGCTAATTCTGTTTCCGATGATAAAAACCCATCTGTTTCCACCGAAAAACCTTTCAGGGGATCGTTTGCAACAGTTTGGCACCATTTTTGAGTGAATTGCAGAACGTCAGATTTTTTCTGAAATTGTGACCGCGCGGTTTAGGGATTTTTTCAAAAAAAATTGTTCAGACGTCCAGGACTAATTTTGTTTCCGATGATAAAAACCCATCTGTTTCCACCAAAAAACCTTTCAGGGGATCGTTTGCAACAGTTTGACACCACTTTTGAGTGAATTGCAGAACGTCAGATTTTTAGCAGAAATTGTGACCGCGCGGCTTAGGGATTTTTTCAAAAAAAGTTGTTCAGACGTCGAGGGCTCATTCTGTTTCAATGATAAAAACCCATCTGTTTCCACCGAAAAACCTTTCAGGGGATCGTTTGCAACAGTTTGGCACCATTTTTGAGTGAATTGCAGAACGTCAGATTTTTTCTGAAATTGTGACCGCGCGGTTTAGGGATTTTTTCAAAAAAAATTGTTCAGACGTCCAGGACTAATTTTGTTTCCGATGATAAAAACCCATCTGTTTCCACCAAAAAACCTTTCAGGGGATCGTTTGCAACAGTTTGACACCACTTTTGAGTGAATTGCAGAACGTCAGATTTTTAGCAGAAATTGTGACCGCGCGGCTTAGGGATTTTTTCAAAAAAAGTTGTTCAGACGTTGAAGGCTAATTCTGTTTCCGATGAAAAAAACCCATCTGTTTCCACCGAAAAACCTTTCAGGGGATTACGTGCAACAGTTTCCCAACATTTTTGAGTGAACTGCAGAACATCAGATTTTTAGCAGAAATTGTGGCCGCGCGGCTTAGGGATTTTTTTAAAAAAAAGTTGTTCAGACGTCGAGGGCTAATTCTGTTTCCGATGATAAAAACCCATCTGTTTCCACCAAAAAACCTTTCAGGGGATCGTTTGCAACAGTTTGAGACCATTTTTGAGTGAATTGCAGAACGTCAGATTTTTAGCAGAAATTGTGACCGCGCGGCTTAGGGATTTTTTCAAAAAAAGTTGTTCAGACGTCGAGGGCTAATTCTGTTTCCGATGATAAAAACCCATCTGTTTCCACCGAAAAACATTTCAGGGGATCACGTGCAACAGTTTGAGACCATTTTTGAGTGAATTGCAGAACGTCAGATTTTTAGCAGAAATTGTGACCGCGCGGCTTAGGGATTTTTTCAAAAAAAGTTGTTCAGACGTCGAGGGCTAATTCTGTTTCCGATGATAAAAACCCATCTGTTTCCACCGAAAAACCTTTCAGGGGATCGTTTGCAACAGTTTGGCACCATTTTTGAGTGAATTGCAGAACGTCAGATTTTTAGCAGAAATTGTGACCGCGCGGCTTAGGGATTTTTTCAAAAAAAGTTGTTCAGACGTCGAGGGCTAATTCTGTTTCCGATGATAAAAACCCATCTGTTTCCACCGAAAAACATTTCAGGGGATCACGTGCAACAGTTTCCCAACATTTTTGAGTGAATTGCAGAACGTCAGATTTTTAGCAGAAATTGTGACCGCGCGGCTTAGGGATTTTTTCAAAAAAAGTTGTTCAGACTTCGAGGGCTAATTCTGTTTCCAATGATAAAAACCCATCTGTTTCCACCAAAAAACCTTTCAGGGGATCGTTTGCAACAGTTTGAGACCATTTTTGAGTGAATTGCAGAACGTCAGATTTTTAGCAGAAATTGTGACCGCGCGGCTTAGGGATTTTTTCAAAAAAAGTTGTTCAGACGTCAAGGGCTAATTCTGTTTCCGATGATAAAAACCCATCTGTTTCCACCGAAAAACCTTTCAGGGGATCGTTTGCAACAGTTTGGCACCATTTTTGAGTGAATTGCAGAACGTCAGATTTTTTCTGAAATTGTGACCGCGCGGTTTAGGGATTTTTTCAAAAAAAATTGTTCAGACGTCCAGGACTAATTTTGTTTCCGATGATAAAAACCCATCTGTTTCCACCAAAAAACCTTTCAGGGGATCGTTTGCAACAGTTTGACACCACTTTTGAGTGAATTGCAGAACGTCAGATTTTTAGCAGAAATTGTGACCGCGCGGCTTAGGGATTTTTTCAAAAAAAGTTGTTCAGACGTCGAGGGCTCATTCTGTTTCAATGATAAAAACCCATCTGTTTCCACCGAAAAACCTTTCAGGGGATCGTTTGCAACAGTTTGGCACCATTTTTGAGTGAATTGCAGAACGTCAGATTTTTTCTGAAATTGTGACCGCGCGGTTTAGGGATTTTTTCAAAAAAAATTGTTCAGACGTCCAGGACTAATTTTGTTTCCGATGATAAAAACCCATCTGTTTCCACCAAAAAACCTTTCAGGGGATCGTTTGCAACAGTTTGACACCACTTTTGAGTGAATTGCAGAACGTCAGATTTTTAGCAGAAATTGTGACCGCGCGGCTTAGGGATTTTTTCAAAAAAAGTTGTTCAGACGTTGAAGGCTAATTCTGTTTCCGATGAAAAAAACCCATCTGTTTCCACCGAAAAACCTTTCAGGGGATTACGTGCAACAGTTTCCCAACATTTTTGAGTGAACTGCAGAACATCAGATTTTTAGCAGAAATTGTGGCCGCGCGGCTTAGGGATTTTTTCAAAAAAAGTTGTTCAGACCTCGAGGGCTCATTCTGTTTCCGATGATAAAAACCCATCTGTTTCCACCAAAAAACCTTTCAGGGGATCGTTTGCAACAGTTTGGCACCATTTTTGAGTGAATTGCAGAACGTCAGATTTTTTCTGAAATTGTGACCGCGCGGCTTAGGGATTTTTTCAAAAAAACTTGTTCAGACGTTCAGGGCTAATTTTGTTTCCGGTGATAAAAACCCATCTGTTTCCACCGAAAAACATTTCAGGGGATCACTTGCAACAGTTTGGCACCATTTTTGAGTGAATTGCAGAACGTCAGATTTTTAGCAGAAATTGTGACCGCGCGGCTTAGGGATTTTTTCAAAAAAAGTTGTTCAGACGTCGAGGGCTAATTCTGTTTCCGATGATAAAAACCCATCTGTTTCCACCGAAAAACATTTCAGGGGATCACGTGCAACAGTTTCCCAACATTTTTGAGTGAATTGCAGAACGTCAGATTTTTAGCAGAAATTGTGACCGCGCGGCTTAGGGATTTTTTCAAAAAAAGTTGTTCAGACGTCGAGTGCTAATTCTGTTTCTGATGATAAAAACCCATCTGTTTCCACCGAAAAACCTTTCAGGGGATCGTTTGCAACAGTTTGGCACCATTTTTGAGTGAATTGCAGAACGTCAGATTTTTAGCAGAAATTGTGACCGCGCGGCTTAGGGATTTTTTCAAAAAAAGTTGTTCAGACGTCGAGGGCTCATTCTGTTTCAATGATAAAAACCCATCTGTTTCCACCGAAAAACCTTTCAGGGGATCGTTTGCAACAGTTTGGCACCATTTTTGAGTGAATTGCAGAACGTCAGATTTTTTTCTGAAATTGTGACCGCGCGGCTTAGGGATTTTTTCAAAAAAAATTGTTCAGACGTCCAGGGCTAATTTTGTTTCCGATGATAAAAACCCATCTGTTTCCACCAAAAAACCTTTCAGGGGATCGTTTGCAACAGTTTGACACCATTTTTCAGTGAATTGCAGAACGTCAGATTTTTAGCAGAAATTGTGACCGCGCGGCTTAGGGATTTTTTCAAAAAAAGTTGTTCAGACGTCGAAGGCTAATTCTGTTTCCGATGAAAAAAACCCATCTGTTTCCACCGAAAAACATTTCAGGGGATCACGTGCAACAGTTTCCCAACATTTTTGAGTGAACTGCAGAACATCAGATTTTTAGCAGAAATTGTGACCGTGAGGCTTAGGGATTTTTTCAAAAAAAGTTGTTCAGACCTCGAGGGCTCATTCTGTTTCCGATGATAAAAACCCATCTGTTTCCACCAAAAAACCTTTCAGGAGATCGTTTGCAACAGTTTGAGACCATTTTTGAGTGAATTGCAGAACGTCAGATTTTTAGCAGAAATTGTGACCGCGCGGCTTAGGGATTTTTTCAAAAAAAGTTGTTCAGACGTCGAGGGCTAATTCTGTTTCCGATGATAAAAACCCATCTGTTTCCACCGAAAAACCTTTCAGGGGATCGTTTGCAACAGTTTGGCACCATTTTTGAGTGAATTGCAGAACGTCAGATTTTTAGCAGAAATTGTGACCGCGCGGCTTAGGGATTTTTTCAAAAAAACTTGTTCAGACGTTCAGGGCTAATTTTGTTTCCGGTGATAAAAACCCATCTGTTTCCACCCAAAAACATTTCAGGGGATCACTTGCAACAGTTTGGCACCATTTTTGAGTGAATTGCAGAACGTCAGATTTTTAGCAGAAATTGTGACCGCGCGGCTTAGGGATTTTTTCAAAAAAAGGTGGTCAGACGTCGAGGGCTAATTCTGTTTCCGATGATAAAAACCCATCTGTTTCCACCGAAAAACATTTCAGGGGGTCACTTGCAACGGTTTGCCAACATTTTTGAGTGAATTGCAGAACGTCAGATTTTTAGCAGAAATTGTGACCGCTCGGCTTAGGGATTTTTTCAAAAAAGGTTGTTCAGACGTCGAGGGCTAATTCTGTTTCCGATGATAAAAACCCATCTGTTTCCACCGAAAAACATTTCAGGGGATCACTTGCAACAGTTTGGCTCCATTTTTGAGTGAATTGCAGAACGTCAGGTTTTTAGCAGAAATTGTGACCGCGCGGCTTAGGGATTTTTTCAAAAAAAGTTGTTCAGACGTCGAGGGCTAATTCTGTTTCCGATGATAAAAACCCATCTGTTTCCACCAAAAAACCTTTCAGGGGATCGTTTTCAACAGTTTGAGACCATTTTTGAGTGAATTGCAGAACGTCAGATTTTTAGCAGAAATTGTGACCGTGCGGCTTAGGGATTTTTTCAAAAAAACTTGTTCAGACATTCAGGGCTAATTTTGTTTCCGATGATAAAAACCCATCTGTTTCCACCAAAAAACCATTCAGGGGATCGTTTGCAACAGTCTGAGACCATTTTTGAGTGAATTGCAGAACGTCAGATTTTTAGCAGAAATTGTGACCGCTCGGCTTAGGGATTTTTTCAAAAAAAGTTGTTCAGACGTCGAGGGCTAATTCTGTTTCCGAAGAAAAAAACCCATCTGTTTCCACCGAAAAACATTTCAGGGGATCACTTGCAACAGTTTGCCAACATTTTTGAGTGAATTGCAGAACGTAAGATTTTTTCTGAAATTGTGACCGTGAGGCTTAGGGATTTTTTCAAAATAAATTGTTCAGACGTCGAGGGCTAATTCTTTTTCCGATGATAAAAACCCATCTGTTTCCACCGAAAAACATTTCAGGGGATCACTTGCAACAGTTTGGCACCATTTTTGAGTGAATTGCAGAACGTCAGATTTTTAGCAGAAATTGTGACCGCGCGGCTTAGGCATTTTTTCAAAAAAAGTTGTTCAGACGTCGAGGGCTAATTCTGTTCCCGATGATAAAAATCCATCTGTTTCCACCGAAAAACATTTCAGGGGGTCACTTGCAACAGTTTGCCAACATTTTTGAGTGAATTGCAGAACGTCAGATTTTTGCTGAAATTGTGACCGCGCGGCTTAGGGATTTTTTCAAAAAAAAGTTTTTCAGACCTCGCGGTCTCATTCTGTTTCAATGATAAAAACCCATCTTTTTTCACCGAAAAACCTCTCAAGGGATCGTTTGAAACACTTTGGCACCGTATTTGAGTGAATTGCAGAACGTCAGATTTTTGCTGAAATTGTGACCGCGCGGCTTAGGCATTTTTTCAAAAAAAAGCTGTTCAGACGTCGAGGGCTAATTCTGTTCCCGATGATAAAAACCCATCTGTTTCCACCGAAAAACCATTCAGGGGATCGTTTGCAACAGTTTGGCACCATTTATGGGTGAATTGCAGAACGTAAGATTTTTTCGGAAATTGTGACCGCGCGGCTTAGGGATTTTTTCAAAAAAAGTTGTTCAGACGTCGAGGGCTAATTCTGTTTCCGATGATAAAAACCCATCTGTTTCCACCGAAAAACATTTCAGGGGATCACGTGCAACAGTTTCCCAACATTTTTGAGTGAATTGCAGAACGTCAGATTTTTAGCAGAAATTGTGACCGCGCGGCTTAGGGATTTTTTCAAAAAAAGTTGTTCAGACGTCGAGGTCTAATTTTGTTTCCGATGATAAAAACCCATGTGTTTCCACCCAAAAACATTTCATTGGATCACTTGCAGCAGTTTGGCACCATTTATGGGTGAATTGCAGAACGTAAGATTTTTTCTGAAATTGTGACCGCGCGGCTTAGGGATTTTTTCAAAAAAAAGTTGTTCAGACGTCGAGGGCTAATTCTATTTCCAATGATAAAAACCCATCTGTTTCCACCGAAAAACCTCTCAGGGGATCGTTTGCTAAATTTCTGCTAAAAATCTGACGTTCTGCAATTCACTCAAAAATGGTCTCAAACTGTTGCACGTGATCCCCTGAAATGTTTTTCGGTGGAAACAGATGGGTTTTTATCATCGGAAACAGAATTAGCCCTCGACGTCTGAACAACTTTTTTTGAAAAAATCCCTAAGCCGCGCGGTCACAATTTCTGCTAAAAATCTGACGTTCTGCAATTCACTCAAAAATGGTGCCAAACTGTTGCAAACGATCCCCTGAAAGGTTTTTCGGTGGAAACAGATGGGTTTTTATCATCGGAAACAGAATGAGTCTTCGACGTCTGAACAACTTTTTTTGAAAAAATCCCTAAGTCGCGCGGTCACAATTTTTGCTAAAAATCTGACGTTCTGCAATTCACTCAAAAATGTTGGCAAACCGTTGCAAGTGACCCCCTGAAATGTTTTTCGGTGGAAACAGATGGGTTTTTCTCATCGGAAACAGAATTAGCCCTCGACGTCTGAACAACTTTTTTTGAAAAAATCCCTAAGCCGCGCGGTCACAATTTCAGAAAAAATCTGACGTTCTGCAATTCACTCAAAAATGTTGGCAAACTGTTGCAAGTGATCCCCTGAAATGTTTTTTGGTGGAAACAGATGGGTTTTTATCATCGGAAACAGAATGAGCCCTCGACGTCTGAACAACTTTTTTTGAAAAAATACCTAAGCCGTGCGGTCACAATTTCTGGTAAAAATCTGACGTTCTGCAATTCACTCAAAAATGGTGCCAAACTGTTGCAAGTGATCCCCTGAAATGTTTTTCGGTGGAAACAGATGGGTTTTTATCACCGGAAACAAAATTAGCCCTGAACGTCTAAACAAGTTTTTTTGAAAAAATCCCTAAGCCGCGCGGTCACAATTTCAGAAAAAATCTGACGTTCTGCAATTCACTGAAAAATCATGCCAAACTGTTGCAAACGATCCCCTGAAAGGTTTTTTGGTGGAAACAGATGGGTTTTTTTCATCGGAAACAGAATTAGCCTTCAACGTCTGAACAACTTTTTTTGAAAAAATCCCTAAGCCGCGCGGTCACAATTTCTGCTAAAAATCTGACGTTCTGCAATTCACTCAAAAATGGTGTCAAACTGTTGCAAACGATCCCCTGAAAGGTTTTTTGGTGGAAACAGATGGGTTTTTATCATCGGAAACAAAATTAGCCCTGGACGTCTGAACAATTTTTTTTGAAAAAATCCCTAAGCCGCGCGGTCACAATTTCTGCTAAAAATCTGACGTTCTGCAATTCACTCAAAAATGGTCTCAAACTGTTGCAAACGATCCCCTGAAAGGTTTTTTGGTGGAAACAGATGGGTTTTTATCATTGGAAACAGAATTAGCCCTCGACGTCTGAACAACTTTTTTTGAAAAAATCCCTAAGCCGCGCGGTCACAATTTCTGCTAAAAATCTGACGTTCTGCAATTCACTCAAAAATGGTGCCAAACTGTTGCAAACGATCCCCTGAAAGGTTTTTCGGTGGAAACAGATTGGTTTTTATCATCGGAAACAGAATTAACCCTCGACGTCTGAACAACTTTTTTTGAAAAAATCCCTAAGCCGCGCGGTCACAATTTCTGCTAAAAATCTGACGTTCTGCAATTCACTCAAAAATGGTCTCAAACTGTTGCACGTGATCCCCTGAAATGTTTTTCGGTGGAAACAGATGGGTTTTTATCATCGGAAACAGAATGAGCCCTCGACGTCTGAACAACTTTTTTTGAAAAAATACCTAAGCCGTGCGGTCACAATTTCTGCTAAAAATCTGACGTTCTGCAATTCACTCAAAAATGGTGCCAAACTGTTGCAAGTGATCCCCTGAAATGTTTTTGGGTGGAAACAGATGGGTTTTTATCACCGGAAACAAAATTAGCCCTGAACGTCTGAACAAGTTTTTTTGAAAAAATCCCTAAGCCGCGCGGTCACAATTTCTGCTAAAAATCTGACGTTCTGCAATTCACTCAAAAATGGTGCCAAACTGTTGCAAACGATCCCCTGAAAGGTTTTTCGGTGGAAACAGATGGGTTTTTATCATCGGAAACAGAATTAGCCCTCGACGTCTGAACAACTTTTTTTGAAAAAATCCCTAAGCCGCGCGGTCACAATTTCTGCTAAAAATCTGACGTTCTGCAATTCACTCAAAAATGGTCTCAAACTGTTGCAAACGATCTCCTGAAAGGTTTTTTGGTGGAAACAGATGGGTTTTTATCATTGGAAACAGAATTAGCCCTCGACGTCTGAACAACTTTTTTTGAAAAAATCCCAAGCCGCGTGGTCACAATTTCTGCTAAAAATCTGACGTTCTGCAATTCACTCAAAAATGTTGGGAAACTGTTGCACGTGATCCCCTGAAATGTTTTTCGGTGGAAACAGATGGGTTTTTATCATCGGAAACAGAATTAGCCCTCGACGTCTGAACAACTTTTTTTGAAAAAATCCCTAAGCCGCGCGGTCACAATTTCTGCTAAAAATCTGAAGTTCTGCAATTCACTCAAAAATGGTGCCAAACTGTTGCAAACGATCCCCTGAAAGGTTTTTCGGTGGAAACAGATGGGTTTTTATCATCGGAAACAGAATGAGTCTTCGACGTCTGAACAACTTTTTTTGAAAAAATACCTAAGCCGTGCGGTCACAATTTCTGCTAAAAATCTGACGTTCTGCAATTCACTCAAAAATGGTGCCAAACTGTTGCAAGTGATCCCCTGAAATGTTTTTCGGTGGAAACAGATTGGTTTTTATCATCGGAAACAGAATTAGCCCTCGACGTCTGAACAACTTTTTTTGAATAAATCCCTAAGCCGAGCGGTCACAATTTCTGCTAAAAATCTGACGTTCTGCAATTCACTCAAAAATGTTGGCAAACCGTTGCAAGTGACCCGCTGAAATGTTTTTCGGTGGAAACAGATGGGTTTTTATCATCGGAAACAGAATTAGCCCTCGACGTCTGAACAACTTTTTTTGAAAAAATCCCTAAGCCGCGCGGTCACAATTTTTGCTAAAAATCTGACTTTCTGCAATTCACTCAAAAATGTTGGCAAACTGTTGCAAGAGATCCCCTGAAATGTTTTTCGGTGGAAACAGATGGGTTTTTATCATCGGAAACAGAATGAGCCCTCGACGTCTGAACAACTTTTTTTGAAAAAATACCTAAGCCGTGCGGTCACAATTTCTGCTAAAAATCTGACGTTCTGCAATTCACTCAAAAATGGTGCCAAACTGTTGCAAGTGATCCCCTGAAATGTTTTTCGGTGGAAACAGATGGGTTTTTATCACCGGAAACAAAATTAGCCCTGAACGTCTGAACAAGTTTTTTTGAAAAAATCCCTAAGCCGCGCGGTCACAATTTCAGAAAAAATCTGACGTTCTGCAATTCACTCAAAAATGGTGCCAAACTGTTGCAAACGATCCCCTGAAAGGTTTTTTGGTGGAAACAGATGGGTTTTTATCATCGGAAACAGAATGAGCCCTCGACGTCTGAACAACTTTTTTTGAAAAAATACCTAAGCCGTGCGGTCACAATTTCTGGTAAAAATCTGACGTTCTGCAATTCACTCAAAAATGGTGCCAAACTGTTGCAAGTGATCCCCTGAAATGTTTTTCGGTGGAAACAGATGGGTTTTTATCACCGGAAACAAAATTAGCCCTGAACGTCTAAACAAGTTTTTTTGAAAAAATCCCTAAGCCGCGCGGTCACAATTTCAGAAAAAATCTGACGTTCTGCAATTCACTGAAAAATCATGCCAAACTGTTGCAAACGATCCCCTGAAAGGTTTTTTGGTGGAAACAGATGGGTTTTTTTCATCGGAAACAGAATTAGCCTTCAACGTCTGAACAACTTTTTTTGAAAAAATCCCTAAGCCGCGCGGTCACAATTTCTGCTAAAAATCTGACGTTCTGCAATTCACTCAAAAATGGTGTCAAACTGTTGCAAACGATCCCCTGAAAGGTTTTTTGGTGGAAACAGATGGGTTTTTATCATCGGAAACAAAATTAGCCCTGGACGTCTGAACAATTTTTTTTGAAAAAATCCCTAAGCCGCGCGGTCACAATTTCTGCTAAAAATCTGACGTTCTGCAATTCACTCAAAAATGGTCTCAAACTGTTGCAAACGATCCCCTGAAAGGTTTTTTGGTGGAAACAGATGGGTTTTTATCATTGGAAACAGAATTAGCCCTCGACGTCTGAACAACTTTTTTTGAAAAAATCCCTAAGCCGCGCGGTCACAATTTCTGCTAAAAATCTGACGTTCTGCAATTCACTCAAAAATGGTGCCAAACTGTTGCAAACGATCCCCTGAAAGGTTTTTCGGTGGAAACAGATTGGTTTTTATCATCGGAAACAGAATTAGCCCTCGACGTCTGAACAACTTTTTTTGAAAAAATCCCTAAGCCGCGCGGTCACAATTTCTGCTAAAAATCTGACGTTCTGCAATTCACTCAAAAATGGTCTCAAACTGTTGCACGTGATCCCCTGAAATGTTTTTCGGTGGAAACAGATGGGTTTTTATCATCGGAAACAGAATGAGCCCTCGACGTCTGAACAACTTTTTTTGAAAAAATACCTAAGCCGTGCGGTCACAATTTCTGCTAAAAATCTGACGTTCTGCAATTCACTCAAAAATGGTGCCAAACTGTTGCAAGTGATCCCCTGAAATGTTTTTGGGTGGAAACAGATGGGTTTTTATCACCGGAAACAAAATTAGCCCTGAACGTCTGAACAAGTTTTTTTGAAAAAATCCCTAAGCCGCGCGGTCACAATTTCTGCTAAAAATCTGACGTTCTGCAATTCACTGAAAAATGGTGTCAAACTGTTGCAAACGATCCCCTGAAAGGTTTTTTGGTGGAAACAGATGGGTTTTTATCATCGGAAACAAAATTAGCCCTGGACGTCTGAACAATTTTTTTTGAAAAAATCCCTAAGCCGCGCGGTCACAATTTCAGAAAAAAATCTGACGTTCTGCAATTCACTCAAAAATGGTGCCAAACTGTTGCAAACGATCCCCTGAAAGGTTTTTCGGTGGAAACAGATGGGTTTTTATCATTGAAACAGAATGAGCCCTCGACGTCTGAACAACTTTTTTTGAAAAAATCCCTAAGCCGCGCGGTCACAATTTCTGCTAAAAATCTGACGTTCTGCAATTCACTCAAAAATGGTGCCAAACTGTTGCAAACGATCCCCTGAAAGGTTTTTCGGTGGAAACAGATGGGTTTTTATCATCAGAAACAGAATTAGCCCTCGACGTCTGAACAACTTTTTTTGAAAAAATCCCTAAGCCGCGCGGTCACAATTTCTGCTAAAAATCTGACGTTCTGCAATTCACTCAAAAATGTTGGGAAACTGTTGCACGTGATCCCCTGAAATGTTTTTCGGTGGAAACAGATGGGTTTTTATCATCGGAAACAGAATTAGCCCTCGACGTCTGAACAACTTTTTTTGAAAAAATCCCTAAGCCGCGCGGTCACAATTTCTGCTAAAAATCTGACGTTCTGCAATTCACTCAAAAATGGTCTCAAACTGTTGCACGTGATCCCCTGAAATGTTTTTCGGTGGAAACAGATGGGTTTTTATCATCGGAAACAGAATTAGCCCTCGACGTCTGAACAACTTTTTTTGAAAAAATCCCTAAGCCGCGCGGTCACAATTTCTGCTAAAAATCTGACGTTCTGCAATTCACTCAAAAATGGTGCCAAACTGTTGCAAACGATCCCCTGAAAGGTTTTTCGGTGGAAACAGATGGGTTTTTATCATCGGAAACAGAATGAGTCTTCGACGTCTGAACAACTTTTTTTGAAAAAATCCCTAAGTCGCGCGGTCACAATTTTTGCTAAAAATCTGACGTTCTGCAATTCACTCAAAAATGTTGGCAAACCGTTGCAAGTGACCCCCTGAAATGTTTTTCGGTGGAAACAGATGGGTTTTTCTCATCGGAAACAGAATTAGCCCTCGACGTCTGAACAACTTTTTTTGAAAAAATCCCTAAGCCGCGCGGTCACAATTTCAGAAAAAATCTGACGTTCTGCAATTCACTCAAAAATGTTGGCAAACTGTTGCAAGTGATCCCCTGAAATGTTTTTTGGTGGAAACAGATGGGTTTTTATCATCGGAAACAGAATGAGCCCTCGACGTCTGAACAACTTTTTTTGAAAAAATACCTAAGCCGTGCGGTCACAATTTCTGGTAAAAATCTGACGTTCTGCAATTCACTCAAAAATGGTGCCAAACTGTTGCAAGTGATCCCCTGAAATGTTTTTCGGTGGAAACAGATGGGTTTTTATCACCGGAAACAAAATTAGCCCTGAACGTCTAAACAAGTTTTTTTGAAAAAATCCCTAAGCCGCGCGGTCACAATTTCAGAAAAAATCTGACGTTCTGCAATTCACTGAAAAATCATGCCAAACTGTTGCAAACGATCCCCTGAAAGGTTTTTTGGTGGAAACAGATGGGTTTTTTTCATCGGAAACAGAATTAGCCTTCAACGTCTGAACAACTTTTTTTGAAAAAATCCCTAAGCCGCGCGGTCACAATTTCTGCTAAAAATCTGACGTTCTGCAATTCACTCAAAAATGGTGTCAAACTGTTGCAAACGATCCCCTGAAAGGTTTTTTGGTGGAAACAGATGGGTTTTTATCATCGGAAACAAAATTAGCCCTGGACGTCTGAACAATTTTTTTTGAAAAAATCCCTAAGCCGCGCGGTCACAATTTCTGCTAAAAATCTGACGTTCTGCAATTCACTCAAAAATGGTCTCAAACTGTTGCAAACGATCCCCTGAAAGGTTTTTTGGTGGAAACAGATGGGTTTTTATCATTGGAAACAGAATTAGCCCTCGACGTCTGAACAACTTTTTTTGAAAAAATCCCTAAGCCGCGCGGTCACAATTTCTGCTAAAAATCTGACGTTCTGCAATTCACTCAAAAATGGTGCCAAACTGTTGCAAACGATCCCCTGAAAGGTTTTTCGGTGGAAACAGATTGGTTTTTATCATCGGAAACAGAATTAGCCCTCGACGTCTGAACAACTTTTTTTGAAAAAATCCCTAAGCCGCGCGGTCACAATTTCTGCTAAAAATCTGACGTTCTGCAATTCACTCAAAAATGGTCTCAAACTGTTGCACGTGATCCCCTGAAATGTTTTTCGGTGGAAACAGATGGGTTTTTATCATCGGAAACAGAATGAGCCCTCGACGTCTGAACAACTTTTTTTGAAAAAATACCTAAGCCGTGCGGTCACAATTTCTGCTAAAAATCTGACGTTCTGCAATTCACTCAAAAATGGTGCCAAACTGTTGCAAGTGATCCCCTGAAATGTTTTTTGGTGGAAACAGATGGGTTTTTATCACCGGAAACAAAATTAGCCCTGAACGTCTGAACAAGTTTTTTTGAAAAAATCCCTAAGCCGCGCGGTCACAATTTCTGCTAAAAATCTGACGTTCTGCAATTCACTCAAAAATGGTGCCAAACTGTTGCAAACGATCCCCTGAAAGGTTTTTCGGTGGAAACAGATGGGTTTTTATCATCGGAAACAGAATTAGCCCTCGACGTCTGAACAACTTTTTTTGAAAAAATCCCTAAGCCGCGCGGTCACAATTTCTGCTAAAAATCTGACGTTCTGCAATTCACTCAAAAATGGTCTCAAACTGTTGCAAACGATCTCCTGAAAGGTTTTTTGGTGGAAACAGATGGGTTTTTATCATTGGAAACAGAATTAGCCCTCGACGTCTGAACAACTTTTTTTGAAAAAATCCCAAGCCGCGTGGTCACAATTTCTGCTAAAAATCTGACGTTCTGCAATTCACTCAAAAATGTTGGGAAACTGTTGCACGTGATCCCCTGAAATGTTTTTCGGTGGAAACAGATGGGTTTTTATCATCGGAAACAGAATTAGCCCTCGACGTCTGAACAACTTTTTTTGAAAAAATCCCTAAGCCGCGCGGTCACAATTTCTGCTAAAAATCTGAAGTTCTGCAATTCACTCAAAAATGGTGCCAAACTGTTGCAAACGATCCCCTGAAAGGTTTTTCGGTGGAAACAGATGGGTTTTTATCATCGGAAACAGAATGAGTCTTCGACGTCTGAACAACTTTTTTTGAAAAAATACCTAAGCCGTGCGGTCACAATTTCTGCTAAAAATCTGACGTTCTGCAATTCACTCAAAAATGGTGCCAAACTGTTGCAAGTGATCCCCTGAAATGTTTTTCGGTGGAAACAGATTGGTTTTTATCATCGGAAACAGAATTAGCCCTCGACGTCTGAACAACTTTTTTTGAATAAATCCCTAAGCCGAGCGGTCACAATTTCTGCTAAAAATCTGACGTTCTGCAATTCACTCAAAAATGTTGGCAAACCGTTGCAAGTGACCCGCTGAAATGTTTTTCGGTGGAAACAGATGGGTTTTTATCATCGGAAACAGAATTAGCCCTCGACGTCTGAACAACTTTTTTTGAAAAAATCCCTAAGCCGCGCGGTCACAATTTTTGCTAAAAATCTGACTTTCTGCAATTCACTCAAAAATGTTGGCAAACTGTTGCAAGAGATCCCCTGAAATGTTTTTCGGTGGAAACAGATGGGTTTTTATCATCGGAAACAGAATGAGCCCTCGACGTCTGAACAACTTTTTTTGAAAAAATACCTAAGCCGTGCGGTCACAATTTCTGCTAAAAATCTGACGTTCTGCAATTCACTCAAAAATGGTGCCAAACTGTTGCAAGTGATCCCCTGAAATGTTTTTCGGTGGAAACAGATGGGTTTTTATCACCGGAAACAAAATTAGCCCTGAACGTCTGAACAAGTTTTTTTGAAAAAATCCCTAAGCCGCGCGGTCACAATTTCAGAAAAAATCTGACGTTCTGCAATTCACTCAAAAATGGTGCCAAACTGTTGCAAACGATCCCCTGAAAGGTTTTTTGGTGGAAACAGATGGGTTTTTATCATCGGAAACAGAATGAGCCCTCGAGGTCTGAACAACTTTTTTTGAAAAAATCCCTAAGCCGCGCGGCCACAATTTCTGCTAAAAATCTGATGTTCTGCAGTTCACTCAAAAATGTTGGGAAACTGTTGCACGTAATCCCCTGAAAGGTTTTTCGGTGGAAACAGATGGGTTTTTTTCATCGGAAACAGAATTAGCCTTCAACGTCTGAACAACTTTTTTTGAAAAAATCCCTAAGCCGCGCGGTCACAATTTCTGCTAAAAATCTGACGTTCTGCAATTCACTCAAAAGTGGTGTCAAACTGTTGCAAACGATCCCCTGAAAGGTGGAGAGCAAAGTGGAGGCTAAATTTGTTGGGATGAGCCCACCACTTGACTTGTGGGGCTAGATGGGAAAGAGCCCTCCTTGCGGCCTGCAACACAAGAAGAGAAGAGGGTTACAAATTGTGGTACATAGTCTTGTAAGCTCCTGAGAACAATCCCTCCCTCCTACTGTATAAGTCCACCTCTTTGGCCCTCACCTTGGCCACCTCGTCCTTGTCTTCGAGGTGAATGAGGATGACAACCAGTTCGTGAATGGCTTCTTCTTCTGTTGATGTTATTGGAAGCCTTTGGTCTCTCACCCAGCCCCGAAGCAGCCCCAGATGTTGGATGGCTGATGCCCGGACGGAGGCTTCCTCCTGTAGGCAGAAAATATCGGAGGTTGTATTTCTCATCAGATCAGTTTCCTTTATCCTGCCCACTGGGGTGTTTTGAGCATGCTCAGCCCCCTATCCTCCTCCTGGGGGAGACTGGGGGGAGGGGTGACTCTCCCCCTTTGTTTTCCAGGCAGGCTTCAAGAGAAGGTGCTCCAGAGGAACACCCTCCTGAAGCCAGAACATCTCTGCTGCATGCCAGTCTAAACCCCACCCTTCCTCTTCCAAAGCATTCCTCCACCACTGGGTGTGATGTCATGTTTTCCCTAATACTCACATGGGCAGCCAGACCGCAGTAGGTTGCCGCCAGCATCTTCAGGTCTTCCTCTCCCAGCTCCCCGGAGAGGTAGGCTTGGTCTACCAGCTCTATCAACTCTGGGAGGACATCGGCTTCTGCAGAAGGGATGGAATCCAGCAGCAAGAGCCGCAGAAGCGAAGGGTCCTACACAAAAGAGAGAATCTTTTCAAAGGTCTGAAAGGCCTCATGCCTTTTAGCACAGGCCCTTCAGTATTGTGCCAGCAAAAGAGTGCTGGGCCATGATTAGAATTGAGATCTGTACCCCCCCTCCCTCCCTCTGAGCATCACTTGCCATGTCAGAGTCCAGAAACAGGGATATCCCTCTGACGCTGAGCTTCCGGACTTGCAGGTGGTCGTGTTCCAGCCAGTTGAGGAGCCGCTCCAGTGTATCTTCACAGGGATAGACCATTTTTGAGTGAATTGCAGAATGTCAGATTTTTAGCAGAAATTGTGACCGCGCGGCTTAGGGATTTTTTCAAAAAAAGTTGTTCAGACGTCGAGGGCTAATTCTGTTTCCGATGATAAAAACCAATCTGTTTCCACCGAAAAACCTTTCAGGGGATCGTTTGCAACAGTTTGGCACCATTTTTGAGTGAATTGCAGAACGTCAGATTTTTAGCAGAAATTGTGACCGCGCGGCTTAGGGATTTTTTCAAAAAAAGTTGTTCAGACGTCGAGGGCTAATTCTGTTTCCAATGATAAAAACCCATCTGTTTCCACCAAAAAACCTTTCAGGGGATCGTTTGCAACAGTTTGACACCATTTTTCAGTGAATTGCAGAACGTCAGATTTTTAGCAGAAATTGTGACCGCGCGGCTTAGGGATTTTTTCAAAAAAAATTGTTCAGACGTCCAGGGCTAATTTTGTTTCCGATGATAAAAACCCATCTGTTTCCACCAAAAAACCTTTCAGGGGATCGTTTGCAACAGTTTGACACCATTTTTGAGTGAATTGCAGAACGTCAGATTTTTAGCAGAAATTGTGACCGCGCGGCTTAGGGATTTTTTCAAAAAAAGTTGTTCAGACGTTGAAGGCTAATTCTGTTTCCGATGAAAAAAACCCATCTGTTTCCACCAAAAAACCTTTCAGGGGATCGTTTGCAACAGTTTGGCATGATTTTTCAGTGAATTGCAGAACGTCAGATTTTTTCTGAAATTGTGACCGCGCGGCTTAGGGATTTTTTCAAAAAAACTTGTTTAGACGTTCAGGGCTAATTTTGTTTCCGGTGATAAAAACCCATCTGTTTCCACCGAAAAACATTTCAGGGGATCACTTGCAACAGTTTGGCACCATTTTTGAGTGAATTGCAGAACGTCAGATTTTTACCAGAAATTGTGACCGCACGGCTTAGGTATTTTTTCAAAAAAAGTTGTTCAGACGTCGAGGGCTCATTCTGTTTCCGATGATAAAAACCCATCTGTTTCCACCAAAAAACATTTCAGGGGATCACTTGCAACAGTTTGCCAACATTTTTGAGTGAATTGCAGAACGTCAGATTTTTTCTGAAATTGTGACCGCGCGGCTTAGGGATTTTTTCAAAAAAAGTTGTTCAGACGTCGAGGGCTAATTCTGTTTCCGATGAGAAAAACCCATCTGTTTCCACCGAAAAACATTTCAGGGGGTCACTTGCAACGGTTTGCCAACATTTTTGAGTGAATTGCAGAACGTCAGATTTTTAGCAAAAATTGTGACCGCGCGACTTAGGGATTTTTTCAAAAAAAGTTGTTCAGACGTCGAAGACTCATTCTGTTTCCGATGATAAAAACCCATCTGTTTCCACCGAAAAACCTTTCAGGGGATCGTTTGCAACAGTTTGGCACCATTTTTGAGTGAATTGCAGAACGTCAGATTTTTAGCAGAAATTGTGACCGCGCGGCTTAGGGATTTTTTCAAAAAAAGTTGTTCAGACGTCGAGGGCTAATTCTGTTTCCGATGATAAAAACCCATCTGTTTCCACCGAAAAACATTTCAGGGGATCACGTGCAACAGTTTGAGACCATTTTTGAGTGAATTGCAGAACGTCAGATTTTTAGCAGAAATTGTGACCGCGCGGCTTAGGGATTTTTTCAAAAAAAGTTGTTCAGACGTCGAGGGCTAATTCTGTTTCCGATGATAAAAACCCATCTGTTTCCACCGAAAAACATTTCAGGGGATCACGTGCAACAGTTTCCCAACATTTTTGAGTGAATTGCAGAACGTCAGATTTTTAGCAGAAATTGTGACCGCGCGGCTTAGGGATTTTTTCAAAAAAAGTTGTTCAGACGTCGAGGGCTAATTCTGTTTCTGATGATAAAAACCCATCTGTTTCCACCGAAAAACCTTTCAGGGGATCGTTTGCAACAGTTTGGCACCATTTTTGAGTGAATTGCAGAACGTCAGATTTTTAGCAGAAATTGTGACCGCGCGGCTTAGGGATTTTTTCAAAAAAAGTTGTTCAGACGTCGAGGGCTCATTCTGTTTCAATGATAAAAACCCATCTGTTTCCACCGAAAAACCTTTCAGGGGATCGTTTGCAACAGTTTGGCACCATTTTTGAGTGAATTGCAGAACGTCAGATTTTTTTCTGAAATTGTGACCGCGCAGCTTAGGGATTTTTTCAAAAAAAATTGTTCAGACGTCCAGGGCTAATTTTGTTTCCGATGATAAAAACCCATCTGTTTCCACCAAAAAACCTTTCAGGGGATCGTTTGCAACAGTTTGACACCATTTTTCAGTGAATTGCAGAACGTCAGATTTTTAGCAGAAATTGTGACCGCGCGGCTTAGGGATTTTTTCAAAAAAAGTTGTTCAGACGTTGAAGGCTAATTCTGTTTCCGATGAAAAAAACCCATCTGTTTCCACCGAAAAACATTTCAGGGGATCACGTGCAACAGTTTCCCAACATTTTTGAGTGAACTGCAGAACATCAGATTTTTAGCAGAAATTGTGACCGTGAGGCTTAGGGATTTTTTCAAAAAAAGTTGTTCAGACCTCGAGGGCTCATTCTGTTTCCGATGATAAAAACCCATCTGTTTCCACCAAAAAACCTTTCAGGGGATCGTTTGCAACAGTTTGGCACCATTTTTGAGTGGATTGCAGAACGTCAGATTTTTTCTGAAATTGTGACCGCGCGGCTTAGGGATTTTTTCAAAAAAACTTGATCAGACGTTCAGGGCTAATTTTGTTTCCGGTGATAAAAACCCATCTGTTTCCACCGAAAAACATTTCAGGGGATCACTTGCAACAGTTTGGCACCATTATTGAGTGAATTGCAGAACGTCAGATTTTTAGCAGAAATTGTGACCGCACGGCTTAGGTATTTTTTCAAAAAAAGTTGTTCAGACGTCGAGGGCTCATTCTGTTTCCGATGATAAAAACCCATCTGTTTCCACCGAAAAACATTTCAGGGGATCACTTGCAACAGTTTGCCAACATTTTTGAGTGAATTGCAGAACGTCAGATTTTTAGCAGAAATTGTGACCGCGCGGCTTAGGGATTTTTTCAAAAAAAGGTGGTCAGACGTCGAGGGCTAATTCTGTTTCCGATGATAAAAACCCATCTGTTTCCACCGAAAAACATTTCAGGGGGTCACTTGCAACGGTTTGCCAACATTTTTGAGTGAATTGCAGAACGTCAGATTTTTAGCAGAAATTGTGACCGCTCGGCTTAGGGATTTTTTCAAAAAAGGTTGTTCAGACGTCGAGGGCTAATTCTGTTTCCGATGATAAAAACCCATCTGTTTCCACCGAAAAACATTTCAGGGGATCACTTGCAACAGTTTGGCTCCATTTTTGAGTGAATTGCAGAACGTCAGGTTTTTAGCAGAAATTGTGACCGCGCGGCTTAGGGATTTTTTCAAAAAAAGTTGTTCAGACGTCGAGGGCTAATTCTGTTTCCGATGATAAAAACCCATCTGTTTCCACCAAAAAACCTTTCAGGGGATCGTTTTCAACAGTTTGAGACCATTTTTGAGTGAATTGCAGAACGTCAGATTTTTAGCAGAAATTGTGACCGTGCGGCTTAGGGATTTTTTCAAAAAAACTTGTTCAGACATTCAGGGCTAATTTTGTTTCCGATGATAAAAACCCATCTGTTTCCACCAAAAAACCATTCAGGGGATCGTTTGCAACAGTCTGAGACCATTTTTGAGTGAATTGCAGAACGTCAGATTTTTAGCAGAAATTGTGACCGCTCGGCTTAGGGATTTTTTCAAAAAAAGTTGTTCAGACGTCGAGGGCTAATTCTGTTTCCGAAGAAAAAAACCCATCTGTTTCCACCGAAAAACATTTCAGGGGATCACTTGCAACAGTTTGCCAACATTTTTGAGTGAATTGCAGAACGTAAGATTTTTTCTGAAATTGTGACCGTGAGGCTTAGGGATTTTTTCAAAATAAATTGTTCAGACGTCGAGGGCTAATTCTTTTTCCGATGATAAAAACCCATCTGTTTCCACCGAAAAACATTTCAGGGGATCACTTGCAACAGTTTGGCACCATTTTTGAGTTAATTGCAGAACGTCAGATTTTTAGCAGAAATTGTGACCGCGCGGCTTAGGCATTTTTTCAAAAAAAGTTGTTCAGACGTCGAGGGCTAATTCTGTTCCCGATGATAAAAATCCATCTGTTTCCACCGAAAAACATTTCAGGGGGTCACTTGCAACAGTTTGCCAACATTTTTGAGTGAATTGCAGAACGTCAGATTTTTGCTGAAATTGTGACCGCGCGGCTTAGGGATTTTTTCAAAAAAAAGTTTTTCAGACCTCGCGGTCTCATTCTGTTTCAATGATAAAAACCCATCTTTTTTCACCGAAAAACCTCTCAAGGGATCGTTTGAAACACTTTGGCACCGTATTTGAGTGAATTGCAGAACGTCAGATTTTTGCTGAAATTGTGACCGCGCGGCTTAGGCATTTTTTCAAAAAAAAGCTGTTCAGACGTCGAGGGCTAATTCTGTTCCCGATGATAAAAACCCATCTGTTTCCACCGAAAAACCATTCAGGGGATCGTTTGCAACAGTTTGGCACCATTTATGGGTGAATTGCAGAACGTAAGATTTTTTCGGAAATTGTGACCGCGCGGCTTAGGGATTTTTTCAAAAAAAGTTGTTCAGACGTCGAGGGCTAATTCTGTTTCCGATGATAAAAACCCATCTGTTTCCACCGAAAAACATTTCAGGGGATCACGTGCAACAGTTTCCCAACATTTTTGAGTGAATTGCAGAACGTCAGATTTTTAGCAGAAATTGTGACCGCGCGGCTTAGGGATTTTTTCAAAAAAAGTTGTTCAGACGTCGAGGTCTAATTTTGTTTCCGATGATAAAAACCCATGTGTTTCCACCCAAAAACATTTCATTGGATCACTTGCAGCAGTTTGGCACCATTTATGGGTGAATTGCAGAACGTAAGATTTTTTCTGAAATTGTGACCGCGCGGCTTAGGGATTTTTTCAAAAAAAAGTTGTTCAGACGTCGAGGGCTAATTCTATTTCCAATGATAAAAACCCATCTGTTTCCACCGAAAAACCTCTCAGGGGATCGTTTGCAACACTTTGGCACCATTTTTGAGTGAATTGCAGAACGTCAGATTTTTGCTGAAATTGTGACCGCGCGGCTTAGGGATTTTTTCAAAAAAAGTTTTTCAGACCTCCAGGGCCCATTCTGTTTCAATGATAAAAACCCATCTGTTTCCACCGAAAAACCTCTCAGGGGATCGTTTGCAACAATTTGGCACCATTTTTGAGTGAATTGCAGAACGTCAGATTTTTGCTGAAAATCTGACCGCTTAGGGATTTTTTCAAAAAAAAGGTGTTCAGACGTCGCGGTCTCATTCTGTTTCAGTGATAAAAACCCATCTGTTTCCACCGAAAAACCTCTCAGTGGATGGTTTGCAACACTGGCACCATTTTTTAGGGAATTGAAGAACGTCAGATTTTTGCTGAAATTGTTACTGCGCGGCTTAGGATTTTTTCAAAAAAAGTTGTTCAGACGTCGAGGGCTAATTTTGTTTCCGATGATAAAAACCCATCTGTTTCCACCGAAAAACATTTCAGGGGATCACTTGCAACAGTTTGGCAACATTTTTGAGTGAATTGCAGAACGTCAGATTTTTAGCAGAAATTGTGACCGCGTGGCTTAGGGATTTTTTCAAAAAAAAACTTGTTCAGACCTCGATGTCTCATTCTGTTTCAATGATAAAAACCCATCTGTTTCCACCGAAAAACCTGTCACAGGATCGTTTGCAACACTATGGCACCATTTTTGAGTTAATTGCAGAACGTCAGATTTTTGCTGAAATTGTGACCGCGTGGCTTAGGGATTTTTTCCAAAAAAAAGTTGTTCAGACATCGCGGTCTCATTCTGTTTCAGTGATAAAAACCCATCTGTTTCCACCGAAAAACCTCTCAGTGGATGGTTTGCAACACTTTGGCACCATTTTTGAGTGAATTGCAGAACGTCAGATTTTTGCTGAAATTGTGACTGCGTGGCTTAGGGATTTTTTAAAAAAAAAGTTGTTCAGACCTCGAGGGCTCATTCTGTTTCAATGATAAAAACCCATCTGTTTCCACCGAAAAACCTCTCAGGGGATCGTTTGCAACACTTTGGCACCATTTTTGAGTAAATTGCAGAACGTCAGATTTTTGCTGAAAAAATCCCTAAGCCGGATTTTTTGAAAAAATCCCTAAGCCGCGCGGTCACAATTCCAGCCAAAATCTGACGTTCTGCAATTCACTCAAAAATGGTGCCAAACTGTTGCAAGTGATCCCCTGAAAGGTTTTTTGGTGGAAACAGATGGGTTTTTATCATCGGATACAGAATCAGCCCTCGACGTCTGAACAACTTTTTTTGAAAAAATCCCTCAGCCGCGCAGTCACAATTTCTGCTAAAAATCTGACGTTCTGCAATTCACTCAAAAATGTTGGCAAACTGTTGCAAGTGATCCCCTGAAATGTTTTTCGGTGGAAACAGATAGGTTTTTATCATCGAATACAGAATTAGCCCTCGACGTCTGAACACGTTTTTTTGAAAAAATCCCTAAGCCGCGCGGTCACAACTTCAGAAAAAATCTTACGTTCTGCAATTCACCCATAAATGGTGCCAAACTGTTGCAAACGATCCCCTGAATGGTTTTTCGGTGGAAACAGATGGGTTTTTATCATCGGATACAGAATCAGCCCTCGACGTCTGAACAACTTTTTTCAAAAAATCCCTAAGCCACGCGGTCACAATTTCTGCTAAAAATCTGACGTTCTGCAATGCACTCAAAAATGGCCGCAAACTGTTGCAAACGATCCCCTGAAATGTTTTTCGGTGGAAACAGATGTGTTTTTATCATCGGAACCAGAATTAGCCCTCGACGTCTGAACAACTTTTTTTGAAAAAATCTCTAAGCCGCGCGGTCACAATTTCAGCAAAAATCTGACGTATTGCAATTCACTAAAAAAATCGTGGCAAACTGTTGCAAGTGACCCCCTGAAATGTTTTTCGGTGGAAACAGATGGGTTTTTATCATCGGAAGCAGAATTAGCCCTCGACATCTGAACAACTTTTTTTCACAATTCCAGCAAAAATCTGACGATCTGAAATTCACTCAAAAATGGTGGCAAACTGTTGCAAACGATCCCCATAAAGTTTTTTCAGTGGAAAAAGATGGGTTTTTATTATCGGAAACAGAATTAGCCCTCGACGTCGGAACAACTTTTTTTAAAAAAATCTCTAAACCGCGCGGTCACAATTTCAGCAAAAATCTGACGTTCTGCAATTCACTCATAAATGGTGCCAAACTGTTGCAAACTATCCCCAGGAAGGTTTTTCGGTGGAAACAGATGGGTTTTTATCATCGGAGACAGAATTAGCCCTCGACGTCTGAACAACATTTTTTCACAATTTTAACAAAAATCTGACGTTCTGCAATTCACTCAAAAATTGTGCCAAACTGTTGCAAACTATCCCCAGAAAGGTTTTTTGGTAGAAACAGATGGGTTTTTATCATCCGAAACAGACTTAGCCCTCGACTTATAAACAACTTTTTATGAAAAAATCCCTAAGCCGCGCGGTCACAATTTTAGCAAAACTCTCACATTCTGCAATTCACTCCAAAACCGTGGCAAACTGTTGCAAACGATCTCCTGAAAGGTTTTTCGGTGGAAACAGATGGGATTTTATCATCGGAACCAGAATTAGCCCTTGACTTCTGCACAACTTTTTTTGAAAAATCTCTAAGCCGCGCGGTCACAATTTCAGCAAAACTCTCACGTTCTGCAATTAACTCAAAAATGGTGCCAAAGTGTTGCAAACCATCCCCTGAGAGGTTTTTCGGTGGAAACCGATGGGCTTTTATCATTGAAACAGAATGAGCCCTCGAGGTCTGAACAACTTTTTTTTAAAAAAATCCCTAAGCCACGCGGTCACAATTTTTGCTAAAAATCTGACGTTCTGCAATTCACTCAAAAATGGTGCCAAAGTGTTGCAAATGATCCTGTGACACGTTTTTCGGTGGAAACAGATGGGTTTTTATCACTGAAACAGAATGAGACCGCAACGTCTGAACAACTTTTTTTTGAAAAAATCCCTAAGCCACGTGGTCACAATTTCAGCAAAAATCTGACGTTCTGCAATTCAATCAAAAATGGTGCCAAATTGTTGCAAACGATCCCCTGAGAGGTTTTTCGGTGGAAACAGATGGGTTTTTATCATTGAAACAGAATGGGCCCTGGAGGTCTGAAAAACTTTTTTTGAAAAAATCCCTAAGCCGCGCGGTCACAATTTCAGCAAAAATCTGACGTTCTGCAATTCACTCAAATATGGTGCCAAATTGTTGCAAACGATCCCCTGAGAGGTTTTTCGGTGGAAACAGATGGGTTTTTATCATTGAAAGAGAATGAGCCCTCGAGGTCTGAACAACTTTTTTTTGAAAAAATCCCTAAGCCGCTCTGTCAGGGTTGCCTCAGGTCTCAGCTCACAAAAGACCAACGCCAAGTTCTTCTTATATACAAGGATGTTTATTGCAGTTCATTATTGGTTCCACAACCGAAGCGCGCAGCCCCGCGTCTCTTAGCCTTAGACGTTAGAAGTCCCCTCTGAATCGGTCCCTCCCCTACACCAGTTTAATAAGCTAACGCTGCTCCACCTCTTTCTCTCTTTCCTTTTCCGCAGGGTCTTTCTGCCCGCCGGGGTTCCTCCCCTCCTGGATTCTCCTGAAGCGGAATCTCCAGACTGCTCCTCCCCCCTCCTGCGGGCTTTGGGACCTGGCTCCTCATCCGGGCTCCCTGTTCTTCCGCGCGCCTCCTCATTTGAACTTGGCGCGCGCGCCCAACCTCTGACCTTCCTTTTGACAGTTATGCTACTCCCCTCACTGCCCTCCTCCCCTTCCGGGAGAACGGCTTGCTCTGATCCCTCCCCTCTCTCTGTCGCCGGAGCTGCTCCCTCTGACACACTGGAACCTCCCCCTCCTTCGCTGCGCTCTGGTGGGGAGGCTGGCCCTGATTCCCAGCTGCTGCTTTGGGGTACCCTGCTGGCCCCCCGCTCCTGACACTTTCCCCCTGGGGCTCCCCTTGCCCTTACCACAGGCGCCCCCTTCTGGGAATCCTCTGATTCGCTGGAGAGACTCATGGAATCCCCTGCGTCATTGCTATCCTCTTCCTCGCTATCCTGGGATTCCTCTCCATCGCTCTCCATTTCCTGCCTTCCCTGTGCCTCTGTCCCTGTACCCCTGACACGCGCGGTCACAATTTCAGCAAAAATCTGACGTTCTGCAATTCACTCAAAAATGGTGACAAAGTGTTGCAAACGATCCAGTGACAGGTTTTTCGGTGGAAAAAAATGGGTTTTTATCATTGAAACAGAATGAGACCGCGAGGTCTGAAAAACTTTTTTTTCAAAAAAACCCCCTAAGCCACGCAGTCACAATTTCAGCAAAAATCTGACGTTCTGCAATTCACTCAAAAATGGTGCCAAAGTGTTGCAAACGATCCCCTGAGAGGTTTTTCGGTGGAAACAGATGGGTTTTTATCATCGGAAACAGAATTAGCCCTCGACGTTTGAACAACTTTTATGAAAAAATCCCTAAGCCGCGCGGTCACAATTTCTGCTAAAAATCTGACGTTCTGCAATTCACTCAAAAATGTTGGCAAACTGTTGCAAGTGATCCCCTGAAATGTTTTTCGGTGGAAACAGATGGTTTTTATCATCGGGAACAGAATTAGCCCTCGACGTCTGAACAACTTTTTTTGAAAAAATCCCGAAGCCGCGCGGTCACAATTACAGCAAAAATCTGACGTTCTGCAATTCACTCAAAAATGGTGCCAAACTGTTGCAAACGATCCCCTGAAAGGTTTTTTGGTGGAAACAGATGGGTTTTTATCAACGGAAACAAAATTAGCCCTCGACGTCTGAACAAGTTTTTTTGAAAAAATCCCTAAGCCGCGCGGTCACAATTTTAGCAAAAATCTGACGTTCTACAATTCACTCACTTCCTCCTGGGGTAAGAGGAAGAACGTGGTGACCTTCCCCAGTGGTCTGGCAAACGGAGCTGAAGGCACGGAATCGGACTGTGCCCCTGTTTGCTTCCTGCGGTGTCTTTCCCTTCCTTACCAAGATCTGTTTCTCCATTTCAGAGCTGTCGGAAAGCGACACTGGTGGATCTCTCCCATGGTGGAAAGCATCATCGCTGCTCTCAAGGACCAGGATTTTGCCGGAATGCCACAAGTCGCGGCAGCTATCTACATCGAGGTGAGGGGGACTGACGCGGGAGGAAATGGGTGCAGCAAGGAGGCCCTGGCTTGGTTTCTGCCAAGTGTTGGGCTACTTTGAGCCTAAGGACTGTTGCCTGTTTTAGTGCTCCTCAGAGTAGACCCATTGGATTTGATGTACATGACAAACTTTGGTCCATTCACTTCAGTGCGTTTGCTCTGTGCAGAATTGCAAATGGTGGGTAAAAGGAGAACCTGCCTCAGCCGCTCATCCCTGAAGAGTTTCTTTCTCTTTGGGCCTCTTTAGCTGCTCAGCTGCCGTCTGGAGGTCTATCCCTGTGAAGATACACTGGAGCGGCTCCTCAACTGGCTGGAACACGACCACCTGCAAGTCCGGAAGCTCAGCGTCAGAGGGATATCCCTGTTTCTGGACTCTGACATGGCAAGTGATGCTCAGAGGGAGGGAGGGGGGGTACAGATCTCAATTCTAATCATGGCCCAGCACTCTTTTGCTGGCACAATACTGAAGGGCCTGTGCTAAAAGGCATGAGGCCTTTCAGACCTTTGAAAAGATTCTCTCTTTTGTGTAGGACCCTTCGCTTCTGCGGCTCTTGCTGCTGGATTCCATCCCTTCTGCAGAAGCCGATGTCCTCCCAGAGTTGATAGAGCTGGTAGACCAAGCCTACCTCTCCGGGGAGCTGGGAGAGGAAGACCTGAAGATGCTGGCGGCAACCTACTGCGGTCTGGCTGCCCATGTGAGTATTAGGGAAAACATGACATCACACCCAGTGGTGGAGGAATGCTTTGGAAGAGGAAGGGTGGGGTTTAGACTGGCATGCAGCAGAGATGTTCTGGCTTCAGGAGGGTGTTCCTCTGGAGCACCTTCTCTTGAAGCCTGCCTGGAAAACAAAGGGGGAGAGTCACCCCTCCCCCCAGTCTCCCCCAGGAGGAGGATAGGGGGCTGAGCATGCTCAAAACACCCCAGTGGGCAGGATAAAGGAAACTGATCTGATGAGAAATACAACCTCCGATATTTTCTGCCTACAGGAGGAAGCCTCCGTCCGGGCATCAGCCATCCAACATCTGGGGCTGCTTCGGGGCTGGGTGAGAGACCAAAGGCTTCCAATAACATCAACAGAAGAAGAAGCCATTCACGAACTGGTTGTCATCCTCATTCACCTCGAAGACAAGGACGAGGTGGCCAAGGTGAGGGCCAAAGAGGTGGACTTATACAGTAGGAGGGAGGGATTGTTCTCAGGAGCTTACAAGACTATGTACCACAATTTGTAACCCTCTTCTCTTCTTGTGTTGCAGGCCGCAAGGAGGGCTCTTTCCCATCTAGCCCCACAAGTCAAGTGGTGGGCTCATCCCAACAAATTTAGCCTCCACTTTGCTCTCCACCAGGCTGCCAAGCATCTGGTAAGGTCCCTCTGCTTCATTGGCAGCTTTGCCCAGGCATGTCTCTGGGAGTGCAAGGCTCTTCTGCCGTGCTCTCAAGCTTCTCTGATGCCACTTCTCCTTTGTCTTTGCCCACAGAGCAAGACCTTCAGCAAGGACATCCTTCGGAGTGCTGCCTTAACATGTGCAAAGCCGTCTGCCAACAGGCTGCCAGCAGTCTCCAGGGTGGCAGCTCTGCTTCTGGGTAAGTCAAGCAACGTCCTTCCCTGGTAGGGATGGACAGAAACGTCTTGGTAACAATGGCAGGGAGGATGAGCATGTCCCCAGGCCACCTGCTAGGTAGGCCTCCATCTGCGCCCAGATCTTGCTCTGAGTGCTCCGTGAGGGTGGAGGCCTCTAGAGCATACCTGTCCTCCTGCCGAGCTGCCTCTGTCTCTGCTTGCTTTGCACCGAGATGACGTCCCTTTTCTTGCCCCCCTCTCTCTCTCTAGGTCATCTGACTTTCCGGGATGCCAGTTTCATCCACGATCAAGACATGGCATCCTATGGAACGTGTGAGTGAGACGTACGGAGGGCAGGGAGGGATGCTTCTGCTGAGAAAGGTCTTCAGGGGAAGGCAAATTCTCAGATGTATGTTCAGACAGAGGTGCCACAAGATGAACATGCAAAGAGAATTGGAATGTGACTTCACTGCTCTCTCTCACACACAAACACACACACCTGAAGGCTGTTTTCATATTGTTGATGGATGGCTCTTTTCCTGTGCATCTCTGCCTTGCTCACCCTTTCTCCCTTTCCACTCAGGGCTGGAAGAGATGCAGCAGCACGAGGAAGAAGGGCTCAGGCAGACAGGGAGGAGCTGCCTGAACATCATGCAGCGGGCCTATAAACATCGGAAGAAAGGCAGGGTCCAGTGCTTTTTGAGGAGGCTGCTCCACTGCGTTCACAGGGAACCTTACCCTCAGGACCTCCTGAGCTGCATGCCAGGTGAGTGAGGCATCTGGTGGGCTGTTTGGATGGGGCGTTTCTCAACGAGCCCCTTTCTCCTCCTGACAGAACATCCGGAGTAGCGCCAGGCCAAGGCAACGTGGACACCAGAGTTGTGCTGAAGAGATACCATCTTCTGCTCTCCGCGGGATCCAGTCTGGACCAGCGCCAGGAACATAAACGCCATCAGGATGGACCAAGAGGAGTGGTGCTGCCCTCACGACCCTCTGTACACAGCGGTAGGAAACCTTTTTGTTGTTGTTGTGTTTCTTGCTGATGTTGTTTTTGATTGTTGATTTTTATTGATTTTGAATCTCAGGGTGGTTCACAACACCAAGTATACGAAGCACAAAATACATAATAAGAATAATAACTGCACAAAATTCTGCACACTAATAAACAATACAAGAGCCCTGAAACAACACTCCAGCCCACAAATACAAAATCTAAATCAACATAACACATTTAACAACCATTTAAAACAACCCCACCTTCTTGAAGAAGGCTGATGTATTAGATTTAGAAGGTTGGAATATGAGGTTTGGATGGCACGCCTACCTAACACACAACAAAGTGGCAGTGCATAAGGACTTTTTAAGTCATATAGTCAGAATTTCATTATACAAGGTCTGGGATAAGTACCACAGACTATTAGAGCCCAAAATACCCTGGTGGTTATCCCCAGTGGAGATGATAACGGTAAAAAAAGACAAACATGGACACAAATTGGGCAACTTACCAACAATTAATAAAGGTAGAACAGGGCCAATTAAAAATCAAATCGTATGAAGAAATTAAACAGTATTGTAATGGCTGGATTCACTATCACCTAATAGTGCATATATTTAATCAGGATAAGAAAATTGGTTTTGGAGAAACCCTTCGCCGAAACCCTTCTAAGGGTGTATGGGTATATGCCACAGCTGCCTTGGTACTGCTTGTACCCAAACGGGTATGTACCAATCATGAAAATACAAGGGGATATGACGTCCGTAATCCTCCAACAACTCTACCCACTTATCAATTATGTTCTCTAGCCCATCCACATTCCTTACTGCTATCTGTACAGTGGGTCTGTATTTAAATCTGGCACAAATTGAGGACTGGCTGATAATTCAACTGGTAAAGATCCTCCCATCTGCAGGTGAAGTTCCTCAATCTTCGGGTGTGCGTAGACTCACTGGCTTCTGGTGCAATAGGAGCAGACCGGTCGTCTGGGGCTCGTGCCCTAACCCACTCCGGTGGGGCTAGGGGCAGGGGTTCCTGGCGATCTTCAACTTCAGGAGGTCCAAAGGATTCTGCTCACAGTTCCAATGACCCTCAGACCGCTTCAGACAAGAATGATCTATCCAGGGGGTCACCTCGGCCACTTTCACCATGGCAGGCGTTGCAAGCAAGATGGCGTTGCAAGCAAAGACCACGCCACTTAAGAGCCAATGGGTTGTTCTTCCACTCCTTCATCCACACCTCATCTCCAGGCTGGAAGGGCTGTATGGGTTCAGCCAGGCTGATTGGCATACATTCAAGGGCCCACCTGTTAAGAGAAATCAAAACACGAGAGAGAGACTGGATTTGTTCTGATGTACTCTGTCCTCCCGTTTGCACTAAGTCTGCTCTTATTTCTGTAGTAAGTGGAGGAGGTCTTCCATTCAAAAGCTCAAAGGGAGAGAGCTTTAGCCTCTTGGTGGGTGCACATCTGATCCTGAGCAAGGCTACAGGTAGAAAGTCCACCCAATTGCCATGAGTTTCCTGACACAATTTGGCCAGCTGTGATTTAAGAGTCCAGTTCATTCTTTCTGTCTTGCCGGAACTCTGTGGTCGGTAGGCAACGTGCAGTTTCCATTGTATCTGCAGGGCTTTGCATACACCTTCCCCTAAGAAAGCGATAAAGGCTGGTCCATTATCACTGCCTATACTGCTTGGTAGCCCAAATCTCGGGATGATCTCGGTTAAGAGGTGCTTAACAACTTCCCGGGCTGTCTCAGTCCTTGTGAGATACGCCTCAACCCACCCCGTCAGTATCCACAAAGACAAGTAGATAACGATAGCCTCTTGCCCTAGGCATTTCCATGAATTCCACAATCAACTTCTCTGTTGGCATTAAGCCTGTCTGCTGTACTCCTGGAGGAAGTACTGGGCCCTGCTTGGGGTTGTTTTTGGCACATAGGAGACACGTTCTGGACATGGCCTCAGCCAGCTGAGATAGCCTGGCAATATAGAATTGCCTCCCTAGGCCTTCTCACAACGCTGTGGGTCCATAAGTGTCTGGTGGAGGTTCCTCCAGGCCTGATTTCCTTGCTGCCTTCTCTGCCAAATGATTGCCCTTTGCCATTTTGGTGGGCTCCCGGCTGTGGCCCCGCAGTGCATTACAATTTTCTCGGGTGCCCATACAGCTTCCAAGAGATTTTCTAATTCTGGGCCATATTTGAGAGCTTTGCCCTTTGTACCAATGAGTCCGTTCTCCTTCCATAGGGCTTCATGGGCACGCAGGGTTAAGAAGGCAAACTTTGAATCAGTATAGATATTGGCACAGTAGCCTGTTGATAGCTGTAGGGCCCTAGTGAGTGCCACAATTTCTTGGGCCGTGTTTGGGTGGATCATACCTTCCTGCTCCCATTTAATCTGAATTATCCTTATCATTCTTTCTTTGTCGCTTATCATCAGTTTATATAACATCCCTATTATCCCTTTCTTCGTCATTTGTCTTTTGTTCAGCACCATATCTATTTTCATTTCTGTCCTCATCGTTTCATCTGCTCTTTCCATTTTTATTAAATCATAAAGTCCTTGCACTTTCAGCCAATACTGTTTTCCTATTTTTTTCTAAAAAAAACTTTTTTTGTAATTAAATTCCCCTCTTCATCAAACATATCTTTTAATTTATAAAATCCCTGATCTTCTAATTTCTTCCACCAACCAGGTTCCATTTGACTCTCCTGCATATATTTTAACTGCATCCACCTTGAGTATGTTGGCATCCATTTTGTATTCCACTTCTTCCAGATTCCTAACACAGTTTTCCTTGGTCCTATTTTCTTCTTAAAAGCCGTGTTAATATCTCTATTAAATAGCCCTTCTCTTCCTATTCCTTCATTTATTTCATTCTCCAGTCTTATCCATTTAACCCCTTCCTTATATCCAATATCTATTAGATTTTTCAATTGGAACGTTTCATAGTAAAATTCTAAGTTCAGTATTCCCCATCCCATCTCTTCTTGAGATGAATAATTTACTATGTCTCGGGTTCTAACTCTTTTACTTCCAAAAATCTATTTTTAAAATACCTTATTCCATGTTTTGAACCATATTTTCCTAATGGGTAGTGTAATTACTTGAAACAAATATAATAATTTCAGTACCAAAAACATTTTAACTGCTCTAACCCTACCTAGAATAGATAAATTCTTATTATTCCATGGTTTTATATCCTTCTTGATCTGTCTCCACACTTCTTTGTAATGTACATCTGGAATCCTAGCACTATTTTTAATAATATTTACCCCAAGTATTCAATTTTTTCCCTGTTGATATCCATCTTTGTCATTTTTGCAATTTCCTTCTTCTCCTCTTTCTTTACATCCCAAAATAAAATTTCAGACTTCTCCAAATTTACTCCCAATCCCGACTCCTCTTTAAAGTCCTTCAGGATTATCATAAATTCTCTTACACCCTCTAAGGGGTTTGTAAATAATAATAGGATAGCATCTGCATACATGTTTAACTTAATTTCTTCCTTTCCTTTCTTATATCCTTTTATCCTTACTGAGTTTCATATTCTGTCTGCCAAGTACTCCATACCTAATACAAATAGTAGTGGTGAGAGTGAACATCCTTGTTTAACTCCTCTTTGTATATTGAATTGATCTGAAACCCCCTCGTTCACTCTGCCCACAGCCTTCCCTTCTCTATACAATTCCCGGATTGCTTCAACAGAGTTCTCTCCTAATCCTACCTCCTGCATAATATTCCATAAGAACTTATGTCTAATTGTGTCGAAGGCCTTATACACATCCAATTTTAAGACCACCAATTTTCCTTTTACCCTGCTTGTTAATAAATGTATTAAAACAATAAAAATAATAAAACAATATAAAAAATAAAATAAAATAAATAATGTATTTATTAAATGTATTTATTAAAACACATTTCTTATAGGATGGCCTGTGTATCTTCCCTTAACAAATCCATATTGATCTTCCTTAATTATTTTAGGTAATACCTTTTCCAGTCGCCTTGCCAGGATCTTTGTAAATATCTTATAGTCTTGATTTAATAGGCTAATTGGTCTGTATGACCCCACCTCTGTAGGGTCCTTTTGTGGTTTTTCTATCACTACTATTTCTGCTAGTTTCCAAGTGTCTGGGGCTCCCCCCCCCCCCCTTCTAAGATATTATTAAATACTTTTTTCAGTTCTGAGCCCAGGATATCAATTGTTTCTTTATAAAAGTCTGCCGTAATTCCATCTAATCCTGGGGATTTCCTACCTTTAAATGATTTAACTACATTATATTGTGCTGGTCCAAGCCGGTTTGAACTGGTCGAGGCAGGTTTGTACCGGTCTAGGCCGGTTTGAACAGTTCCAAGTGGGTTGGAACTGGCCCAGACTGGTTGGAGCAAGTCCACGCCAGTTGGAGCAGGTGCAGGTCATTTGAAACTGGCCCAAGCTGGTTAGAACAGGTCCAGGCTGGTTGGAACAGGTCTATGTTTCTTGAAACCAGCCCAGACCAGTTGGAATCATTTCATACCAGTTGGATCCAGCCCAAGCCAAGTGGAACCAGCCCAAACCAGTTGGAAAAGGTCCAGGCAGGTTCCAACTTGACCAGACCAGTTTGAACTGGTCCACACTGGTTGGAACTAGCTCAGACTGGTTGGAAGAGGTCTAGACTGGTTTGAACCAGTCCAAGCTGATTTGTGCCGGTCGAAGCTGGTTTGAACTGGTCTAGGCTGGTTTGAACTGTTCAAATTCAGTTTCAAATGACCTGCACCTGCTCCAACTGGCTTGGACCTGCTCCAACCTGTCCGGGCCAGTTCCAACCCAATTGGAACTCCTCAAACTGGCTTGGGCCATTTCAAACTGGCTTGGGCCTGGACCTGTTCAAACTGGCTTGTACCAGCACAAACCGGCCTAGACTGGTTCAAACTGGCCTAGACTGGTTCCAACCGGCTTGGACCTGTTTCAACCGACTTGGACCGGTTCAAACCAGCATAGACCAGTTTCAAGCAGTCTGAATCAGTTCAAACTGGTGTGGGCAAGTTGGAACCCGCCTGGACTTTTCCCAATTGGTTTCAACTGGTCCAAACCGGCTTGGACCAGTTCAAACCTGCCTCGACCAGTGTCATGCCTATCATTCTCTATTTTATTACGGAACACCAAAAAATCTGACCAAGCCTTTTTATATGATCTAACCATTGACGGGGCAACAGATGCCAATACTCCCTTCAGGACTTCTCGCTGCCAAGGATCCCAAGGTGCTCCAAAAATGGTTGTGGCAATTGCTGTGCTTCTGGCGCCGAGCAGAAGCGATCCATCTGGAAACAAGATAGGACTGAGACAACCGCTTGGTTGTCTGTCCAGAAACATACCCGGTGATCTCTGAACTCCTCCGCCCACAAGTGTACTGCGACCACGATCGGGGGAAAATCTAGGAAGGTGATGTCACGCATAATAGGCTAACCCTGCCAGGTTGAGGACAAGGTTGCGCACACCACTGTCCTTTAAAATAGACACCAAACCCTAAGGAACCTGCCACGTCAGACTGTACCTGAAAGTCAGCCTGAAGCGACAGATTGTCTTGCCATGAGAATAACGTCATCAAGATAATGTCCCACCCCTTCGGAACCGGTTTTAAAGCGAAGAGCCCAGTCCAGAAATGTGCTAAAGGTCTCAAAGGCTGCACATGCTACCGAGCATCCCATGGGCATGGCTTTATAAAATACGCCCCTTCAAATTTAAAACCCAGCCAATGGAAGTCGTCCAGGTGAACTGGAAGAAGACGAAAGGCAGACTCGATGTCACACTTAGCTAACAGGGCTCCCCTGCCGAATCTCCAAATAAGCTTTACAGCTTGGTCAAAGGAGTCATACTTAATGGAACACAGTTCCTGTGGTATTGCATTGTTAACCAAACTCCCCCTTGGATAGGAAAGGGGGCCCGGGGATGACACGACCAAGGAGTCCACAGATCGCGCAGGGCTGGGAGCCAGCTTCCGCGTGCGTGTTTGGGGTGTGAAGCCCGCAACGCCACCTCCTCCCGAGGTCAGAAGTGGCTTTCCGAAATGGCCTTCAGAAGGTAGTTTTGATGTGGAATTGTGCCGCCTAGTTTGGGTCTCAGTAACTCGGGACCCAGGAGGCCAGCCAGATCAATTTCCCTATATTGATCGGTGGTATAATGCTTGCATGAAAAATCCTCCATGGATGCAGCAATGCAAGGGCGACACTTGCCGGATTTTAGCAGTGAAGCAGGAGGCCCGGAAAAACATAGATAAACCCAAGCCTCCAGCCCCTGCTAAGAAGATATACCAGGGCCACCCAGAAGAGGAGGGTTTTCTCCTTCCGCCTCCATATGCCCCTTCGGCCAGGATTGTGCCATCACCTCCAGTCCAGCCACCCGCTGCAGTCCAATTATTACAAGCTCCATCTAGCATTCCAGGTGTGCCCTCCTTGCCAGCCCCAGTGCTGGTACAAAATAAACCCCAATTTGCCTAATTCCAAGCTCCCCAGCAAAAGGAGATTATAGGCACTTCAGCATTGGAGGCCCTGGGAGCTGAAGGAGGAGCCGAACCTGGAGAAGTGGCCGCAACTCCAACCCCGTAGGCACTCCAGCCACTGAGAGAAAGTCAGGCCTGTGGGCATTTGTGGATTCAAAAACTGATACTGGAAAGTAGTAATAAAGATGAAGGAAAGTGATGCAACAAGCCCCCCCCCATGCCACCTCCATCTAAAGGAGGACATTACCTTCATAACAAGAAGGGGGGCTAAGCCCCAATGTTTCCTTTGAGAGCAGTTTTGGGACCCCAAGAGCCCAGGCCCACAGATGATCAGGGAATAGACCGGTTCAAGCCGGCTTGGACCCCCACAAACCGGCCTAGACCAGTTCAAACTGGCCTAGACATGCTCAAACCAGCCTAGACCAGCTCAAACCGATTTGGACCGGCCAAACTGGCTTAAACCAGCACAAACCGCCCTAGATCGGTTCAAACCAGCCTAGTCCGGTTCAAACCGGCTTCGGTTGGCGCAAACCGGTCTTGACTGGTTCAAACGGCTTTGATCGGTTCAAACCAGCCTAGACCTGTTGCAACCAGTATGAGCTAGTTCCAACCAGTCTAGGCCAGTTTAAACTGGTCTGGGCAAGTTGGAACCCACCAGGACCTTTTCCAACTGGTTTGGCGGGTTCCAATTGGCTTGGACTGGCAACATAGAGGAAGAAAAGGAGCCCCAAAGGAAACAATATGGAAGCTTTAGGGGCAAGGACGGATTTGGGGCTCCAAGTTGTGGGGGAAGAGGCTGCCATAATAAAAGACTGCTTCTCATCGCACAGCCTACAGAAGGTTGGAAGCAGCCCCACGTTGCTACCTTCAAGCTATGCTCACTCTTGCCCAACCTTCCTGTCCCCTTTGGGACCATTCTGTACAAACCCAACACACACACACACCCAAAAAAATACCTTCAGTCCCAGGCAGTCTGCAAGCAGGAGACAGAGAGAGGGGACCAGTCTAAGGACACAGGGTGGGGAGGAAGATGAACCGAGAGACATGGAGAGATTTGCTAATGACTTTTATTAATCCTTGCAAGCTTTCATCGTACATGAATGCCCGTGGAGAAAACCCACATAAACCCGGCAGGGCCTGACACCGCAAATATAAGTTAGCTAACTTCCGGCAAGGGGCAGGGTAAGTGGAGCTGAGAAGCAAAGGCCCTGAAGGGATGTCAGGCGCTGACTGCCTTTTCCTTGTAGGTGGCCATCATCTTCTTGATCTCAGCAATCGCTTTTCCAGGGTTCAGCCCCTGAAACAAGAACAGGAAAGGTGGAGAAAGTCCTTCAAGTGCTAGTGCAACCCCATTGCCAAGTCCAACACAAGAAGGCAACATCTGCTCATCCAAGAGGCAAATGGAAATGTGGCAGCAGGTAGGGAGCTCCCTTCATCCCTTTGCACGATAACTGGCAGACGGGGAGAGACAAGAGACCTCAAGGTGCTGCTGGGATATGATTCTCACCTGCAGAAGTCCATGACCACCAACCCTGCTGACTGGCATGATGGGGCTGCTGGGAGTGCAGCAACACCCCAAGTTCCCCATCCTGGCCACCATCTGCCCCTGACCCACATGGACTGAGTCACCCATTTCCAGAGGCTGCCCCCAAGAAAACACAGCAGAGCAGCCTGCATAAACAAGCCCAAAACAGCCGCACGGAGTCAGTACCTGCTGGACTCACATGGAGCCAGAAGCATCCCCATGTCCTTCTCAAAGTGTCCCAATAGCATTTCTGGCCAAGCCCCTGGGGGAAGGGGGAGAGAAACGACTGCAGGTTCTTCCCTCCCCTCCATTCCCCCAGTGTGGACTGTGCTGGCAGGGTGAAGGGGGAGAGCCCTCACCTTGGGGCAGGTCTTTGTGCAGTTCATGATGGTGTGGCAACGGTATAGGGAAAAGGGGTCCTGCAGCTGAGCTAGGCGCTCCTCTGTGTAATCGTCCCGGGAGTCAATCATCCAACGATAAGCCTGGAAGACAGAAAAAGAGGGTGCTGGGTGTGAATGTTTGCACAGAAGAGGGGCTTACATGCCCAGGGGTCTCCCTAAAGCCTCCTTCCCCCTCCCTCTGCCTTTCACCATGACATCTTTTGCCCATTCAGCTGACTCCCTCTTCTCTTTCCAGGGTCTTCTGCACCCACCTGCTGGCCCACCAGAAACGCATTCCCTGGCTCCTGTCCATCACAGCCTCTCCCTCCTTCAACCTGAGAACCACTGAGCATCTCCCCATACCTGGTCCTCCCCTCCCCTCATACCCCATTGATGATTGGCAGGAGTCTCCCTGCCCCACTGGCAACATGGACTGAGTTCTGGGCTTCCCCACCCGGCTATTCCCTGGCAGCCAGTGGGCACTTCTGGTCTTTTTACCTGCATGAGCACAGCGGGGCCCAGGTACTTGTCTCCGTTCCACCAGTAGCTGGGGCAGCTGGTGCTGCAGCAGGCACAGAGGATGCATTCGTATAGCCCGTCCTGGCAGGGAGCAAAAGAGGAGCCACAGAGTCAAAGGACTATTTAGCATCTGCCATGAGGGAAAATGAAGCGCAGCACCCACCTTGTGTGGGTCCCAATCCACCCAGTCAACCACCGGTGAAGTGAACAAAAGCAGGGGAAGGGCACTTGGTGGGCCACCACAATTCCAGTTTGTTCCCTAGCAAGTGGTTTTCAGGGGTGCACTGCCTTGAAACATGGAAAGCTCCCTCCCAAACTGCAGTGGCAAGGAGCAGCCACTGACAGGGCCACTGAAATGACACTTAGAGGTCTTCTGAAACCACCCAAGGCGGGGTACCCCTGTCATCACATCAAATGGCAAGTCTGTAAGTCAAGAATTGTGCAGTGTGTGTGTGTGTGTGTGTGTGTGTGTGTGTGTCACAGCTTGTGTGCAGCAACCGCAGCTCCTGTTTCACTACATGTCGTCGTCCCCCCCCCACTTCAGTCTCTTTCAGGTTTTTTCCCTTCTTACTTCTCTGCCAGGTAAATTTACTGCTGAGTAAGCTTCCTTTAAAGGAAACTGCAATTGGGGGGGGGGTAGCAATCTTTCCTAAGGTACCCTGCATCTCACTTTCCTATGTGTAGTTATTAAAAAAAAAAAATCTAAATTAGGTTTACTATTCCTCTGCAAGTTCAGGAAAAATTGTTCACTTTTGTATTCCTTTTAAATCAAATCTATGGGTGTTTTAACTATGCTTTATAAGAGATCCTCTCCCTATCTTAGGAAAAAATGTTCACTTCAATCTTCCTTTAAAGACCATTTCTCTAGGAACTTGCACTCTTTAGTCCAAGGAAGCAAACTCACTCAAACTATCTCAAGATCTGCTTAAAGGGTTCTGTGTAAAGTTGGGTACTTTTATTTTCCTATTCCTTAGTACATGTGCGTGCTTCCATGATAGGAGCATAGATGTGTCAGGAGTGCTCTGATGGTGTTTCCTGCTTGGCAGGGGGTTGGACTCGATGGCCCTTGTGGTCCCTTCCAACTCTATGATTCTATGATTCTAGGATGTTTGGCATGGAGATCCCCTGCCTGGCTCCAGGCTCTGCCATAATGGAACTGCCCTCCTCCCACCTGGCTTCAGGCTGAAGGACCTTTGAAGATGAGCCACCCTCGGTTTGCCCCAAAGGCTCCTGTAAGACCCTTCAAGGGGAGGAAGGTCAGTGATCTGCTGAAGGAGGCCACTTGGGGGCATTAAGGGGAAGAGGGGGTTCCAACCCTGCGCTAAGAACTGCCCTGGTCTTTTAGCCAGGCTCGAAGTGCAGACCCCTGCCCAATTGACCCAGGCAACTCAGCTTTGCCTCTGAGTGACCGACCAGGCAGGACTCTTTGAGAAAAGGAGGCCATTTTCATCTCTTAGACTACCTCAGCCTCGAAGCCCAGAGCAGCAGCAGCTGCTGCTGCCACTCAGCAAAATGAAGGATGCACAACTTCCTGGGCAGAAAGAGAGGCTGGGGTGGGATGGAGCAGATTCATGGCTTGAAAGGGGGATTTAGACAAATTCACTGAGGAGGACAAGGCTTTTGATGGCTACGGTTGTGAGGTACTTCCATTGCCAGAGGTAAGAAGCCTTCATGTGCCAATTGCTGGGGACCAAAGGGCCAGAGAGTGGTGTGTGCTCCTGTCCTGCTCGAAGATGCCCCACAGGAAGAGAGGATATTGGGCAAGATGGGCCTGATCCTGCTTCAGGGCTCTTCTTAGGTGCCCATAAAAACTAGTGGCAGGGGCTTGGTGCACAATGTCCTGGGTTCAGTTCCTGGAGGCACTTCTTAAGCAGAGCTCTTGGGTAGCAGCAGGGACAAGAGAGGGCTTCCTCTGACAGTAGAGGAGCAGAACCCTGAAGTAGAGTAAGCCAGGCAGTCTTGAGGGTCTCAAGACAGGAAGGAGGGGTGACCCGAGGAGGTGAGACTGCAGCTGCCAATACTAGAGGCTGCCTCCCCGTGGGAAGAAGTTAAGACAGGCCAAAACACCAATGAAGCAGAATGAAAAGAAAAGAAGAGTAATGACCAGCTTCTCCCGATCTTCTATGGACTGGAGGTATTGCTCTTTGCCTTGCTGGGACTCATCCTTCTTTTTCAAATACGGCTGGATGGCTTTGTACTGGGCATAGAAGTTGCTCAAGTCCTGGAATGGGAAAAAGCTTTTATTGAGTGCAACAGACTCAAGAAGGGGCAAAGGCTGGGCCCAGTTGGACAGCCCCCTACGTCTCAGAGCCCCTCACCCCCGTACAAGGGCAGGGGGCCACCTCAGAGACAAAAACCTGGCACCCCAATACATTCTGCTATATTTCCTTAGTTCTCCTGCTTCCAAAGAAATAACAATACCTTCTGCCAACTGGGCTACAAAGAAGGTGTGAACTTACTGGTACAAGATCCTTCACCACATACATGTGGGGGAGAGGGTATATTTTGGCGACCTTGCCAAGGTCGGTGTCAATCCTCGTGGTACAAGCCAAACTGTTGCCTCCACCAATGTTCATTGCACAGGAGCCACAGATGCCTAGGACAAGGAGAGGACAAGTCACAACAGGGCCGGCAGCTCACTGCCTCCCGCCACAAGAATACAGAAAGCTGCCTCACATCAAGTCAGGCCACGGGTTCATTATCAGCACAACGGCAGGGGTCTCTCTCAGACTGACCGAGAGTTGCTGGGGACTGAACCTGGGACCTTATGCATGCAAAGCTGATGTTCTACCACTGAACTAAGTCCCTTCCCTGGTCCTACTCAAAATCTCCACCTTCCTACATCTAAGATCCTCACATCAAAGCTGTTTTAATTTTTCAAAAGGAAGCATTGCTTCTCTTTCCTCAAAGCCTCTTAAAAAGCAGTTAATCTTGTGGCAATTTGAAGAGACAGTGCAAACTCTTTCAGCATTTGTTTGCTTCTTGTTTTACAACAGGCCTTATTAAACAGAGCTATTTATAGCCACGTTATGTATGCCAATTACAGATCTAATTATAAACAACAGAGAACGTTTGTCCCAAAGAGCTTTGGGGTTATATCCAAAGCCTTTTTTCCTGGGCAGTCATGGGTCTGTCCCAGCATACTTTCCTCAACCTGATGCCATCCATAACTTTTATACCAGAGATTCCCAATCGGTGGTCCATGCACCCCAGGGGGTCCACGTAACCCACCCAGGAGGTCGATGGCAGCATTCACATACAATAATTACCATAGAGATATCAACATTTTCAAAAGCCCATGGCTTTTGAATTGAAAACCACTGTTTTTGACTACAGCTACTATCATCAGCCTCGGTCATGGCCATGGGGTCAGAGGATGCTGAAGCTGATAGGAGTTAGTCCTATCAGTGTGGTGTAGTGGTTAAGAGCGGTAGTCACGTAATCTGGGAAACCGGGTTCGCGTCTCCGCTCCTCCACATGCAGCTGCTGGGTGACCTTGGGCCAGTCACACTTCTGTGAAGTCTCTTAGCCCCACTCACCTCACAGAGTGTTTGTTGTGGGGGAGGAAGGGAAAGGAGAATGTTAGCCGCTTTGAGACTCCTGAAGGGGAGTGAAAGGCGGGATATCAAATCCAAACTCTTCTTCTTCTTCTTCTTCTACTCAGAGTAGCCCCATGAAAATTAATGCTCATTATCAGCTTAGGTCCATTAACTGCAATGGGCCTATGCTGAGGAGAACTTAGCTGGATTCAACCATTAATCTTTTAAGCAATTCTGATTCCTAAGTCTTGTTAGACAGGTTTAACCATCTCAACCTCAAAACTTGCAAAAGCTGCCATGTGTTTCAGAATTTGGCCTCTTCACAAGGTTTTAGCAGGTGATGGAGAGAGGTGGCTCTCTCCCATTTAGGCCAACCTAAATCGAGTTGTTCAAATGCTCTGACAGCAGAAAGGCTGTGATGTGAACAGGTAGGAGGTGGGCCTTGCCTTGACCATCCCTCACCTGAGCCCACCTGGGCTCCTCAGAAGACAGCAAACAAGGCACAAGTTTACCTTCTCTGCAAGACCTGCGGAAGGTCAGGGTGGAGTCCATTTCATTCTTAATCTTGATCAGGGCGTCAAGAACCATCGGTCCACATCTAGAAAGAGAAATACCAAGTTCTCTGCCCATCTCTAAGTCACTGCTCTCCTTCCTTATATGGTCCCCCCTCCACACACTCTCCACAGCGTGTGTTAAAGCAAAGGAAATGGGTTAAAGCAGAAGAAAGATGTCACCGCATTACCACAGCAAGGTCACAACCTGTCCAAGCCACCAAATATGATGCCAGGTCACTTGCTAGCAGCAGCAATTCACATGTTTTTGAAAAGCAGGCGGCGGCTGCTCTGAAGCAGCTGGACTCTGAAGTCAAGTCCAGCTGGAGGCAAGCTACATTTCTGTGTGCTACGTTGGCCGGACTTAGCGTGTGGCCCTGCTGAAGGTGCCTGCTACAATTTTCCCATGCTCTGATGAATGCCTCCATCTTGGGTTACCAAACTGAAGGCACCTTCATCTTTGTGCCCCAACACCTGATACCAACGCCCTTTGCTTGCTGCCATTGATTGCACTGTTATAATTGCTATACAGCCCTCCCCTGCCTCAATGTCCTTGCTGGTCAGAGAAATGAACAAAAACGGAGACAAGGCCAGGCTGTAGAAAGCAAGGCTGCCTTTTCTTTATTGGCTGTTCCATTTGCAAACAGAGTCCCTCCCCGCTACCCCGCCTTGTGAGAGAGGTGAGAAGCCTCAAGCAAAGTTGTGTAACATCTTTCAAAACCTCAGAAAGTATTCACCTCCCTTTTACAGAAAGACCGCCCCAAAACATCACAGATATATGACAAGTCTGTCAATCGAGATGCCTGACAATACCTGATAATTGCCCTTCCTTGCCTGGCCTGAAATGATGGATACCTTGACACCAGAATCCATTGTCAATGAGCTTTTTCTTTTATACATAGATATTGGCTCTTTTGACAAGTCCACTTCCTCAGGAAGAATTTCCTGCTATGTGACTGGAGAGGGTCTTTGGGGTTGACCAAAGCTAAACTTGGCCTTGTTTTTGTTTCATTCTCATGATTTAGAGATGGATGCCATTTTATTTGAAGGCAAAAGGAGATATTTGGGATTATGCATTCATGTATGTATACTCCTGGCTGTGTGTGTATTGTATAACATGTTATAATTGTTATATAACATATAAATTGTTGTATAACATGTTATAATTGTATAACATGATGCACAGGAGCACCCAAGGGTGGGCAACATCCCTTGGCGGAGGGCAGAGGGGTCTTGTCCAGCCCCTTCTTCAAAGCACTACTCACTTGTTCAGATCAACTTCATATGTCTGCATACGAGGTTTCTCCCCGGGGTTGTCTGGGTTCCACCGATATATTGCAAACTTCTTAATGCGAGTGGCTGTCTGTGTGTCAGGCGCGGCAGCAGCAGCAGCTGCGTGTGCCCTGCGGCAAACCTGTACACCAAGGAAGAAGGAAAAGAGACCCGAGCCATGAGCAAGAGGCATGCACAGCAGGGCACACAGTTCCATCTCTGAGACAAGTGTGCGCTTGGGGCCAGCCAGAGTTTACTACCATCAACATTATGTCTCTTTTGCACTGCGAGTGGGGGGACTTGGACTGAGGGTGCCTTGCCTGAAGCAATGGAGACACAGTTGGTAGAGGCACCTTGCCCTCCTCCATTGCCTGGTAGGCTACGGCCGCTGCTCCCTCCTTCCCGCCGCTGCAGCTGCCCGTAGCATTTGGTGGTGGGTACTCCCCCCCCCCATTCGAGAATGGAGACATAGGAACCAACTCCTAGGGGCCAAGGTCCCTTCGCTCCCTCCCCCCAAGTCGATGAACATTGCCATTCAATGCCCCCTCCAAATTTTATTCAATCTGGCAGCCCTGGGCGGAGATGCCCAGGCATCAGCCTCTGCCCCCTTCAGCGCCTCGCCGCTGCAAGCAGAGTCCCCATCTGCCCTTCCGGCTACAGCGGTCAGGAATGAAGATGGGGAGCGGGGCGGCCGCATAGCTGTCAACTTTTCCCTTTTCTTGCGAGGAATCCTATTCGGAATAAGGGAATTTCCCTTAAAAGAAGGGAAACGTTGACAGCTATGGGCGGCCGGGAGGACGCCGCTTCTGTTGCTCCCTCGGCAAAAGCCTCCTGGGTCGGACCCAGCCGCCTAGGCAGCCACGTTCCTCGGAGCCAGGAGGGCGGAGGACAAGACTGGCCGGCACCTTCCTCCTCTTCCTCACTGAGGACTAGCCGCCTCCCGAGGCCAACCGCTGCGGAGCCCCTCCCCTCCCGGACACTCCGGTCTCGCTCGCCTGCAGCAACCGCAGCGCCCCCGCCGGGCCTCGCCGAAAGGAGAAGGACGCGCCCGCCGCCCGCTCAGCCGCCAACGCCGCCGCCACCGCCACGGTCACAGAACCCGCTGCCATCTTGCGCCCTCTGAGCGGACACCCTGACAGCTGCTTCCGGAAGGGGAGGGGCCGTAAGGCCCACTTCCGGTCTGCGGACATATTGAGAGAGGCGACGGGGGAAGGCGCCTTGTTGGGAGTGGCCGTGGGTACGCAAGCACGTAGGTGCGCGGGGGAGGAAGCGGTCCCGCGGCGTTTGGAGCGCCTGACGCGAGAGTGGGGCAGTAGACGTCGGCCGTAGTGGGACTAGTGCGGCCGCCATGTTGAGGGTGGCGGGAGGAGGAGAACGTAGACACAAGAAAGCTCAAGAGCTGAATTACTCCTGACTGCGGCCATGAACGAGACCTCCCCTTGCTCCCGGGTTAAGGGGCTCGTGCATGCGCGCTCCCTGCCCCTGCTCAAAGGTTGCCTTGGGTGGGTGTGTCCGGGGGGTCCCAGGGAGGGTCGCGGAGCTCCGAGGATCGGGGTGTCCCGACGGTCGCCTGGTGGGTGTGCCACGTGCTACGTTCACGTGTAAATGGGTAGACGCGCGTTGAGCACGGAGAAGGCTGCTGCGATTCTCCCGACCCGCCGCCTTCCTGAGTCCTTCCAGCAACGGGTAGCCTCCCGACTGTGGAGGCAGAGCAGAGCCATCGCGGCTTGTAGCTGTTGGCTGCCCTCTCCCCCAGAAATTTGTCTAATCCTCTTATAGAATCGCAGAGTGGTCACCTGGTCCAAACCCCTGCAATTAGGGTTGCGACCTTTGTTCTGGCAAAACACAGTGGTACCTCGGGTTAAGTACGTAATTCGTTCCGGAGGTCCGTTCTTAACCTGAAACTGTTCTTAACCTGAAGCACCACTTTAGCTACTGGGGCCTCCTGCTGCCCCTTCGATGCCAGAGCACGATTTCTGTTCTCATCCTGAAACAAAGTTCTTAACCCGAGGTACAGTGGTACCTCAGGATGCGAACGGGATCCGTTCCAGAGCCCCGTTCACATCCTGAACAGAATGTAAGACGCGACTCCGTGGGTCACGTTTCGGCGCTTCCGTGCGTGCGCGTGACGTCATTTTGACCGTCTGCGCATGCACGAGCGACGAAACCCAGAAGTAACGTGCTCCTTTACTTTCGGGCCGCCGTGGAGCACAACCCAAAAGCGCTCAACCTGAATCGTGTTTATCCCGAGGTATGACTGTACTCCTGCCAACCTAGCAGTTCGAAAGCACGTCAAAGTGCAAGTAGATACATAGGTACCGCTCTGGCGGGAAGGTAAATGGTGTTTCTGTGTGCTGCTCTGGTTTGCCAGAAGCGGCTTAGTCATGCTGTACGCCGACTCCCTCGGCCAATAAAGCGAGATGAGTGCCACAACCCCAGAGTCAGTCACGACTGGACCGAATGGTCAGGGGTCCCTTTACCTTTACCTTATGACTGTACTATTTCTGGGTTAGCGGAGGCTGTAACCTGAAGCGTCTGTAACCCAAGGTTCCACTGTATAGGACAGGATAGCGGTGTTGGCGTGCTTTTCTTTTTCCACCTGGTGCTGAAATGACTTCAGAGCAATCCATTGCAGTCTACTGCAGCCTAACTGGATGACCCCTCTTACATTTGTCACACGCACATAATTTTGTAAATCTGTGCTTTGCTCTCCGGAGCTGGAATATACGACCTTTTCCACACATACGCAGTCCTGTGCAACAATGCATGCAGTAGGCGGGGGCATATTCTGATGAGGGGATGAGCTTTCTTCCACGTGTTAAATTTCTGAAGAAGAGGGAGAAAGGGTGGTTGGAAGGAGTTACTTCTCCCCCGCCCGCCTCCTCTCTCAAATATCATGCAGATCATGTTCAGAACGGAGGCTTCTGGGCTACACTGACACAGAATGACTTGTTGCTGGAGCCTCGGAAGGGACAGGGCCTGGTGCTCCCAGGTGGATGGCTACAGGGGACTGGAAAGGACAACCTCAAAGCCTTGCCCTGGTTTGCTCCACCTTGGGACCAGACGAGAAGATGGAATGAGGCGAAAAAAGGAAAGGAAAGAAGTGAGGCAGCATTGGTCCATGCTTACTCCTGACAGGTCTCTCCAGTATGGGAAACAGCCCTACTAGAAAAATTAACTAATAAACTGAAACTGACATGGGGACAAACAGAAGAAGACGCCTTCACCCGGTATGGCTCCCCTTTATCACATACACAGCCCAACAGGACAGTGACAATGATCCACCAACAGCATACAAATCAATATGGCTAACCTGATCCAAAACACCCACCCACCTCACCTACACACGAAAACAAAGATCACCACAAACAATCACAAGCAAACAATCACACCAACCCCAACCTCTCTCACCACCAAAGGAACACAAGTGAACAACACAAGCAACGCTGACACCAAACTCTACTTCCATTAAACATAATAGAAACACCGCCACCCGACCCCACCCCTATCCATCTTCCCTCTCCACCCCCCCCCCTTTCTTTTTTCTTTTCTTCTCCCCCTAATGCCTCAACAAATGAAACGGAATTGTAAAAATGTTACATGGAAGAAAAAAATACGAGGCACTACACTTCTGTAAAACAAGAAAATCCTGAATAAAATATATATATATATATATTTTAAAAAGTGAGAGGCAGGGGGAGCAGCAGCAGCCGCAGGGCAGAAATAGGGAAAATACAGAACAAAGTGTGCCCTGTATTGAATCATTTTACATTGAAATAAGGGACAATCCTGTATTCTATAGGGTCGGTGGCAACCCTACCTGCAATGTAGGAATCACAGCTCAATAATGACCACACAGAGATTTTACTTTCTTGGGCTCCATGATCACTGCAGATGGTGACAGCAGTCACAAAATTAAAAGACGCCTGCTTCTTGGGAGAAAAGCAATGACAAACCTAGACAGCATCTTAAAAAGCAGAGACATCACCTTGCCAACAAAGGTCTGTACAGTGATACCTCGGGTTACATACGCTTCAGGTTACAGACTCCGCTAACCCAGAAATAGCGCTTCAGGTTAAGAACTTTGCTTCAGGATGAGAACAGAAATCGTGCTCCGGCAGTGCGGCAGCAGTCGGAGGCCCCATAAGCTAAAGTAGAGCTTCAAGTTAAGAACAGTTTCAGGTTAAGAATGGACCTCCGGAACGAATTAAGTACTTAACCCAAGGTACCTGTATAGTTAAAGCTATGGTTTTCCCAGTAGTGATGTATGGAAGTGAGAGCTGGACCATAAAGAAGGCTGATCGCCGAAGAATTGATACTTTTAAATTATGGTGCTGGAGGAGATTCTTGAGAGTCCCATGGACTGCAAGAAGATCAAACCTCTCCATTCTGAAGGAAATCAGCCCTGAGTGCTCACTGGAAGGACAGATCCTGAAGCTGAGGCTCCAATACTTTGGCCACCTCATGAGAAGAGAAGACTCCCCGGAAAAGACCCTGATGTTGGGAAGGATGGAGGGCACAAGGAGAAGGGGACGACAGAGGACGAGATGGTTGGACAGTGTTCTCGAAGCTACCAGCATAAGTTTGACCAAACTGCGGGAGGCAGTGGAAGACAGGAGTGCCTGGCGTGCTCTGGTCCAGGGGGTCACAGAGAGTCGGACATGACTAAACGACTAAACAACAAATGGTTTCTTGGGAGAAGCTATGGAAAAAAGATATGAAATTCACTGCCTGTTGCGCTTTAAATGAAAACTATTTGAAAATGATGGAATCATAGAATCTTAGAGTTCGAAAGTACCCAGGGGTCATCTAGCCCAACCCCCTCCAAATGCAGGAATCTCAGCTAAAGCATCCATGACAGGTGGCCATTCAACTATTGTTTAAAAGCTTCCAAGGAAGAGGGAGAAGAGTCGGTGGAAGAAGATTGGAAGAAATTTAAAGACTATCTACAGAAATATTGTAAAATGAATGAATGTTAGAATGATGTTGGATAGAAATTAAGTGGTTTTCAGCTGTAATACTATAAGGGAATATGAAAAATGGATTATTAATAGGTAAAAATTTAACGTTACAATAGCTTAAGATGAAAGACTAGGATAAACAAAGAGGGTAAGGATTTGCTGAACCAACAAACTGAACTGGAATACAAAAAAGGGAGGTGTGAGGAGGTCCGGGAAATAAGCTAATGAAAAATAAGTAATGGAAAGAATGAGTTGTTTTTAACCATTTTTATTTTGTATTTTCTTACTTTTTTATTTTTATTTTGTAATACTTTGAAAATCTTAATAAATATCTTATATATATATTAAAAAAGCTTCCAAGGAAGGAGAGTCCATCACCTCTCGTGGGAGTCTGTTCCAGTGCTGAACAGCTCTTATTCCTCCAGAAGGAGGAGGACTACCAGGAAGAATGGAAGAAATTTAAAGACTATTTAGCTAAATATGTCAAAATAATTTAATTAGAAAAGCTTGCAAATACAAGATAGGCTTAGGATTTAAGTATGTAAGGATAGAATTCAAGATCTTTAAAGACAAATTTGAAAGAATGAAAGATGTTAAGTGACTAAGTTTACTTTTCGAGAAAATTGAGTTTGGAAAACCGTTAAAATGATATACAACGAAATTCAACCAAGGGGATTTGAGGAAGTCACTAAATAATGTTACCAAGATTGAAATAGGATATATGTTTGTGTGTTTTAAAAGTTTTGGAAAATTACGGTAATTTAAAAAAATGGGGGGGAGGGAGTTTTTTTTCCAAATGTTTAGTTAGAATCTCCTTTCTTGCAACTTGAAGCCTTTGATTCGAGTCCTACCCTCCGGAGCAGGAGAAAACAGAGAAGCGGACACGGAGCAATGGATCCAAACTACAAGAAAGAAGATTCCACCTAAACATTAGGAAGAACTTCCTGACAGTAAGAGCTGTTCGACAGTGGAATTTGCTGCCAAGGAGTGTGGTGGAGTCTCCTCCTTTGGAGGTCTTTAAGCAGAGGCTTGACAACCATATGTCAGGAGTGCTCTGATGGTGTTTCCTGCTTGGCAGGGGGTTGGACTCGATGGCCCTTGTGGTCTCTTCCAACTCTATGATTCTAACAAGCATGCTCCCTCCTCCAAGTGACAGCCCTTAAAATATTTGAAGATGGCTCTCATATCTTCTCTCAGTCTCCTCTTTTCCAAGCTAAACATACCCAGCTCCTTGAAGCGCTCCTCATAAGGCTCTTGATCATCCTACTTGCCCTCCTCTGCACACATTCCAGCTTGTCAACATCCTTCTTAAATTGTGGTGTCCAGAATTGGACACAGTATTGCAAACATGGTCTGACTAAGGCAGAATAAAGTGGTACTAGTACTTCCCCTGATACTTCTGTTGATGCAACCTAGATGTACAGGTGGTATTTAACGTCATAACACAGACAGAAATGTCATTCTTTCGGATGTGGTGGGCATGTAAAAGGCTAAAGGCTTTGGGGAAATGATTTATAACGAAATGAAGAAGCTGTTCAAGAGTGCTATTCCCAAAAGACCTGAAGTTTTTCTTATAGGGATAACAGGGACAGACATTCTGAAGAAGACAACCAAACTATTTATACATGTGACAACATCAGCTAGAATATTGTATGCACAGAAATGGAAAGAAGAAAAGGTTCCAGTGAAGGAACAATGGCTTTTAAAAGGACTGTGTGGAAATGGCAAAGTTGAGAACAAAATTAAGACACCAAAATGATGAACTTTCTGTAGAAGAGTGGAGGCCTTTTTCGACAATTCGGATTATTCCTACTTAAGTGTAGAACCTTGTATTTGTTCCTATTGAGATTCATTTTAGTTAGCTTTGGTCCCATTCTCCAATCTGTTAAGGTCCTATTGAATCCCAGTTCTTCTCTTCTGTTTGGAGTCATCTGCAAACTGGATGAGCATCCCTTCAGTTCTTTCTCCCAAGTAAAGATGCTGAACAGCACCAGGCCTGGGACAGAACCGTACAGCACCCCACTTGGCACTTTTCCCCCCAGGATCAGTGCTCTTTGGGTTCTGACAGTCAGCTCCAAATCCACCCAACATTGACATTGCCTGCCCTACCTTTTACCAGCTTCTCAAGAAGGCTTTGTGGAAAGCCTTGATGAAATCAAGACGTTTTACATCCACAGCTTTCCCCTGATCCACCAAGCTTGCAACTCTTATCAAAAACAGAAGTAAGGTTGGTCGGGCATAACATGTTCTTTAGAAGCCCATGCTTGCTCTAGTGACCTCAGTATACTTTTCTAAGTCCTCACAGACCAATTGTTTAATTATCTGTTGTAAGACCTTTGCTGGTATCGAAGTCAACCTGTCTGATTTCTAGTTCCCTGGTCCTCTTCCCTCCCCTTCTGAAGATTGGGGCAGTTGCATGCCTCCAGTCTGCAGAGACCTCACCTGTTGTTGTTGTTCCCTGCTCCTTCTCTCTGGTTTTAATTAAGTGGGATGGGGTTGGAATGTGTGGAAACCCGCTGCCTTTAAAGCAAGGTAGCATTAGGACCCAGGGGAGAGGCTGCATTGCAAGACAGATTTCTTTCCCCCTCTCTTGAAAGTGGGCAAAAGAGATCCAGTCTCTGGGAGGATAGCAGGGGGACTGAGAGGAAAAGAGACCTTCAGACCAGTAAGTCACTCCTGTGTGTCTCTGTGCATGCACAGAGGTTTTGTGCCATTTTTGGATGTTCCTCTTTAGAGCTCACCAGTAGGCAAGAGTGGTGGGCAAAATGTACAGGGACCGTTTCGCCTTCAGTCAGGATCACGAACCCCCCCCCCAAAAAAACTAAAGCAAATGGCAGTGGAGGAGTAAGGGGGTGGGGTGGGAATCATTCGTGTTTTTCGGAAAGGCAGGTTTACTTTTCTTGTTTTAACTCCAGCTTTTAATCCAGAGCGAAGGCGGCTTTGAGGGGTCCCTGGTTCACTTTTTTCTAAATACCAAATTGCATGTTGGCGTTGTTCTAAGGGAATTTCCAATGGAAGGGGAAACTTTGGTAGGATGAAGAAAAGGTAGTGAGATTAAGGACAATATGTGTGCTCTATTCATTGTACGGTAAATGCAACAGCTCAGTGAGTGAGTTGGCCGGGCAGATGTTGAGCGCCCCCCCCCCTTTCCATTTCCTGATGTCTGGAATTTTGGCTGGGGGCAGAGAGGAGGGGGATTGTCTTTCTTGGAAAGTCACTATGAAAGCTCTTGTAAGTAAGGGCTTTGGGGGGGGGGCAAGACATTGTGGGTCGATTTTGGAGGTCCAAAATCCTTGCAATATCTGTGTTGGTGGTGGAGGAGGGGGGGTTCCCTTTTGTTCTCTGCTCCCTCTCCTGGCCTTTGGAGGAGGGGGCTTTTCCTAGAAGGTGGGGTTTCAGGAGGTTCCTGAGGGCATTCTTTCCTTTGCAGGAGCTGACTGATTGTTCCCAGATGTGCCTTGCAAAAAAAATCTGGTTTCCCTAAAAGTGTTACCCTCCCACAATCTTGGGCATTGAGGAGGGCCTTTTCTCTCCCCCCCCCCCCCGCCATTTCAGCATCTTCTGCCAAAAGCATCAGTGCAGTGGGGGCCTTGCAGGAGGGAGGGAGAGTGGGAGCAGGGTCTGAGAAGGGAATAGTCTTTTCTGGCTAGAGGGGGACGGTGGGGGAGGTTCTTTGATGTGGAGGAGGGAGGGCTCAACTACCCTATCTTGCTCCAATGCCCCTGGTGAACTTGCACCACATCTCTGCCCATGCGCAAAGGGCTTTCCCCCCACACCATGTAATTGGAGCCAGCCCGACCTACAAGCCAAATTTAATACATCTATTTAAATCAATTGCTGAGAAGGAGGCCCTACAGTCACTGTGTGCTTAATTATCTTATTGGGATGTGGGGGGTGTTAGGTTTGGGGGACACCGTTGTGCTCCTCCTGGGGTAGTTTTCCACCTTTTCCCCCAAATTTTTTTATTGGTTTTCCAAATTTATAACAAACATAAAAGAAAAACATTACAATAGAAAAAACAAACCAACATTTATCCTAACTGTTATAATCCCACTTTTGTTACCATTGTTAAATGACTTCCGCAAACCCCCCTAGCTGAGTTTCTATATAGCTCATTGTAGCAGTTTTCCAATACTATTTTCAAATAAAATTAACTTAGTCAATTAACATCTTTCTTTCTTTTCATATTTACTTCTATCCATAGCGTTATGCAATTTAACATATTTAACTCCTAAGCCAATTTGGTACTCACAAGTAATTCTACTTACAGTGGTACCTCGGGTTACATACGCTTCAGGTTACATACGCTTCAGGTTACAGACTCCGTTAACCCAGAAATAGTACCTCAGGTTAAGAACTTTGCTTCAGGACGAGAACAGAAATGGTGCAGCGGCAGCAGGAGGCCCCATTAGCTAAAGTGGTACCTCAGATTAAGAACAGTTTCAAGTTAAGAACGGACCTCCGGAAAGAATTAAGTACAGTGGTGCCCCGCAAGACGAATGCCTCGCAAGACGGAAAACTCGCTAGACGAAAGAGTTTTCCGTTTTGGAGGTGCTTCGCAAAACGAATTTCCTATGGGCTTGCTTCGCAAGACGACAATGTCTTGCGAGTTCCTGCTGGTTTTTTTTTCTTCTCCCCCCCCCCCTTTTCTAAGCCGCTAAGCCGCTTATCAGCTGATCCGATCAGCAGATAAGCCGCTAAAAGCCGCTAATAGCGCTAATCCGCTAATCCGTCAATGGGCTTGCTTCGCAAGACGAAAAAACCGCTAGACGAAGAGAATCACAGAACGGATTCTTTTCGTCTTGCGAGGCACCACTGTACTTAACCCGAGGTACCACTGTATATTATCTTAGAGTATTTAACTAAATAATCCTTGAATTTCTTCCATTCTTCTTGGTACTCCTCCTCTTTCTGTTCGCGGATTCTTCCGGTCAGGTCGCCAGCTCCAAAAAGTCCATCATCTGGTAGTTTGGCCACCTTTGGCCCCTACCCTGAGCTCTCACATGTGGCTTCCAGAAACTGACAGCAGCCACATGCTGGGAACAACATCAACTGCCCAGCTAAACTAGGTGAGGGTAGCCAGTGGATCTCAAACCCTCAGGTGAGTTAGGGTCTTCCCCTGCCTGCAAAGACAGGCTCTGGGAGATTGAGCAGACATAACCAAGAGTGGGTCTAATGGTCAAGAAAGTGGCTTCAGCCTGTGCTGTAGAAAGAAGCGAGGGGCAGATGGGGCTCATCAACCTGAGAAGATAGCTCACCAAGAAGGAAACGCTGATCCTAAACTTTTGTGGGTGCATTTACCTCTTGTTACGTTCCTGCACTTGTTTACAGTTTGCCTAATTCCTATGACATGGACGCGGGTGGCGCTGTGGGTTAAACCACAGAGCCTAGGACTTGCCGATCAGAAGGTCGGTGGTTTGAACCCCTGTGACGGGGTGAGCTCCCGTTGCTCGGTCCCTGCTCCAGCGTGGTGTAGTGGTTAAGAGCGGTGGACTCGTAATCTGGTGAACTGGGTTTGATTCCCTGCTCCTCCACATGCAGCTTGCTGGGTGACCTTGAGCCAGTCACACTTCTCTGAAGTCTCTCAACCCCACTCACCTCACAGAGTGTTTGTTGTGGGGGAGGGAGGGAAAAGGAGTTTGTTAGCTGCTTTGAGACTCCTTAAGGGGAGTGAAAGGTGGGATATCAAGTCCAAACTCTTCTTCTTCCCCTGCCAACCTAGCAGCTCAAAAGCACGTCAAAGTGCAAGTAGATAAATAGGTACCACTCCGGTGGGAAGGTAAACGGTGTTTCCGTGCGCTGCTCTGGTTCACCAGAAGCGGCATAGTCATGCTGGCCACATGACCCAGAAGCTGTACGCTGGCTCCCTAGGCCAATAAAGCGAGATGAGCGCCGCAACCCCAGAGTCGGCCACGACTGGACCTAATGGTCAGGGGTCCCTATAACTTTACCTTTAATTCCTATGACAAGGAGAGAAATCATGTTTTAAGCTGGCTGCACTGGGGATGCCCAGCCAAAGGACAAAGCAACTCTCTCCCTCTCTCCTGAACTGTGCAAACAGGCATGGCGAGAGAGGGGGCGGGGGATTTTGCGGCTGTTGGAGATGGATTCAGAATCCCAGCATGGAAGAGGTCCTTCTGGCAGCCTGCTGCAGCATCCACCCCCCCCCCCACCAGACTCTTAAATGACTTCTGCAGAGGCAGGGGAAAGCATTCCAGGAAACTTTCCTCAACTACGAGTCGGGTTCCAGGCCAGGCCTCTTTGTTCAGAGCACCTGGGCATCTATTTCAGTATCTGGCAAGGAGCTTTGCGCCCGTTCCCTTTCCTCTTCCCCTTCCCGCTCCTGCAGTGTTGGGCAACGATGCATGGAGAAATCGAAGCAATTAAAAATAAAAAGGGCACCGCATTGCTGGAAAGTGGTCAGGTTGAGTTTCTTTCAACAGAATGTTTCCTGACAGCACCTCCCCTCTTAATTGGTGTTTTTGGTCTTTTGTGACCTCCAGGCTTGAAGCCCTGCGCCGCCTTCTACAGGCATAAAAAGGGTTACAGGGAGTCCATGTTTAGGCTCCCTGCTCATTGTACCCGCAGCCGACAAAATTATGGTGGGAACAACAGTGACACAACAAGGATGGTGAGCAGCCATGGTTTTTGTTTTTTGTTTTTAAAGTGGTGCTTCAGGTTAAGAACAGTTTCAGGTTAAGAACGGACCTCCAGAACGAATTAAGTGCTTAACCCGAGGTACCACTCGTGAGCAGCCATGTTAGTTGAGACCCTGTTCTTTCGGTCTCGTGACGGACAGGTATTCAGATGCTGAGGGTCATGGAGACAGAACTACCGTATTCTTCTCTCCATAAGACGCACTTTTTTCTTCCTAAAAAGTAAGGGGAAATGTCTGTGTGTCTTATGGAGCGAATGCGTGGTCCCTGGAGCCGAATTGCCCAGGGGCAAAAAGCAGATCATGCTTTCTTTTTTGAAAGAGGGAAGTGGGTGTTGAAACAAAGCCGCTGATCATTTGCTGATCGGGGAGAGAGATAAGGGACACTAGAGATAAAGGAGGCTGTTGCGTGCAAAAACGTGGTTACAAAGCTCGGATCCACATGGATCGTCAGGATTTTTGCATTGGGTCACCCCAAATTCACCATCAGATCACATGTCTGTGGCCACAGCATGAACCACAAAAATCATACGTCCACTGTTTCGTTCAGAATATTCCCCCCCCCCTTGTTTTCCTCTAAAAACTAGGTGTGTCTTATGGTCAGGTGTGTCTTATGGAGCGAAAAAATACGGTATATATTTCAGCCGCCTATGGGGTACATTTCCTTAGGCATCTCTTGCAGAGGCTGCATGCAAAACGATACCCTCCAAGTGTCCTGGTTTTCCAGGGACAGTCCCGGAATTGTGAAAGCCCTCCCAGTTTCTGATTTCATCCCGGGATGTCCCCATTTCCCCTGCCGGTGCTGAGCTCTGATGCTTGTCCTTAACGACAGTTTGTGGCTGTGGGAGAGCAGCCATTTGCCAGCCTCCTTCCTTGGGCAGCTCATAGTGGCTGCTGGAGAGTTGGTAAGGAGACGAGGCTGCAGCCAGCTCTGAGGGGCAGGAAGAAAAAGGGAGCGTAGCTGTTGTAAATAAAAAATATGCCCTTTTCCCTTATGGGGTATCCAAGAGCCCATATAGAGTCCTTACATAGGTTCCCTATTGGTAGGAGAAAATAACAGAGAATATTGAGAAGCAAAGCAGCTAGTAAGCTTGATCTTTATTGATCTGTTGCAATAGGGTGCTCCCCTCACACTCAGGAGAGAAAGAGGACCCACAAAAATGCTGTGCAAGGGCTTATAGTTTTGAAATTCCCATCCTCTAGATCAAGACCATCCCCACAAACATTATGCATACATCACAGAAGGGGTGTAACCTAAGACTGCCCCTCAGATACATCCCACCTATCACAGAAATTTAAATGTTGTTTTTCTCCTGTCACAGTTTATCTCCTGTCTGGCAAGTTACTTGATTGGATTTCCTGGGGAGCCTGGCCATTCTTTGGTAGTGGTAAAATACTTATTTCCTGGGCCAGGTCACAGGCTCACACCTTATTCATATCTTAAAGGATTTGTGAGGAAAGAGACAATGGGGAGACTTTTCCAGTTTGACCTTGCAGAGAAAACATTTGGTCAGTTTAGGAATCAAAATGGTTCCAGGTTGGCCTTCCTGTGTTGATCTATGTATGTGCGGTTATGAACATTGCCATATATCTAAGAACATAAAATTCCTATCACATAGCGAAGCAGAGTTCAAGGAGTCCTGATATTTTATTTTTTTAAAAAATGTTGTGTATGTGTGTCTGCGTCTAATCTTGCCCCTTTCTAAACATTTATTTATTACATGTATGTCTTTCGTTTTGTAAATCTACCAAGGAATAAAATGAAATTGGGATTTACCCATCTTCTGATAGGAAACACTCTGCAGGGGAGGGAAAACATTGGGGGGAGGGTCGAGGAAGGTCAGTTTTGGGGAGTGAGAAATGTCCCTACAGTGGTACCTTGAGTTAGGAACTTAATTCGTTCTGGAGGTCCGTTCTTAACCTGAAACTGTTCTTAACCTGAAGCACCACTTTAGCTAATGGGGCCGCCACACTGCCGCTGCGCGATTTCTGTTCTCATCCTGAAGCAAAGTTCTTAACCCGAGGTAATATTTCTGGGTTAGGGGAGTCTGTAACCTGAAGTGTATGTAACCTGAAGCGTATGTAACCCGAGGTACCACTGTATTTTCATCTGAGGAATGTTGGAGGGTATGCAAGACCTGAGTCATCTTTCAGAGCAAATGTAGTTTATCTGAATGAATTCGCCGTGGCCCTCAGGGTGACAGCAGTGAGCAATCATTCTTTGGCGAAGACGTTGTGGAGGGTTCTCAGCAGTTAAAAACGGGGAGGGGGCAACCAGGGCAGCCATCCTGTGGGTTCTGTGCAGCTCTTGGCTTTGTTCCGAAAGCTCTGTGCAAGCAGTCAGTTTAGACTTCTGGAATGAGCTATTTAACCATCAGAGGAGGAGGAGGGGTGACCCCTCCCACCTTTGGCTTCTTCCACAGTTAACATGTGTCTTCCCCCTGACTCCCCACAACGCACACTAAGGAATGCAGCCCTCGGGCGGAAAACCGCTTGCCTGCCCCAGCTTTTGGCAAGAGCTCTTGGTTTTGTGTTGCTTGTTAAATGTACAATGTTCAGTCAACAGAACATTTGGCAGGTGCCCCCTTTCCAGTTTTCCTCTCCCTGCTAGGGTACCGCAAACCACATCTGGCTATGCGCTTCTGATGGAAATTGCAGCGTCCCCAATGGAAACCAACCATAACAACTGGGCTCCGCTGAGCCTACACATTTGACTTTCTTTGTGCCTAAATCCCTCCCAAAGGTTTCCCGGGTCTCCAGTGCCATTTGGGGACAGATTTATTGGTTCTGCAGCAGGGCACAAGATCAACAGGGGATTGCAAAGTCTGCATAACTTTTTGAGAGCTTGTTTTGAGGGAGGGGCAGGCCTTCTGCTTTCCAATCCCAACAGAAGCTGAAAGCAGGAGGTGGAGGAGGTGTATGCAGACACTGCTAGGCCTGCAGAGGCCATGCTTGGCAGGATCCAGGGGGTCTCTTGGGAGTGGAAAGGAATCTCCATCTTTCTTTCAGACAGGAGACAGCCCAGATCTCCTCTAAGGTGTGTTTTTCTGCACAGTTGCCATGTGATTACTTGGCATGCCAATAAAATAAATGCGAAAAGGCGGCCGTATGAAACATAAAAAAGGTAAAGGGACCCCTGACCATTAGGTTCAGTCGTGACCGACTCTGGGGTTGGGGCGCTCATCTCGCTTTACTGGCCGAGGGAGCCAGCATACAGCTTCCAGGTCATGTGGCTATCATGACTAAGTCGCTTCTGGCGAACCAGAGCAGTGCATGGAAACGCCGTTTACCTTCCCGGCGGAGCGGTACCTATTTATCTACTTGCACTTTGATGTGCTTTCGAACTGCTAGGTTGGCAGGAGCAGGGACCGAGCAACGGGAGCTCACCCCGTCACAGGGATTTGAACCGCCGACCTTCTGATCGGCAAGTCCTAGGCACTGTGGTTTAACCCACAGCGCCACCCACGTCCCGTATGAAACATATTGTAGTACAAAATGGCATTAAAACATAAATATGGGCACACTTTCCATAAGGATAGATGTGAACAGCCAACACAAATGTCAAATGAACGGCTGCACTTTAGCCCAAGCTGTGCTGCTCAGCCTTTCCCCCTTCCTGACCCTACAAGTGCTTCTTCCCTAGCCCAGCAGGACTGCCCCAGACTGAGAATGAGGAGGACACTGAATCTCTTCCTCCTGTGCCTGCCAGGTGAGTGGAACCGCATTTCAAAACACTGGAGCAAAGTAATGGAAGCAGTCTGATCCAGGGCTCTGCCTCCAGAACCTCTCTTAACTTACTGCCCTGGAAAATACAAGGTGTGACCGGAAAGTTCGGTGAACGGTCACAGAAATCAGACAGCGAGAAATATTCAAACATACATGCCTTTTGTTGTTGTTGTTTAGTCGTGTCCGACTCTTCGTGACCCCCTGGACCAGAGCACACCAGGCACTCCTGTCTTCCACTGCCTCCCGCAGTTTGGTCAAACTCATGGTGGTAGCTTCGAGAACACTGTCCAACCATCTTGTCCTCTGTCGACCCCTCCATCTTTCCCAACACCAGGGTCTTTTCCAGGGAGTCTTCTCTTCTCATGAGGTGACCAAAGTATTGGAGCCTCAGCTTCACGATCTGTCCTTCCAGTGAGCACTCAGGGCTGATTTCCTTCAGAATACATGTCTTACAGGCCTTCAAAGTAGGCCCCCTCTGATATAATGCACCGTTGACAACGTTCTTAGAACTGTTGGAAACTTCTGGAGAAGCCCTCTTTTCATAATGCTTTCAGTTCCCTCGTCAGAGCAGCTCGTACGTGTGAAATGTTGGGAAATCTTTACGCTTTCAGTGCAGATTTCAGTTTTGGAAAAAGAAAGAAATCCGGTGGGGCCAGATCGAGAGAACATGGAGGGTGGGACAACTCAGTAACCTCAGTAGCGATTTCACATGGAATATGCAACTATTCCGCCATCATTTGGACGGACAAATGCCGATCCCGCATCAATAACTCACAGACTCTGTCGACATTTGCCGCCGTTCTGCTCGTCAACGGTCTTCCAAACAGAAGGTCCTCTTCAATGGTTTGATTTCTGTGACAATTCACCGAACTTTCCAGTCACACCTTGTATTAAAAAATGATCATCAAGAGCTTTTGGGGGGCGGGTGTAGTGTGTGTGTGTGTGTGTGTGTGTGTGTGTGTGTGTGTGTGTGTGTGTCCCCGTCTGTCTGTCCATCCGTGCAGTGAGAGAAGCATTTCGGGGAATGAATGTGGCTCAGGGGTGGAGAATCTTCGCATGCTGCAAAGTGGGCTGCACTGGTGTGCCTTTTCCATTTGGCCCTTTGGGGAGCCAAGCTTGGCTCTTGCTGCAGAGTGCTCGGGGCAGGCAGATGCTTCCTTCTGGATTCTCGCAGTATGCAGCTGCAGCCCCTAGACTGCACCCGTGGTCTGGTGGTGATGGGGAGACCCAGCTGAGCCCCTGCCTCTTTCTAACCAGCAGCACTCCTGGCTCAAGGGCAATACGACATCGAGGACCCGGCCTACCATGACACACCTTACGTGCCTTACGAAATAGGTGAGTGCATTGCAGCCTGGCGGAAACTCCCCACTCCCTGTCTCATGCCATTCAAATCAAGGGCACTAGGCTGTGCATACCTTAGAACTCTCTCCATCTGGGGAGCAGCCAAAGGTTGCAAACCCCAGGATCTCCCAGCCACGATGTGGGGAAATGCTATCGCCTCTGCCCCCCGCTCCTCATCCTCCTGCGAAACACAGCCTCAGTGGAATTAAACTGTGCATCTTTGATGTTATGTACTGAAGTTCTCACCCTGGGCCAGCAGGGGGATACTGTAGATAGTTTTCACTCAGGTCTGCATATGCAAATAAGGGATTGAAAGTGATGTTCAGTGATTGGATAGTTACAGAAAGTTGTTACTGTTTCTTTGTAGCTGAGCTCTATATAAGCAGGCTGGCTGAACCCTTCAGTTCAGTTCTGTTCTGGCCTGTGAATAAACAAGAGCTGTTTGAAGAATCGCTGTGCTGTCTGATATGTTCACCCACAACCTAACATTTTCCTTCCTTCTTTTTTTCAGACAGCCAAGATTATTATGACTATGCTGGTAATGGTGAGTCAACTTTTCCCTCTGCTCTGTGGGAGTTTGGGGGAAGGGAAGAACTTATTTCCACCACGATCCCCCTCAAAAGCACGTCCTGAGCCTTAGACTTTGGGGTGGAAATGGGAGAGCCAGGCTGGCTGAAGCTGAACCTCCCCCCTCTCCCTCTCCACAGCAGACATTGCTCCGCAGACCCCGGAGGAGCAATATCAGTACCAGTCCCAACAGCAGAACCAGCAGGAAGTCATCCCTGCGCCAACCCAAGGTAAGCCCACCTTCTTTTGGTAGGGAGGTTTTGTGCAAGGGGCATTGCACCACAACCGCCAGAAGGAGAAGCAAGGGGAACAATGCAGGGAATCAGGTCCAGATTAAGACCTTCAGAGGCCCTAAGCACGTAAAAGATCTTGGTGCCCCCATATATATCCAATTCAACATCTAAACCGTAAAATAATTTTTTTAGTTTTCAAAATAAAACGGAACCTGCAGTAAGATGGAAAATGTTTATTTTTGCATACTCCCACTTTATTTGTATTTTTTTCTTATCCTACTTTTAGCAAAGTCTTTGATCAGATCCTCAAAACACATCTGCTTCTACAATTAGTAGAGAACAGGCATCCAGCCTGCCTTGTCGCATAGTTGTTCTGAAGTTAAATATACGTCAGCTGAGAAAATGAACGCTCAGCTGAGCAACGGGTGACCATTGATGTTAAAAATCCGGCCATGGAAAATTTCTGTGGTCCCCCCTCACTTTCCCTTGATGTCCTAAGCATGGGCTTATTTTGCCTAACGGTTAATCCACCTGGTGGGGGGGGGGGACAACGCTTGGCCCCTGTTGCTGGGAGCTGTGCAAAAAATGTCAGACTCCTCCTCTTCTGGAAGGTCCAAACTGATCTGCTTCAGTTCTAGAGATTTTAACTATTGAGATATCCCTGGCTGGCTGTGCTGTGGCTTTCATATTCTGATGTAAATAAAGGCAAGGCCACAAGCCCATCCCTGTTTGCACCTGTTCTTGCAATGAAAACTATCAAGAGCCCTGAAGTTGGATCTGTAACCCTAATTCTCTTTCCCCCTACCTAACATGTTCTAGATGTTCCTGAGACAGAGCCCACTGAACCAGGCCCCCTCGGTAAGAAAGCATGCTGTAAAAATTGGGGTTACTTGTGTCAGGAGCTCGTCCTACACTCGAGTAGGACCCTGGCAGAGACACATGCCCAACTGGCATGTTCTCTCCCTCCTGGTCGTTCCTTCGGGAGCTTCAAAAGTTTTCTTCAGCCCGAACATCACAGCGACCGATGCCAACAGACATCGGCACACTTAGGGATCCGCAGAATCTGCGCAGTTCACATGACAGAACTCAGCATTTTGGCTAATCTACTTTATTTACATATAAACACACACGGAGCACTGCAACATGGCTCCCTCTCTCTCTCTAGCATCAGACAGCAAAGAGAAAGAGCAAAAGACAATAGTCCCACTTCACGGAACACAGTAACACAAACATCCTGTCTCCGTCACTTCCCACTCTGTGGAGTCAAAACATATACCGTCATGTGATAGACAACAATCCCATGACTGCAATCACAGAGCAGGAATTCTAACAGCTTGGTGGAATTTAAATCAGCTTCCCAGCTGAGACATTCATGTTCCCATTCTTATTTGTAACCACGATACTGTGCTTTCTTAAAGGGGAGGGGGTTATGATCAAACCCTCCCGATTTTCCAGGGACAGTCCTGGAATTACAAAAGCCATCGCAGCTTCCAGTTTGATCCCAGAATGTCCCTATTTTCCCTGCCTGTGCTGCAACTGCTGCCGAGAGCAGGGAGGGAGATGAGCCTTGTACCAAACGGTGGCGGCAGCTGGCCGAGTTTCGTGTTTTCGTTCTTATAAACCAGCCTGAAAATTCTTTTGAATGAAAGCCAGTATAGGAATGAATGGAAACGCTTGTGATCATTGCTCAAGTTGCTTGCCTCTTAAGTGTTAGTGAATGAAGGCAGCCTATTGCAGCTCTGAGCTCAGCGTTGACCCCAGTGCCATGACTTGATGCTTCGGCCTGTAGACTCTGGCACAGCCTTTCTCAACTTGTGGGTCGCCAGATGTTGTTGAACTACAACTCCCATCACCCCTAGCTAGCAAGGCCAGAGCTCAGGGATGATGGGAGTTGTAGTCCAACAACATGTGGGGACCCACAGGTTGAGAACCGCTGCCTGAGGGCTGGTGTCATCCAAAACAACCTCTGCCCCGAGGCTCTACAGAAGAAATCGCCCCACCCCAAAGCTCAGGGGGTCACTGCACTTGTAGTAACTCTCTCCATCCCCTTCTTCTCCATTCCCAGACTGCCAGGAGGAGCAGTATCCCTGCACCAGACTCTACTCGGTCCATAAGCCTTGCAAACAGTGCCTGAACGAAATCTGCTTTTACAGGTGAGCAGCCACTGGAGGAAGGTCACTATCTGGCTTAGGGAGAGTCTTTCGCCCAAAGACCCACAGAGGATGGGGACAGATCTAAAGAGGGTGTTCACTTGCACCTCCGCCAGGCATGGAAAGCACCTCTGTTGCTCTTTCAAAGCTCGCAGTAGATGGAGGCCCCCCCAAACATCTGGATGGGCCACAGTTGGTTGCCTTCTCTGCAGAGATTTGAGCAGAGCTGGGTGATATCTGGTTTCCAACATTGCTATATATCGCCAGCTAGGGACATGGGTGGTGCTGTGGTCTAAACCACTGAGCCTCTTGGGCTTGCCAGTCAGAAGGTTGGCGGTTCGAATCCTCGTGACACAGTGAGCTCTCGTTGCTCGGTCCCAGCTCCTGCCAACCTACAAGTTCGAAAGCACGCCAGTGCAATTAGATAAATAGGTACCACTGCGGTGGGAATGTAAATGGCATTTCCGTGTGCTCTGGATTCCGTCATGGTGTCCCGTTGTGCCAGAAGCAGTTTAGTCCCGCTGGCCACTGACCCGGAAAGCTGTCTGTGGACATACGCTGGCTACTTCGGCCTAAAAGCGAGATGAGCGCTGCAACCCCAGTTGCCTTTGACTGGACTTAACCGTCCAGGGGTCCTTTACCTATATCACCAGCTAAGCATCGCAATATACCAATATATATCATGATGTCTGAAATAAGGATGGAGCTACGCAGAGTCACTGGCTGGTTTCACAGTTTTCCCCACATCGTGATTCTTTCATAGCACACGTACACATACCAGATCAAAAATTATAAAGCCTATATTAGATTTTGTTGTTGTTGTTTAGTCATTTAGTGGTGTCTGACTCTTCGTGACCCCATGGACCAGAGCATGCCAGGCACTCCTGTCTTCCACTGCCTCCCGCAGTTTGGTCAAACTCATGCTAGTAGCTTCGAGAACCCTGTCCAACCATCTCGTCCTCTGTCGACCCCTCCATCTTTCCCAACATCAGGGTCTTTTCCAGGGAGTCTTCTCTTCTCATGAGGTGGCCAAAGTATTGGAGCCTCAGCTTCACGATCTGTCCTTCCAGTGAGCACTCAGGGCTGATTTCCTTAAGAATGGAGAGGTTTGATCTTCTTGCAGTCCATGGGACTTTCAAGAGTCTCCTCCAGCACCATAATTCAAAAGCATCAATTCTTCGGCAGCAGCCTTCTTTATGGTCCAGCTCTCACTTCCATACATCAGTACTGGGAAAACCATAGCTTTAACTATACGGACCTTTGTTGGCAAGGTGATGTCTCTGCTTTTTAAGATGCTGTCTAGGTTTGTCATTGCTTTTCTCCCAAGAAGCAGGCGTCTTTTAATTTCGTGACTGCTGTCACCATCTGCAGTGATCATGGAGCCCAAGAAAGTAAAATCTCTCACTGCCTCCATTTCTTCCCCTTCTATTTGCCAGGAGGTGATGGGGCCAGTGGCTATGATCTTCATTTTTTTGATGTTGAGCTTCAGACCGTATTTTGAGCTCTCCTCTTTCACCCTCATTAAAAGCTTCTTTAATTCCTCCTCACTTTCTGCCATCAAGGTTGTGTCATCTGCATATCTGAGGTTGTTGATATTAGATTAGAAGGTGATTTCGAAGGCATCTGGCCCTCGGTGTGCTCTGTTCTGCGGTACGAGATACTGATCCCCACTCCAAATGCCTGCCAAGGCAGAGGATTGAGAAGCAGTGCTTTTTAATTTCTGAACACCATAAATCAACTTCACCACTTAACAGCCATTGCTGTCCTCTTTTAACGGGCTTCGTGCGCAAGCCAACGTCACAGGAGGACCTTGAACCCTGGAGGGTGGGAAAGGGTGGTATTGCTCACTAATATTTTGGGCAGCGCGAAACGGCAGAAAAGGTTCTAGTGCAGAAACGGCCACGGAGGGGCGAGGCCCAACTGCAGGCCTGCGACGTTCTCTTCACCCCCTCGCACAATCTCTCCCTAGCCTCCGCCGCGTTTACGTGATCAATAAGGAGATCTGCATCCGCACCATCTGTGCCCATGAAGAGCTGCTCAGAGGTAAGCAGGCCTGAATGCGCCACCTTTCCCCCCCCCCCATGCGCTGCCTCGGAAAGCCCAGCAGATGAAGCAGTCCTGGGGGCAGACATGGGATGCGAGGGCCATGGGTGGGCAGTAGCTTTCCAAAGAGGGCATCTAGCCCCGATACGATGGATCTCCGCCTGCTTATGAGGTCTCTGAGGGGCTTGAGGAGACCTCTGTTTGCTCCCCGCTTCCCCCTGCAGCTGACCTTTGCCGGGACAAGTTCTCCAAGTGTGGCGTCATGGCGACCAGCGGCCTCTGCCAGAGCGTGGCCACCTCCTGCGTCAGAAGCTGTGGCGGCTGCTGAGCTGGAGCTGGGCGAGAGGGGAGGCCTTTCTGCACCACGGACGCCGCCGCAGGAGCCCACCCCCAGAGGAGGAGGGAGAGTGACTCAGCCGCAAGACCGCCTCTCCTGACTGGTGTTTTGCTCCTTCTGCTTGGCCTCACAGGAAGTCCTTGGTGCTATTTGAGGCGGCGGCGGGGGGCAAGGGCAGAGTCCCACCTTGTGCACATTCATAGTCTAGTGTGTTTAATTTTCATTACTTTTTTTTAATTAAAAAACGGTGCTAGAGGGAAAGCAGCTTAACCCGTGATTCACGGGCTCTGCAGGGGCCAGTGGGATATTAAAAACCACTAGGAGGGCCAAGGGGCTATTAAGACCCCCATTTCCATTTCCCCACCACCATGAAGCGCAACCAAAGCTCAGGGTGCAGCTGTTTTTACTTCCCCCATAGCTGTACGCCTACTTTTTGTATGATTCCCCCTCCCTACTTTTCTACAAAACGTTTAAATAAATAAAACAAACCCCAAAGTATTACAATTTCTTTCCTCCAAGAAGCAACCGAGTGTGAGGAGGTTTTTATTCTTGTTCACATTTATCCATAATAACAAACACCACCAGAAATATAAAAATATAAGTTTCTACGTTCGTTGATTAATGGTTACACAAAGAACCAAAGAAAGAGAAATATATACATACACAATTAGTGTGAGCATTTTGGTAAAAAACAACCACCACCACCAACACCACCTTGGTCACATTTAAGAAAGGGAGGAAACATCAGCCTAGACGGATTGACCTGTGTCTCCTCTCAGGCCCCTCTCCCTGCAGGGCTTTGCCTGCACCCTCACGAGCCCCACAGCTGCCCATGGGGCAGGGGGAAGAATAGCGCTATTTGAAAACAAACTGTGACAAAATGCATCTCTTTGCAATGGTGAGCTGAAGGGAGGAGTTTCAGATGCAGTCCAAATAGGCGTCAATTAAAATAAAAAGCGCGGCTTGTGCCCAACATTAGTCCTATTCAGAGTAGACCCAGTGGAATGAATGAACTTCAGCCTATTAATCTGAATCGGTCAGATCTGAGCAAACGGCCGAGGAAAAAAGAAACCCTGCCAATTGTCTTTTACACAAATCAATGGAGAGGTTTGCAGATCCCAGAAGCAGGCTGGCCAAATGGAGGTTAGCTTGTTTAGTAGTAAGAAGGTGGGACACAGGGTTGTTCGTGGTGGGGGGGGGGGTGTCCAGCCTAGGGGGCCGAGAGGATGGATGATGGGGTGAACTTGGCTTGGCCCTTCCGTACCTCCTGGTGCAGCTGCTCCTTCAGGGTGGAGATCTGTGGGAGAAGCAGGAAGCAGGGGTCATTTGGGTCCTCCTGTGGTCATAGCACCCCCCCTGCCCCCCGGACTGCCACGGAGGCAGAGAAAGAAGCGCACCTGCTCCTCAAGGCCCTTGACCCGCTGCCGGTGGGCCCTCTCCCGGGCATCCAAGGTGTGTTCTGCCTGGAGCTGAGAGCTGCGCAGCCGTTCGGCCTCCAACTGCAGGTCCTGCCGGTGTCGGGTTGAGGAGTCCACCCTGGTCTGGGCCTGCTCCAACTCTGTCACCTGTGCCTGGGCAAGGAGAGGGTGGAGGAAAACCTCGCTGGGGGGGCCAGCGCCTTCTCGAGCCTCATGGTTGCTGGGAAAACCTGCCGCCTCCCCAGCAAATCTCCCAGAATTCAATAGTTGCAACCACCTCTGCTTTCAACCGACAGCCAAGTTCCTAGTCCTTAAGACTGGAGATAAGCCTCAGAAGCACGTGCAGCGCCTGCTGATCTCCTGCCAGCCTAGGCAAAGGCCCATCAGGGGGTGGTCAGTGTTGTGCAGAGCTCCTTTCGCCCCTCCGTGGTTGAACCAGAGAAATGAGGCAAAAATGGGCTATGCTGAATCCTTTAGCTCCCTGTGGGGTTGGCAACGCTCGCATTTCCTTAACAAGGCCAAAGGCAGAGCTGGCAGGAGGAGACCAGCAGGCAGTTCTCTCTTTCCCCTCCAAACTCCTTGTAGAGAGAGACAGGGCTCCTTGTCTCCTCCTAGCCAAAGCAGCTGGATAGCTCAGTTGGTTAGAGCGTGGTGCTGATAACACCAAGGTTGCAGGTTCGATCCCTGCAAGGGACAGCTGCGTATTCTTGCATTACAGGGGGTTGCATTAGATCATGGACAGGCAAACTAAGGCCCGGGGGCTGGATCCGGCCCAATCGCCTTCTAAATCCGGCCCACGGACAGTCTGGGAATCAGTGTGTTTTTACATGAGTAGAATGTGTCCTTTTATTTGAAATGCATCTCTAGGTTATTTGTGGGACCTGCCTGGTGTTTTTACATGAATAGAACGTGTGCTTTTATTGAAAATGCATCTCTGGGTTATTTGTGGGGCATAGGAATTAATTCTCCCCCCCCCCAAAAAAAATATAGTCCAGCCCCCCACAAGGTCTGAGGGACAGTGGACCGGCCCCCTGCTGAAAAAGTTTGCTGACCCCAGCACTAGGTCCCTTTCCAACTCTAGGATTCTGTGATTCTATGCCTGAGGTCCAGCCTTGGGCCGTGGGGGAGTTGGAGCAGGCAGGGCTGCTCCCCTGGGAAGCACTTGGGTCAGGCTTGCCAGAGTGGCCTGGGAAGGGCAACAGGACTCCATGCTAGGGTCCTCCAGATGGTGCCGAGCTTCTCCTCCAGGGAGGAGGCAGCCCAATCAAAGAAGAGAAAGCAGTTGAGCCCACCAATCGGAATGGAGGAAATTCGAGTTGGGAAATTCAAGCGTCGCCTAAAAGCGGGGAGCAGAGCCTGGCCAGGTAACCGAGTCAGATTTCCCAAGGAGGAAACCCCACAGAGACCACTTGGGAAGGGGCCTACTCCTGAGTAGGTGTGCCTAGGACCGCTGCAGCAGATGGAGAAAGGAGACGTGATGGCTCTCCTACAAGGCAACCGCAGACAGAGGGACTGGGTACAAAATGTACCATACTAGGAACGACTTTTGTTAAAGGTAGAGAGTTGCTAATGAAGTCTTAGTTCTTGGTATGGTGGTCGCCTCTGCACATCCCCCCAGACAGACTGGAACATTTGAGTCAGCTGTGGGGGGAGGAAAACCTTCACTGGGGGGCAGGGAGAGTCGTTACCTCAAGGAGCCGGATCTGTTGCTGAGCCTCTGTTAGCTCCTGCTCCAAACTGGCGAGGGACCTGTCCAGGCGGTCCTTTTCGGCAGAGAGGCGCACAGAGTCCTCGTGCGTCTTCAGCTTCTCCCGCTCCACCTGGGGGGGGGGGAGTGTGTCAAAGCAGAGGTGTCAGAAAGCTGAGTGCCCACCCCCTACCCCCCGCTGCCTCTTGCGGATGTGTTTCTTCACAGAAAGGCACTCTGTGCATGCCCAAGCTGTTCTTTCAGAAGGTAGGCAAGCTCCGAGAGACCACCTGCCCATCCTGCTGGCCCCTGCCTTCCCTTCTGCTCGGACCCCGAGGGGCTCGCCTTGTCAAGGGTCTTCCTGAGGGCGTTCCTGTCCTTCTCCAGGCGCAGGGACGAGCGCTCTGCCTCCCGCTTCTCGTTCTCCAGCTGCGCCAAGGCACGCTGCAGGCTGCTGACACGCTCCTGGAAGAGGCGCCTGTCGCCCTGCACCTTCTGCAGGCTCCGCAGGCCAATGGCCTCGCTTTCCTGGCTCTGGCGCAGCAGCTGCAATGGAAGGGAGGAGAGAAAGGCAATGCGGAGCTCTGCAGGTCGCCCTGGCGGGACCATTCAGCTCCCTCCGCCCCTGCCCACCTGTCTGGTTCAAACCACATGGTACCTCTGGGGCAACAGGTGGGAGGCTCAAGGGTGGGGAGGCCCGGCTCTGGGCACAAGATCCCACCCCCAACCCCCATTAAAAAAAACCCTGGCGAAAACATCTCAGGCTCGAGTCTGCCAGACCCTGTGGGACCTCAGGAGGAAGTTCTGCAGCTACTGTATTTTTTGCTCCATAAGACGCACCAGACCATAAGACGCACCTAGTTCTTAGAGGAGGAAAGGAGGAAAGCCCCGTTTTGGGGGGGATCAGCTCACAGTTTTGCAGCTTCTTTTGCAAAGGGGAAAAGCCCCTTCTTTTGAGGATCAGCTCAAAGTTCTTGAGCTTACTTTGCAAAGGGAAAAAGGGAAAAATATGGGGTTCAACTCCCAATTCTGTAGCTTCTTTAGGAAAGGAAAGGGAGCTATTTCTACAGTTTCCAGACACATAATCTAATGTCACTGGGGAAACAAACAGCTTCCTTCTGCAGAACATTCAATGGAGGCCTGGGCAAGGGGGCGGAGCCAGAAAGGGAGCCAGCGATCGACCACACATTCACTCCATAAGACGCACAGACATTTCCCCTTATTTTTAGGAGGGGAAAAATGTGTCTTATAGAGCGAAAAATACGCTACTTCCCAAGCAATAAAACCGTTCTGCGTTGTATTATGCATGCCTGGCAGAATTTGCACAGCAGGTCGCAGAATTCCATTTTCCCTGGAGTATTTTTGCTGGGGGAACCTGCTGCCACTGCCCCCTAAGTTTTCCGCTGGGAGCCTTTCCTCCAATCCCCCCAACCCCATGCTCTGTCCAGGGACTCACTTCTTCCTGCTGCTTGACCAGCCCCTCCAGCTCTTCCTTCTGCAGTTCCAACTCCCCCTGCTGCCCCTTCATCGCCTGGAACTGCTCGGAGAGGATCCCATTCTGCTTCTTGGCTTCCGAGAGGGCCTGGCGGGCCGCATCCAGCCGCTCCTGAAACAGGCAACAACATGGATGTGGGTTCTTGCCGTGAAGCCATCCCCCTTCCCCCATTCTGTTTTTTTTTTATATATAAGATATTCATTAAAGTTTCCAATTTTATACAAACAAAAAAGAAAAAACAAACATAAAAATATGAAGAAACACATAAATTTCAAAGCCTATTTTCTTATAGCTTATTTCCCCGACCTCCTCATACCTCCCCTTCTTGTATCCCCAAATTAAATTTTATACAGCAAATCCTTATCTCAACATCTTAAATTATTATCACTTCAAATTCTTACTTAGCGAATAAAATTTAAAAAACCATTTTATCATAGTTACAGCTTGAAACCACTTAATTCCAATCCAACATCATTCAACATTCTTTAATTTTGCAATATTTTTGTAAGTAGTCCTTAAATTTTCTCCAATCTTCTTCTGCCGACTCTTCTCCCTGATCACGGATTCTGCCAGTCATTTCTGCCAAACCCATACAGTTAATCAGCTTCATCTGCCATTCTTCCACCCCTTCCCCCATTCTGCTGCCTCGCCTGCCCTTCTTGGGGGTGGGGGGACGTACCAGTGGAGCCAACCCAGGGCGAGGAGGCAGCAGATGCCAGCCCAAGGGCCTGCCTGGCACTCTGCTGATCAGCCCCCTTACCTGCAAGACCCTCCGGTCGTGCTCACTGGCCGCCAGGGCCTTCTGCAGCTGCAGCACTTTCTCCTGGGCTGAGCTGGCACTGTTTTGGCTCTCGGAGAGGGAGGCGCTGAGCCCCTGTACCTTCTCCTTCAGGGAGCTCTCGGCCTCTGTAGCCTTCGCCAGAGAAAGGCTGAGGCGGTCTAAGGAGAGCTGCAGGGCACTGGCCTTCTGCTCTGCCTCAGACACCTGCGGGGTGGGAGAGGACACAGATTAGGCTGCCCGGTTCAGACCCACCAAATGTCCCTATTTTCCAGGGACAGTCCCAGATTTACAGAAGCCGTCCCGGTTTCCGATTTGATCCCAGAATGTCCTGCTTTCCCTTAGGACGTCCCTATTTTCATCGGAGAAATGTAGGAGGAAAAGGAGTTATGCAACACACACACACCCAAGACAAGGAGAGAATTAACTATACAAACTTTAGAAGACACCTGAAGAGAGCCCTGTATAGTGAAGTGTTTTTAAAAAAATAATAATAATGTTTTATTATGTTTTTATATACAGTGGTACCTCGGGTTAAGAACTTAATTCGTTCTGGAGGTCCGTTCTTAACCTGAAACTGTTCTTAACCTGAGGTACCACTAATGGGGCCTCCCACTGCCGCCGTGCGATTTCTGTTCTCATCCTGAAGCAAAGTTCTTAATCCAAGGTACTATTTCTGGTTTAGTGGAGTCTGTAACCTGAAGTGTCTGTAACCTGAAGTACCACTATATTGGAAGCCGCCCAGAGGGGCTGGGGCTACCTAGTCAAATAGGTGGGCTAGAAGAAGGAGGAGGAAGAAGAGGTATTTATACCCTGCCCACCTCGCTGGGTTTCCCCAGCCACTCTGGGCGGCTTCCAACAAAGTATTAAAATACAGTGGTCTGTTAAACATTAAAATCTTCCCTAAACAGGGCTGCCTTCAGATGTCTTCTAAAAGTCAGATAGTTGTTTATTTCCTTGACATCTGGTGGGAGGGTGTTCCACAGGGCGGGCGCCACTACTGAGAAGGCCCTCTGCCTGATTCCCTGTAACTTCGCTTCTCACAGGGAAGGAGGGAATCGCCACAAGGCCCTCGGAGCTGGACCTCAGTGTCCGGGCTGGAAGATGGGGGTGGAGACGCTCCTTCAGGTATACTGGGCAGAGGCCGTTTGAATAGGACGTCCCTATTTTCTTTGGAGAAACGTTGGAGGGTATAGAAGCCCAAGGGCTCTTGAGAGGTGGCAGCCAAAGAAATCCTCTTCCCCACTTGCCGGTTGCATGTCCTGTCCACAAACTGTGGCCAAGCAGAGCCGGCTGCCACCTCCTGTCATCGCAAGAAGCCTTCCAGGCTCTGACCATGGAGGTCCTGGGTTCAACCCCAGAAGCACCTGCAAGAGGGACGGGGAAAGCTGAACCCCTACCCTGCCCACCCAGCCACCCTCCTCTCAGAGGCCCCAGAGAGCAGCTGCTGCCAGTCTAGGCAAGGCTGATCAGGACGGCTTGAGGGGGGTCACCTGTCTCTGCAGGACGTCGATTCTGTCATGCAGCCCCTGGATCTCCACCTCGCGGTCACTCAGCACCAGCTTGGACCTCTGCAGCTCGCCCTCCAGCGACCGTCTCAGGAGCTCCAACTTGGTGCTGCGGCTCTCGGAGGCATCCAGGATGTCTTTGAGGCGACGCTTCTCCAGCTCCAGCTTGGCCTCGCTGGCCTTCATCTTGCCGATCTTCTCCTGAGGGAAGAAGGGAGGAGGGAGAGGGCGGCCATTGCCAGTTGCCTCAGGCCTTTTCTGAGGAAACTGGCCAGGTTGAAGAAGCCCCAGCAGAGGGAACAGAGAGCTTAGAGCAGGGGTAGGCAACCGAAGGCCCGTGGGCTGGATGTGGCCCAATTGCCTTCTCAATCCGGCCTGCGGACGGTCCAGGAATCAGCGTGTTTTTACATGAGTAGAATGTGTCATTTTATTTAAAATGCATCTCTGGGTTATTTTGGGGGCATAGGAATTCGTTCTTCTTCTTTTTTTTCCAAAATATAGTCCGGCCCACCACATGGTCTGTGGGATAGTGGACCGGCCCACGGCTGAAAAAGGTTGCTGACCCCTGGCTTAGAGGGAATGAAAACCTGCTGAGAGGCAGAACTGGACAGCAGGCCAAACAGCGTTTTGGGGGGCACAGAGGGGTCTAAGAGCTACACTTTGCCAGGGTCTTCTTGCTCCTCTCAGCCAATGGCTTCTGGGGGTCTCTCTGGCAACTCTGAAGGACTCCAGAGGAATCCCAATGATAATTTGGGGCTCTGGGCTTCATCTGCATTCATTGCCTTAGAATTTCCCTCCTTTTTCCCATTGGGAACGATATGCTTCCTTTCACTTTTCCTCTGCATAAATTATTGCTCTTTTTATGGCGGATGGGGGGGGTCAGTGGTTTCAAGGAGGTGCCTGAGACACAAAAACTTCCGGCAATTCCCTCAGTCCTGAGGGAAAACTCTTTTCCTCTAAATTTGCCTCCTTTCCTCCGAGAATTTGGGCATCTCACATTTGTCCGGTGAAGAAATGACCTGGAATAGGACTCCCCCCCCCCTTCACACACACAAAAAGGTAAAGGTAAAGGACCCCTGACAGTTAAGTCCAGTCATGAACGACTCTGGGGTTGCAGCGCTCATCTCACTTTACTGGCCGAGGGAGTGTTTGTCTGCAGACAGTTTATCCGGGTCACGTGGCCAGCATAACTAAGCTGCTTCTGGCGAAACCAGAGCAGTGCATGGAAACGCCGTTTACCTTCCTGCCGGAGTGGTACCTATTTATCTACTTGCACTTTGATGTGCTTTTGAACTGCTAGGTTGGCAGGAGCAGGGACCGAGCAAAGGGAGCTCACCCCGTTGCGGGGATTCAAACCTCCGACCTTCTGATTGGCAAGCCCTAGGCTCAGTGATTTAGACCACAGCGCCACCCACGTCCCTTGTTTCACACCCACAACTACATGGTTAAAAACCTCCAGTGTTAACCATGCCAAGCAGGGGGGGAAGGCAGCCTTGAAAACAACCATTTTCTTTTCATCTGGCCATATTGGCGATTACCGTATTTTTCGCTCTATAACACGCACCCGACCATAACACACACGTAGTTTTTAGAGGAGGAAAATCCGTAGGCATGCCACCCGTAGGCATTCCCTCCATAACACGCACAGACATTTCCCCTTACTTTCTAGGAGGAAAAAAGTGAGTGTTATGGTGCAAAAAATACGGTAATTCTCCCCACCAGCACTCAAGAGATTTCACTGCTCTCCTCCAGCCAAATTACCTCACCCACACAAGTGCCACCCTTTCCACAGAGAAGCCAGGACCAGCTCCAGGCACGGAAAAGCACTCTGCACACGCTCAGTGGCACTTTAAAAACAAAACAAAACCCCAAACCTTCTTGTTGTATCAACAGTTTTCAGAGCAGTTCAAGTATCACGCGGGAACATTTCACAAGAATTTGACCAGCTCAGCAACATTCACCAAGAAAGAATGTCTCTTCTGAGCCAACATTTAAGCAAACGTTTTCTAGCATTTTATTAGGCATTGGTCACACGCTTTAGTGCCCCCCCCCATGCCTCCTGCTCCTTTCTCCCCATCCTCTCATGCCTCCCCCCATCGCATGGGGACCCCTTCTTCCAACTCTCAACCCAAGAAAAGGGAACAGCAGCCTCTTTCTCTACGAGAAACGGTGCCAAGCTCAGGGAGAGCATGACTGGTGGCCCAGACCTGAGCTGGACCTGCTGCTGCTCGCCCCCCTCTCCCTCATCAGCTCAGCCTATTCCTTGGCCTCTGCCAGGCCCCTTGGCAGCCGCCCAACTTTGTTCCTTGATCGGAGCAAAATTTACACCAGGAGGCTTAGTTTGGTCAGAATTGAGTATACACTTTCAGAGTTAACGCTAAATACATTACTTCCGATCAATGAACCACCATAGCTGCTAGACGGCCATGAAAATTTGCGTCCCTGGCTTTTTAGACTCATCTACCCAGACGCGGGTGGTGCTGTGGGTTAAACCACAGAACCTAGGACTTGCCGATCAGAAGGTTGGCGGTTCGAATCCCCGCGACGGGGTGAGCTCCCGTTGCTTGGTCCCTGCTCCTGTCAACCTAGCAGTTCGAAAGCACGCCAGTGCAAGTAAATAAATAGGTACCGCTCCGGTGGGAAGGTAAACGGTGTTTCCGTGCCCTGCTCTGGTTTGCCAGAAGCGGCTTAGTCCTGCTGGCCACATGACCCGGAAGCTGTACACCGGCTCCCTCGGCCCATAAAGCGAGATGAGCGCCACAACCCCAGAGTCGGCCACGACTGGACCTAATGGTCAGGGTTCCCTTTACCTTTACCCAGATATTATCTGAAACCAAAGAGGCACGTTGGTTGCCAGATGTGGATTTTCCCCACCCCGGCTCTCCTACCCCACCAGAGGAGTAGCCCACACAGATCAGCTGAGAGCTAGGCCTTGTGTGTGTAAAATGACCCCTCCTCGCCCATCCAGTGATGGACCTGGTGACTGGGGAGGGAGCTTCAAGTCCACTGTCCGTCCCCCCACCCCCTAAGTTTTGCTGCCAGGACCAAAACTGAGTCCTTCCAGGAGTGAGGAGGGCGGGCAGCGGAGGTGGAGCTCACAGACCGACCTTCTGCCGGCACCTTCCTCACCCTGCGGTCCCGCTTCCCTCCCTAGCGTGGCCTCACCTGGGTGGCCCTGCGCTCGCTGTCAGCCGCCTGCAGGCTCCGCTCCAATGCGGCCAGCCTGTCCGCCAGGGCCTTGCGCTCCCTCTCGTTCCGGCGCAGGGTCTCCTCCTGCTGCATAAGGGCCGTCTGGGCGCTGCTCAGCTTCCCGTCCGCACTGCGCCTCCCTGCGGAGGAGGAAAGAGGGCAGAGCGCTCAGCGGGCAGAGGCAGGGCAAGGCAGGGCTTGTGGCCCTTGAAATCTCCATCTTGGTGGAAAGCAATTACACATCATGGCATGGAGCTCCCAGTGACTCAGGGGAGTCAGCAAATCCCGCCCCCCCCAATCTCTCAGCAGGAAATGGCGTCACCCACCCCAGTCCCTTAAGGCTGATGAGGAGAAAGAGACCTCCTTTGCCCCACCCCACCCTCTCACATGGGCTCCATCCTGCCACATTTTGCTAGGTCCTTAAGGCCAGGCCAGGCAGATTCATGACCCAGCTCCTCTTAGATAGGGGGCACCCCGCACTTCACTTCCCCAGTGGGAAATGCAGTTTAACGGCTTAGCTGATGTTTTCTTAAACCCACCCCCCTTGCTCTTCGTACAAAACTCGGGAGGGGGTGTTATTCAAGGGAACCTTTGAAAAAAAACCACCACAGAAACGAGGCTGGTGGTGATTAGGGCTGGGTGATATATCAATATATCATCCAAAAGGGATTTGAAATCCGTAATGTGATATCGGTTTCATAGCTTCTGACCTGGCAATATATCATGAATCGCGGCGTTTGTGTGTGCTGTGCAAAAATCACAATGTGGGGGAAAACCATGAAGCCAGCCAATTCCTCTACACAGCTTCATCCTTATTTCAGACATTGCGATATATCAGTATATTGCAATGTTTAGCTGGTGATACGAAGTTGAATACCAACTCCACTCTTATTTCAGACACTGCAAAATATCAGTATATTGCAATGTTCAGCTGGTGATACAAAGTTGAATACCAACTCCATTCTTATTTCAGACACTGCGATATATCAGCATACTGCAAAGTTTAGCTGGTGATATGAAGTTGAATACCAACTCCATTCTTATTTCAGGCATTGCGATATATCAGCATACTGCAATGTTCAGCTTGTGATCTATCGCGATGTTGGAAACCAGATATCGCCCAGCCCTAAGGGTGACACAGCAGAGTAGACAGAGACCTCCGACCCCACCTCTGACCCACCTTCATCGCATTCGGCCACCTGCTTCTGCAGCTGCTGCGCTCGAGTCACAGCGACGTCCCGCTCGGCCTCCATCTCTGCCAGCTGGCCGTTCAAGGTGCCCAGCTGGGAACGGGCTTCGTCCTGGACCCCAAGGAGGACGGACGAGAAGGGGGAGAGGAAGGGAGGAAGAACAACAAGGCAACTGGCTGTCAGGATCTGAGCATGGAGGGGGCCCACGAAGGCTCAGAACCTCGTGGGAAAGCAGAGATCCACCCGCCCCTGCGCCAGCCATACCCGCTCTCGCTGCGTCTCCCTCAGTTCTTGCAGGAAGTCCCGGAGCGCGGATCGCACCACCTCTGGGTCGATGTCGGCTACCAGCTGCTCGCTCCGACTGGGGGAGCCAGCAAGCTCCGGGGAGAGGGGGCGGGAGGCCAAGCTGCCTGCCTGCGGTGTGGGGCTGCCTGGCCCGTCTGCGGTGACATCCCCTACAAAGAGAAAGCGTGAAGGTTGTGGAAGAAAGGGGTTACGTTTACTGCATTTACTGTATTAAAAGAAAATATTATGAAAATGATGTATAGATGGTACTTAACCCCGGTGAAACTAGCAAATATGCATCATACAAATAATAACTTACGTTGGAAATGTAAAGAAAAAGAAGGTACTTTCTATCATATGTGGTGGAGGTGTCCTAAGGTGAAAGACTTCTGGGAAAAGATTTATAATGAGTTGAAAGAAATGTTGAAAAATACATTTATTAAGAAACCAGAAGCCTTTCTACTTGGAATAATAGGATTGGAATTGTCCAAAAAAGATGTTAGATTGTTTTTGTATGCCACTACAGCGGCAAGACTTTTATTAGCCAAAAATTGGAAATCACAAGAGATACCAACAATAGAAGAATGGCAGATGAAGATGTTGGACTTTATGGAGCTGGCTGACCTGACTGGAAGACTCCGCAACCAGAAAGAAGAGGAGACACAAGAGGATTGGAAGAAATTTAAAGAATATTTAGCTAAATATTGTAATATAAGATAAAGAGAAAATTCTTGGAAGTAATAAATAGGCTTAGGGGTAGAATAAGAATATGTGTAAGTAAATATTAAGGATGAGAATATTAATAAAGGAGATGAGGTTAGTAAAGGAAAGGAGTTAATATTATTAGAAATATGAATTTGGAGAACAGGTGATATAATGAAATTCAGTTAGAGAGGATTTGAGGAAGTCGGTTATCAATGTATTAAAATTATGGATGTGAAGTAATAATTCTCTTTTCTGTTCTTTCTTTCTTTCTTGTATGTTTTGATATGTTTTGTAACTTTTTCTTTCTTTCTGTGATAATTGTGAAAATCAAAAAAAAAAAATTGATTAAAAGAGAGAAAGCGTGAAGGAAGTGGCTGCCAGTCAGTGGCGTAGTGTGGGTTGTCAGCACCCGGGGCAAGGCAAGTAATTTGCGCCCCCTAACCCCTAACCTGCCGCCGCTGCCAGCTTCTTCTTGCTGGTGCCTGGTCTGGTCTGGTGTGGTTCTCTCCCGCGCTCAGCACTGCGCTGGGCGGCCGCTGCACTGTCCCTCCCCCAGATAGTCCCTCGCTCTCTCTCCGCACCGCACGCCTGGCACCCACCCCCTCCACAGTGGGCGGCGACACAGCGGCTCGGATCGGATTCGCACAGCCAGCACTGTAGTGAGAGAGAGTGAGTGAGCCAGGTAGGGGCAGAGAGCTGCGAGTGCGAGCGCCCCCCCAGATGTTGCGCCCAGTGCGGCTGGCCCCCCCTGCACCCCCCACGCTACGCCACTGCTGCCAGTGTCAAAAAGCTGCCAAGATCTCAGCGAAAGGCCAGTGGACAGTGGATCTACACACACACCCCGCCCTCAGAGTGTGGTACTTACCTTTCGGGGGGGAGAAGAGCCTCTTGGGGGAGCCGCCACGGGCCCTGAAGGCAGGGCTGGGGGCGCGGCCCCCATGGCCGATGCCCATTGTGCGCCGGAGGGCCGAGTGGAGGCGGCCCAGCTTGAACTCCACGTCGCGCTTCAGGCCCTCCACGCGAGCGAGCTCCGCTTCCAGGCCGTGGACCCGTCCTTCGGAGGCGCTCAGCCGCAGGCTCAGCTCAGCCCCCTCGGCCTGCGCCTTCTCCAGCTTGATCTCCAGGTTGCGGCCGTTGTCCACCAGCTTCTTCTCGTTGCCGCGGGCCTCCTCCAGGCTCCCCAGAAGGCTCCTCTCCCGCAGGCGGAACTCGCCCTCCAAGTCCACGATCTTCCTCTGCAGGTTGAGGAGCTGGCGAGGAGGGAAGAAGAGGCACAGGCTGGGCAAGCATATCAACCGCCCCAGACTCTGTGTTCACCATCAGAGGCCCTTCTTTGTGTGCCTCCTCCAGGTGAGGTCTGGAAGGTGGCAACGCGAGGCGGGGCCTTTTCTGCAGTGGCTCCCCGTTTGTGGAATGCTCTCCCAGCACCTTCATTACATATATTCAGGCGCCTGGAGAAACCAGGCCTTTGGCGGATTAATATCCTACAGCCTTTTAAATATGTCTGTGGGACGGTTGGGTTATTGTTTTGTTGTCTTGGTTTAATTATTTACTGGTGTATTTTATTCTGTGAACTGCCTTGAGATCTTTGGATGAGGGGCGCGGTATATAAATTTAATAAATAAAATAAAATAAGTCTGCTGGGGGCCACATACAAGAAGTGGGCCGAGTCAGAGGCAAAGAAGTGCTCCCAGCTTCAGTTTTCACCAGAGGAACCTCAGGGTAAAACTGTTAGTCTTGTGCAGGTCTACTCAGAAGTAATCTCCTAAATAAGCGCGACAAGCAACTAAGGGGGAAGGATGCAGTCCATCCCCCCTTAGTCAGTGGTAGGGCTGACAGAATGAGCCAATAATTTTATAAGTGGCGTGCCCTTGTTTCTCAGTTTGATCCTTTTACATGGTTGGGTCTGTTTTGTGGTCTTTTATGTCATTACTTTTTACCGATTATAGTTTAGTAATTATTTACTGTAATCGTTAAGTGCAAACTGCTTAGTTATTACTTGCTGATATTTAATTTTACTGTTTACTATGCTATTCTAAGTGATCACTGGATATTGCTTTGTTCCGTGTGAGTTGCTTTTTTAAAGTTATGTTTTTATTGTGACTTTTTTGAATTGGATCAGATAGCTATTAGGAGTGTGATCTGTGCTATTCTGTTGTTTCTTCGGCTCGAAATCCGCCTTGTGTATAGTAATACAGAAAGGCGGGATACAAATAAAAAAAACGAAACGAAATGAAGTGCACATGACAGGTCAGAAATGGAGTTTTCAGCCAAGGGCACCCTGAAGGCTGGGCTCAGGTCAATCGCACTCTGCCGTGGGAATTCGCCATATACAGTGGTGTCTCGCAAGACGAAAAGAATCCGTTCTGTGATTCTCTTCGTCTAGCGGTTTTTTCGTCTTGCGAAGCAAGCCCATTGACGGATTAGCGGATTAGCGCTATTAGCGGCTTTTAGCGGCTTATCAGCTTATCGGATCAGCTGATAAGCGGCTTAGCGGCTTAGAAAAAGGGGGGGAGGAAAAAACCCCCGCATGAACTCGCAAGACATTTTCGTCTTGCGAAGCAAGCCCATAGGAAATTCGTTTTGCGAAGCACCTCCAAAACGGAAAACTCTTTCGTCTAGCGAGTTTTCTGTCTTGCGAGGCATTCGTCTTGCGGGGCACCACTGTATCAAGGTCCCAGGAAGCAGCGCCCACCCCAAAAGAGCTTGAGGGGATTTCCTGGCTGCCCAGGACAATGCCCAGTAGCAAAAGATTTGCAGGCCAGGCCCTCACCTCCTTCCGGGTCGACTCCCGTGTGGCTTCACTCTCCACGATCTTCTGCTTGAGGCTGAAAGACTCCCTCCTGCTCTCCTCGTCCCGCTGCTCATCCAGGGCCACCCGGGCCTGGAGCTCAGCCACCTCTTGGCTCTTCTTGGTGTTTTCGCTGTCAAGCATCTTGACCTGTGCAAAGGGCGACAAAGGGAGGGATCCTGGTTCTTGCAAGCTGAGAAAGAGCGAAAGGGGTGGACCCGGAGGTGGATGGGCCCTTGTCTTTTCAGAGGGGCAGAAGGAGGTTCGAGAGGGAAGGAGGATGTGGCGCTGCAGCAGGCTGCCGCCATTCGCGGCTCATTTCGGCCTGTGGAAAACAGGTCCTGCAGGCTCCTGAACAGTTTCCAAAGCCTGCCAAACCTATCAGAGCCAAAGGCGGAACAAGCTTCCGAAACATCTTCCACAGCGCTCTTGGAAGCTAGCTGTCTCCAACCAGATAAACAGAGAGAAGGTGAGTGGAGGGAGGGAGAGAGATTCAGAAACAAAAACAAAAAAGGCATGCAGGTGGCGCTGTGGGTTAAACCACAGAGCCTAGGGCTTGCCAATCAGAAGGTCAGCGGTTCGAATCCCCGCCATGGGGTAAGCTCCCATTGCTTGGTCCCAGCTCCTGCCAACCTAGCAGTTCAAAAGCACGTCAAAGTGCAAGTAGATAAATAGGTACCGCTCCGGCAGGAAGGTAAACAGCGTTTCTGTGCGCTGCTCTGGTTCGCCAGAAGCAGCTTAGTCATGCTGGCCACATGACCCGGAAGCTGTATGCCGGCCCCCTCGGCCAATAAAGCGAGATGAGCGCCGCAACCCCAGAGTCGGTCACGACTGGACCTAATGGTCAGGGGTCCCTTTATCTTTTAAGGCTGGGTGAATTCTGGTTTTCAACACTGATATTTTCTGCTCTTGTGAGAGACCTGAGGCGGCAGAGTTAAAGGGACTGCAGGGATCAAGAGAAGCATTGGTGGTTTTCCCCACATTGCGGTTTTTGCATAGCACACACACACACACATCATGATTTGCAATATATTGCCAGGCCAAAAATTAGGAAACCGATACCACTATGTGGACTTCAAACCAGTTTCAGATGATATATCACCCAGCCCTAGCAGCGACATGAAAACGTGAGAAAGAGAACTGGGGAAGAGAAGAGAGAACGCGTCAAGGAGGAGGGAGCAAGAAATAGGGGGGTGATGGAGCCCCACAGTGAATGACCAGGAACCCCCACATTCAGGCACTACATCTAACAAGATGGCTGTCTAATTCTTTTGTTCTAATTACCCATGTACTATCAAACTTCCAATCCAACCAGAAAACCTATGAAATTGATTCTGAGAGACATGCTCATTATAGACTATGCACCAGGGATCCCATTTAACACCAGAACAGAAACGAAAACCATCAGCTGAGCCCATTGATCAACTTCAAACTTCTGAGCAGCAGCCCAAGGATGGCAGCCAAGGCAGCAAAACTCTCTGAGAGACGAGACAATTGCCAGTTTCCTTCTCACTGAGCTCACTGCCCAACTGGATAAGCCGAGACGAGATCTAAGGCAAGATCTAACCTTAAGAGTTAAAAGCACCTTTGACCCCAATCGAGAAAAGACTTGACATGGCAGAAACCCCGGTCTCTGATGTCCCAAAGACTGCAAATGAAGCTCTAAACTCAGGAACCAGACAGATGGGGGAAATCAATAAACGAGGAGCCAAAACTAGAAAGAGAAAGCTTTGTCTGAAGCAAGCAAGCAATAATTCTCTCCAATGTGAGAGGCCTACCAGAATCTCTGGAAGACCAAGATTTACTTCTGTAATGAGTATGGGTTGCTCGTGCGTAAGTTGCCGCCTCTCCTGGCTATGTTAAACGTTTCTGTCTGGACAGCCCTTCACTTTGTGGCTGCCTCAGTCGCTAGCAGAATCCGTCAGTGGGCGGTTCTTAAATCTTTTCCAACATAAAAGTTGTTTGACGCCAAGTCTCCTCCTACTCTCCCTGCGCGGAAGTCTTCTGCACAGGGAGGGCGTGGGTAGCGGAGGACCCGTGCTCTCCCCGCTGGTGTCCGGTGAAGAGTCCTGGAGCCCTCTCGCCGATTCCCCCATCAGCCCCTCTATATCCATGGTGTTGCGCTGATTTGCTTCCCCATCTGCTGAGCTGCCTCTCTCCCTGCTGGGCCCTTCTCCAGCATCATTTGAGAGCCTTCCCTCCACCTCTAGCTCCGATGTCAGTTCCCTGACAATTTCCTTTTATGATTTCCTGGTTTAATCATATGTTCCCTAATCTTAAGCTTAATGCCTCTGATCCAGGGTTAGCCGACAGAACAGGCCAGCACTTCCAAACTGTCAACAGCAGGTCCAGAGTCATTATTTTCGAACTTCCCTGCTTTTCTACTAAGGAGACCATTTTAAAAGAACTTTCTATACTTGACGGTCTGGAATGGGAGGGCCAAAATACACCTATTATGCAGGATTTGTGTCTGGCAACCTTAAATCACAGGCGTGCCTTTAAAACCTATACAGAAAAATGCTGGAATGCACTATAGACGGGGCTACCCATTCAACCCGACAGTGCCGCTGGAAGGGGTACAATGTGAAGCATCAACCCGCAAGGAGGCAAGACAACTCATGAGCGTGCTAAAACTGTCTGTACTGAACAACCTCGAAGCATGATTCAGACCCATCAACAATGTTCTACGTTGGCAGGAGCTGCAAGATTGCCCCAAAACATCTCAAAAGCGCTGCTTTCAGTGCACTGAAACCCACCATGTCCCAGGAATCGGAAGAGGGTATGTATGGGCAATCTATCTGGAAGATATTTGCATTTTGAGGAGATAGTGCTCTAACATGGTTATCATTCCTCTTCCTGTTTGTTCCCCCCTCTAAGCTCTTTGATGGCTGAAAAACAGCCTTTAATTTCCTAGTCCTAATCTGTTGGAAGGACGTGGGTGGCGCTGTGGTCTAAACCACAGAGCTTAGGACTTGCCGATCAGAAGGGTGGCGGTTCGAATCCCCGTGACAGGGTGAGCTCCCGTTGCTTGGTCCCTGCTCCTGCCAACCTAGCAGTTCGAAAGCACGTCAAAGTGGAAGTAGATAAATAGGTACCGCTCCAGCGGGAAGGTAAACGGCGTTTCCATGCGCTGCTCTGGTTTCGCCAGAAGCAGCTTAGTCAAGCTGGCCACATGACCCGGAAAAACTGTCTGCGGACAAATGCCAGCTCCCTCAGCCAATAAAGCGAGATGAGTGCCGCAACTCCAGAGTTATTCACGATTGGACCTAACTGTCAGGGGTCCTTTACCTTTACCTTTTTAATCTGTTGGAAGGTAGTGATATTGCTGAGTACAGTGGTACCTCGGGTTACTGATGCTTCAGGTTACAGACGCTTCAGGTTACAGACTCCGCTAACCCAGAAATAGTACCTCGGGTTAAGAACTTTGCTTCAGGATGAGAACAGAAATTGCGCAGCGGCAGCGGGAGGCCCCATTAGCTAAAGTGGTACCTCAGGTTAAGAACAGTTTCAGGTTAAGAATGGACCTCCAGAACGAATTAAGGTACCACTGTACCTTCTTTTGATGTTGGACATTGTTTGAAGAAAGTGAGGCATTGGAAGAGGTGGCTAATGAATAATCTGTTCGTAGCTGGTAGCACATAAGCAGTCAGGCAAACCACACAGGTTAGCTATCTATAAATCAGATGGTGTTGGGCCAAGTTCTGAGAAGCTCCTGCACAGACTGATCGATCACAGGGCCGTGCAAACTAAGGCTACCTGAGGGAGTCGTTTCTCTGCTTCTTGAGGGCTTCCAAATGGCATATCGAAGTGCTTGCCTGGTAATGTATACAATGCTTGCTGTTTAGAATAAAATCTTTAACCTTCTCACTCACTTATGTTTGTATTGCCTCTGAATCTCATTTTAAAAGAGCCGCCTTGCATTTGGCAAGACATACCGTATTTTTCGCTCCATAAGACACACTTTTTTCCTCCTAGAAAGTAAGGGGAAATGTCTGTGCGTCTTATGGAGCGAATGTGTGGTCGATCGCTGGCTCCTTTTCTGGCCTCACCCCCTTGCCCAGGCCTCCATTGTTGAATGTTCTGCAGACGGAGGCTGTTTGTTTCCCCAGCAACATGGGACTGGCTGATTAGATTATCTGTCTGGAAACTGTAGAAATGGCTCCCTTTGAAGTAAGCTCAACAACTTTGAGCTGATCCTCAAGAAAGGGGGGCTTTCCCCCTTTCCTCCTCTAAAAACTAGGTGCGTCTTATGGTCAGGTGTGTCTTATGGAGCAAAAAAGACGGTAAACTGGCCAGAGCAGTAGTCCACAGAATACCTAGTCTCGCCTTTGCATCAATTAACTGTGCACCTGCTGTCTCTTCCCACCCAGTGGAAAGGGAGGCTGAGTTGTGGCTCCCACTTCCCTGGCAGCCCCTCCCCTCTCCTGTGCCAGGCCTTACCTGCCGCCGCAGCTCCTGCAGTTCCCGGCGGGCCTCCAGCCGCGAACGCTCCACATCCTGGAGGCTGCTGCGGAGGTCGGCTGCCTCCTTGCCCACAGCTGCCCGGGCCTCCTCCAAGATGGCGACTTTCTGCTCCTTCTCCTCGTTGGCCCGCTTCAAACTGGAGGCAAGCAGAGAGGAGGGGTGTTTGGACGCCAGCGACGTGGTCCTTCCGGCCCCCAGGGGAAGAGGCCCAGGAATCAACCACCAAGATGGAGCCAAGCTGTGAAGCTATCACATGTTTCCTCCGTCCACTCCGTGGAACTGACTTTGCCATTATGCCCCTTTTACAGACAAAGAACCGAGGCCAAGAGACACCATGTGGGGTGGAGGAAGAGATTAAATCTGTGGCAGAGGTGGGATTTAGGCAGTCAAATCCTGCCCCCCCTCCATTCTCCCCTTCCCTGGAGCAGAAGGCAGCAGGGCAGTGGCGTAGCGTGGGTTGTCAGCACCCGGGGCAAGGCAAGTAATTTGCGCCCCCTAACCCGTGGATTTTAGCACTCGGGGTAGGGGTAGGGGCAGAGAGCTGCGAGTGTGAGCGCGCGCCCCCAGATGTTGCGCCCGGTGCGGCCGGCACCCCCTGCACCCCCCACGCTACGCCACTGCAGCAGGGTCCTCTCTCTCCCCACCTGACGCGCTCACTCTCGGCCCTCTTCACAGCAACGCGCAGCTCCCCATTGGACCTCTGCAGGGCCTCCTTCTCCTTGGCCTCATCGCTCAGGCTCCTCCGCAGGTCCACGGCCTCCTTGCGCTGAGCCTCCAGGGCCTCGTGGGCCTCCCGCGACTTGCGGTGCGCCTCCAGCAGCTCCCGGCGGGTCTGGTCCCTCGCGTCCTCCACCATCTGCACCTGCATCTTCAGCTCCTCCACCTGGCCAGGAAGAGGATGGAGCAAAGAGCCAGAGTTGGGCTCCTGCCAGGAATTCTGAGGCTGTCTGAAGTGGGAAGGCAGGAGTGTGGGGAGCTGCCTTGTGCAGGGTTAGACCCTCAGCCTGTCCACCTCTGCTGTGATGGGCAGCGGCAGGTGCTCTCCTGGGTTCAGGCAAGGGCTTGAACCCGGGGCCTTCTGCATGCAGTGCAAAGCAGCTGCTCCACTGAAGATGTAACAGACCTCCTGCAGAATAATGGTGGGATAACCAGCCTCACATAACCAGCATGCTTAAGTCTAATTAATGCATGAAGGGGTTAATGCCATAGAATAAGCTGTCTTGCCGGGCTTAGCAATGTCCATTGCCCTCACCTTGGGAGGAAATAGGTAATTTGGTCTTCCCCAGACTATCAGAGCAGCTCAGGTGGTGGTGCTATTGTCACCTCCCTCCCTCCCATCGCCTCCCTCCCTCCCATCGCCCCCTCACCTCGCGGAAGGCCGACTCTCGCTGCTTCATCAGATCCCTGGCCTGTTCGTGGAGGACCTTCACTTCCCGTTCGTGGCCCATAATGGCCTCCTCAAACTGGGCACGCAGGCCCCGCAGCTCCGAGTTCAAGGCGTTGATGGTGCTCTGCAACAAGGCGAAGAAATGGAGCTCTCTGGCCTAGAAGACGCGCCCCCCACCCCTCAGCAGCCAGGCACCATTTTGTCTTGGTAACGGAGATAGGGAATCATAGAATCATAGAGTTGGAAGAGACCACAAGGGCCATCGAGTCCAAACCCCTGCCAAGCAGGAAACACCATCAGAGCACTCCTGACATATGGTTGTCAAGCCTCTGCTTAAAGACCTCCAAAGTAGGAGACTCCACCACACTCCTTGGCAGCAAATTCCACTGTCGAACAGCTCTTACTGTCAGGAAGTTCTTCCTAATGTTTAGGTGGAATCTTCTTTCTTGTAGTTTGGATCCATCGCTCCGTGTCCGCTTCTCTGGAGCAGCAGAAAACAACCTTTCTCCCTCCTCTGTGTGACATCCTTTTATATATTTGAACATGGCTATCATATCACCCCTTCACCTCCTCTTCTCCAGGCTAAACATGCCCAGCTCCCTTAGCCGTTCCTCATAAGGCAGCGTTTCCAGGCCTTTGACCATTTTGGTTGCCCTCCTCTGGACACGTTCCAGTTTGTCAGTGTCCTTCTTGAACTGTGGTGCCCAGAACTGGACACAGTACTCCAGGAGAGGTCTGACCAGAGCAGAATACAGTGGCACTATTACTTCCCTTGATCTAGATGCTATACTCCTATTGATGCAGCCCAGAATTGCATTGGCTTTTTTAGCTGCCGCGTTACACTGTTGGCTCATGTCAAGTTTGTGGTCAACCAAGACTCCTAGATCCTTTTCACATGTACTGCTCTCAAGCCAGGTGTCACCCATCTTGTATTTGTGCCTCTCATTTTTTTTTGCCCAAGTGCAATACTTTACATTTCTCCCACAGGGAGAAAATACAGTGCAATACTTTACATTTCTCCCACAGGGAGAAAATACAGAAAAGGCCATGGAGGAAGAGGCCTGAACAAAGCTCCACAGAGCTTCTGCTTTTGGCGTATCCTTGCATAACGCTCCATATGCTACCAGCCAGGGTGGGCTTGCATGCGGTGCTATTTTTCTAGAAAAGGAGGTGCCGGAACTCACCATGAACACCTCCCTCGTTCTCTTATAATGGCAATGGCACCCAACTAAGTTCCGGCTTTAAGAAAGAAAAAGCACTGCTTGTATGCAACACAGGATGAAGCACCAGGCAAAGGGTGCGACCTCCTGAGAAACTCAGATCATGCTTAGAACAATAAAGGAAAAGATGGAGCAAGTTTCTAGCCCTCAGTGTCGAAAGCAAGTTGGAAACATCCGCTTCCACATCTGCTGTCGAAAAGGGAGAGGCAAAATAAAGTTTCCAGCAGCACAGGGCGCTGCAGAGCTCCTTGCTCCAGGAAAAAGTTGTGTATGGGGTGGGGGGGGAGAATGAGGGGGTTCAGAAAAAAACCAAAAGTACAATTCGAGCCTGCCCCATTCACCTAAGCTGAGCCAGGTTGCAGCAGCTGGCCCTTCGTGGTGCAAATATTGCCCGCCTGCTTCCACACACATTTGTTCTCCATCAGACAGCCCCCCCCCCCGACCCTGACTCTGCCACCGCCTACCCGCTCTTGCTCCTGTAGACTCTGAGCGTCTCGCTTGTGCCTCTCCGCCTCCAGGCTGACGCTGGCCAGGCTCTGTTGCGCCCCTGAAAGCTTCTCCAGGAGAATGGCCTTCTCCGACTCCTTGAGAGACAGCGCCTGGGGGCAAGGGGGCGAGGGAGTCAGTAGTGGCCTCTGGAGCAGCAGGGAGACCCACTGGGGAGCCACATCTCCACTCTTGTAGCCCTCCTGCGCACAGAGGGAGGCTCAACGCCACAACTGCCACATTGGCGGAACAGTGAATTGTGCAAATTTGACGCCTCGGTGGTCTCTGGAGCTCGGTGGGCTGTTTCTCTTTCTCCACCCCAAAGCCTTGGGCTATGGCCAGTGAGGAGAGGCACCAGGCGACGTTCCTCTGTGGCAAGATTGGGTGTCCTGCTTTGGGGAATTTACAGTGTGTGGGGAGTCTTGCAGAGCTGGCAGTGGACTGGGGCCTTGCACCCAGTGGCATAGCATGGGATGCCAGGGCCCGGGGCCATGCAGAGCGGGGTTGTGGAGTAAACAGATGGAGCGTGCATGCATATTCAACTGCCTAAAAGAAGAATTGTTCCATTGCCTGGTGAGGTCGCTTCCTGCTTCGCACGGAGGAGCCATGTGATGGAAGCGTACAACTTCAATACAGCGGCACCGGGTGTTGAAATTTTGCACCCCTAAGAATTTTGCACCCGGGGCAGCCTCCTCCGTGGGCCCCCCATGCTACGCCACTGCTTGCACCTCCTTCCTTCCTCCCTGCCCCGTCCCCCAGACTTTCACCTGCTGCTTCTCATTCTCAGCCAGAAGGAGTCCCTCGTCCCGCTCCTGCTGGAGGCTGGTGATCTCCTCGCTCAGCTCCTCCTTCTCCGCCTCGTGGCGGGCCAGGATCTCCTCGCGCTCTTGGCTCAGCCGCTGCAGCATCTCCTCGCGCTCTGCTTCCAGCTCCAGGCGCAGCGCCTCCTGCCAGGCCGACAGGGTGAAGAAGCTCAGGAGTGGACCCTCCCCTCCCCATGTGGACAAGGAGATGGGGGCCCCCAGCACCCATAGCAAGGCCTCCGCCACAGCCAAGTTTCAACGGCTAAACGCCTCTCCTGGTATGCCCCACGGAGAGCCTCAAGGTCCATATATAGCAACACCCTAGAGGGCCCTAAGGAAGTTAGATTAGCCTCAACCAGAGCCAGGGCCTTCTCAACACTGGCTCCGGCCTGGTGGAACGCTCTGTCTCATGAGACCAGGGCCCTGAGGGATCTGATCTCTTTCCACAGGGCCTGTAAGACAGAGCTGTTCCGCCTGGCCTTTGGCTTGGAGCCAATTTGATTCCCTACACCTCTTTCTTTTTTCCTTTCTCCTCCTGTGATGAGGCTGCATTTTAATATTTTAATTATTTCAATATTTTAATATTGTATTTTAATCTTGTTTTTAAGTTGCATTCATTCAACTTGTTTTTATTATTGCTTGTTAGCCGCCCTGAGCCTGGTCTTGGCTGGGGAGGGCAGGGTCTAAATAAAATTTATTACCGCATTTTTCGCCCCATAGGATGCACTTTTCCCCCTCCAAAATTGAAAGGGGAAATCTGTGTGCGTCCTATGGGGCAAATGCAGGCTTTTGCTGAAGCTTGGAGAGCGAGAGGGGTCGGTGCGCACCGACCCCTCTCGCTCTCCAGGCTTCAGGAAGACATCCGCAGCCTAGGCAGCCCTGTGGGAGTTCCCGCAGGGCTGTCTAGGCTGCGGATAGCAGTGTGCTTCCCGGAGCGCCGGGCGCGCTGAAAGCAGAGCGCCTGGCGCTTCAGGAACACATCCGCAGTGTAGGGAGCCCTGCGGGAGTTCCCGCAGGGCTCCCCACACTGCAGATAGCAGCCTGCCGCCCGGCGCGCAGGGCGCCCTGAAGCAGAGCGCCCCTCGCGCCGGGCAGACATCCCCATGCTGCAGATAGCAGGCTGCCGCCCGGCCCGCAAGACACCCTGAAGCAAAGCGTCCCTCGCGCCAGGCAGACATCGGCCAGCCCCACAAGCTCGGGGGACAGCAGGGAGGCACCGCGCCGCCATCCCGCTGTTCCCCAACCTGGTTTTGGGGGAGAAATAAAGGAAAACATTTTTTTCCTTTATTTTCCCCCCAAAAAACTAGGTGCGTCCTACGGGACGAAAAATACGGTATTATTATTATTATTATTAAAAAGAATCACTCCTTGTCAATCAACCGAAAGCTCTCATACCAGGCGAGTGAGTGCTTGGCCCAAGATTGATTCCAGGGCGATATCTGGGTTTTCGACATCGCGAAATATTTCCAGGTTTAAAAATTACGAAACCAGTATCACGATATGGACTTCAAACCAGTTTTGGACAATATATTGACATATCGGCCCGCCCTACCCTTCAGTATTATTATTATTATTATTATTATTATTATTATTATTATTATTATTAGAATTTATATACCACCCTATACCTGGAGGTCTCAGGGCGGTTCACAAAAAAGGATCACAGTATATAAAATAAAAATAAAAACAATAACCCAATAACAAAAAGACCCACATTTTAAAAGGGTATAGGATGTTGATTAGGTCAACCAAAGGCCTGGTTAAAAAGGAACGTTTTTGCCTGGTGCCTAAAGGTGTGTAATGAAGGCGCCAGGCGAACCTCCCTGGGGAGAGAATTCTACAGACGGGGAGCCACTGCAGAGAAGGCCCTGTTCTCATGTTGCCACCCTCCAGAGACTTCTCAAGGAGGAGGCACACGAAGGAGGGACCAAAAGATAGGAAATGAAAACCCGTAAGGTTAATGGAATTTCATTTTAACCAAACCAAAAAAAAAAACAACCTAAAAATTGAGGGAAGCAGGGAACATGTGACAGGCAAGCATGTTAACATGCTGGGGTGAAAGTTGAGCAGGAAAAAGAGGCTTCTCCCTCATAGTTGGGGGGTCACCCAATGAGGTGGGTGGGCAGGAGATTCAGGATATTTATTTATTTATTTATTTATTTATTTTATTTATATCCCACCCTCCCTGGCCAAGACCGGGCTCAGGGCGGCTAACATCAGGTATAAAAACAATTGATTAAAATACAACTTAGAAACAAGATTAAAATACTACTTAAAATGCAGCCTCATTTCAGTGGAAGCCCAGATCAAAAACTGTTTGGGGGGGGGGAGAGAAAAGAACTGTTTCAGGCAACACGGTGCCCCTGGCTTTTAAAAAGCGTCAGACAGATTCCTGGAGGGGAGGGATTGGGTCACCTGCCAACGACTGAGCAGCTGCACGTGCTTAACAGCTTAGGGACAGTGAGAGCCAGCAAAGAGCAAATGGCCTTCATGTCTGGGATCTGGCCGGCACCTTTGTATCCATTCCTGCGAGCCCCACCAACATCTGGGGCCTTCTGCAATCCAGGCTCCTCACTCCTCTGTAGTTCTGTCCCCCGAGGGCAGCGTGTTACCTGAGGAACAGAGCGGTCCTGGACCCAGCCCTCTGCACCTGACCGGGGGGGGGGCAGGGGCGGCACGTACTTTCTCCCTCTGGAGACGGTCCACGTCCTCCTCGTGATCCGCCTGCGCACTCCTCAAGGTGGCCTGGGTCTCCTGCTCCGTCTGAATGAGCTTCTGGACCACCAGGTCCTTGTCTCGCTCTAATCGGCTCACCTCGGCCTCCATCTCCTTGCGGGCGGCCGCCAGCTCCACTGGGGCAGGACAGACGGACAGAGGTCAAGACAGCAAAGGGGATAATAAATAATAATAATAATAATAATAATAATAATAATAATAATAATAATTTATTTATTTATACCCCGCCCATCTGGCTGGGTTTCCCCAGCCACTCTGGGCGGTTTCCAACAGAACACTAAAATACAATAACCTATTAAACATTAAAAGCTTCCCTAAACAGGGCTGCCTTCAGATGTCTTCTAAACGTCTGGTAGTTGTTTTTTGACATCTGGTGGGAGGGCGTTCCACAGGGAGGGCGCCACTACCGAGAAGGCCCACTGCCTGGTTCCCTATAACTTGGCTTCTCGTAGCGAGGGAACTGCCAGAAGGCCCTCGGCACTGGACCTCAGTGTCCGGGCAGAACGATGGGGGTGGAGACGCTCCTTCAGGTGTACTGGACCGAGGCCGTTTAGGGCTTTAAAGGTCAGCACCAACACTTTGAATTGTGCTCGGAAATGTACTGGGAGCCAGTGTAGGTCTTTCAAGACCAGTGTTATACAGTCTCGGTGGCCACTCCCAGTCACCAGTCTAGCTGCCGCATTCTGGATTAGTTGCAGTTTCCGGGTCACCTTCAAAGGTGCCCCACATAGAGTGCATTGCAGTAGTCCAAGCGGGAGATAACTAGAGCATGCACCACTCTGGCAAGACAGTCTGTGGGCATGGAGGGTCTCAGCCTGTGTACGAGATGGAGCTGATAAACAGCTGCCCTGGACACAGAATTAACCTGCGCCTCCATGGACAGCTGTGAGTCCAGAATGACTGGTCCTTCAGGGGTGCAGTAACCCCATTCAGGACCAGGGAGTCCTCCACACCCACCCATCTCCTGTCCCCCAAAAACCTCGGATGGAGCGAGGGGCGTTGACTGGGGGCAAGGACAGCCCAGCGGGCGCCACTGCATGCAAGGGGGCATGGCTAGGCTTGAAAGGGTGGCGGCTTAGCAGCCGAAAGCCCCGCCTCTGTTGGGAGAAAGCCCCGCCCCCTTCTAAAGAACAGGAAAGCAAGGAGGGTCCCAGGTGCATTCGAAGGGGGCAGGCGCACAGCTTAAAAGCAGGTACATCTGCCGGTGAAGTCGGATAATAAAAACCTCCACCTGCACTCCTACACCCGGTCACTGAAGGGAAAGAGACGGGGGTGGCACAAGAGGACCCAAAGGAAGACCTTCCTCCCAGGATACCTTGCAAGGCTTCCTTGGCATGGAGCAAGCCCTGCCTCTCGGCTTCCAGCTGCTCCTTCCGGGTCTCCAGCTGGGCGAGGTGCTGCTGGATCTCAAAGAGGGTCGTCTCCAAGGCGTCTTTTTCAGACCTGGGCAGAAGGGGAGAGGGGGAACGACAGAAGGACTGTATTATCATTCCCCCCCATCTTTTGTCGTTTTCGTCTTTGCTCATCAGCCATCTTGCACCTATTCTGCCTGGTAGGCTCCGTCTGCATCCTCTTTTGGGGCTTAGGCCAGAAATCCCGGCGGGGTCGGTGTGGAGACGTGTCTGTGTGCATCAAGGTGGAGATGCCAAGCTGAGAAAAGGAAAGCAGCTGAGCAGAAGATGCCTCTCTGCTGGGGCAAAGGCTCTGCCTCCCTGCAGCCCCCCCTGCCCCAGCCTGTTTGCAAACACTGTGTGAGGTGGCTACCATCTTCCAGCAACCTCAGGGGGGACAGAAGTGTTGGGATACTGCCAGGGAGACAAAGTCCATCATGGCCCCAAGCCGTCTGCCGGACGATCCATCGATCTCCCGTAGGCACGCAGTATCAGCAGTTAGTGACATGAGTTTCTAGAAAATATCTTGCCACATTCCAGAGCTCATGCACACTCTATCAGCAGATAATTCACAGCAAAAGTCGCACTCAGGAGAGCATTATTTACAAGTTTTATTCAGCGTTGATCAGAACAAAGAAAGACATGACTGCCTGCGTCAGTGTCTCCAGCACAGAGAGAGAAACGAAAGCAACAGAAAACATAAACTTCCTGTGAACAGGAAATACACAGACTCTGTGACTCACAGCCTGCTCCCTTTTAAGGTGGAACGGAAATATCCTAACAAGAAGAACCAGCCGGACAACTGTTGTGGTTCTGGACAGTTGAGAGTTAACACTCCCACGCAGTGTTCTTATTAACTGGGTGCACTGCCCATATAATCCGGGCATTTTCCTTTGATCAGTGGCCTGAGTTCTCTCTGGGCTGCAGTGTCTGAGAATGTGAGAGAGTTACCATATTTTTCGCTCTATAAGACGCACCTGACCACAAGACGCACCTAGTTTTTAGAGGGGGAATGCAAGAAAAAAAAATTCTTTAAATGGAGCGCTGAGCCTGTATGCATCCCAGGCTCTGCTCAGCGCTCCATTTCACGAGCCGCGTGGAGCATGTGTGCAGCGCTTGCACACACTTGTTCTAGCTTCTGGCTTAGTGGGCTTTTGCGGGAGGTGGTAGAAGGGACAGAGAGCGGCTAAGCCAGAAGCTAGAACAGCGAGAGGGAGCGCAGCGCAGCGATCCCTCTCGCTGTTCTGGCTTCTGGGATAGCTGCGCAGCCTGCATTCGCTCCATAAGACGCAGGCACATTTCCCCTTACTTTTTAGGAGGGGAAAAGTGCGTCTTATAGAGCGAAAAATGCGATAGTTTCATTTTGTTAGCGGCAGAACGCTGCAAGCATGCAGCTTGATTCTGTAGGTTTTCTTTTGTTTCTGTATGCTTCTAAATAAACAGTTGATAGAATAGGGCTGAGTTATTGAAGACACCACATTGACACAGACAAAGCCATTTTATGCTGCGTATAAACTCTGCTAACGTCCGACAACTGAGAAGAGAGCAGTGTGGGCGCCATAGAAGTGTCAGAGTGCTCGTAAACAGACTAATTGCAGTGCCGATGCAGCAGACCCTGTGGGTCAAAGGATTTACAACCCACAAACTTCACCAACAGCACGCTGCCCCTCCCTGCCAGCCCCATAACAAAGCCCCAGGCTAGGACGCAGGAGGGCTATGCTTTAAATCTCCACCCTTCCACGGAGCTCATTGGGCGACCTTGAGCTGGTCGCTGCAACTCTCAGCCTCATGGGGCTGTTGCAAAGAGGAAACGGGACAGTGAACTGTGTTTGAGCTCCTCGGAGGAATGGTGGGACGCAAATCGAAGAAATAAATCAGAATAAATAATAATAGGTGCTAAAGTGGGGGCACACACGCACATGAATTGATTTTAGAATGTATTTCAATTAATTGATTGTGATTTTATGTAAATTGTGTTATTTTTATTGTTGTTAGCTGCTCTGAGCCCAGCTTCAGCTGGGGAGGGCGGGATATAAATAAATTATTATTATTATTATTATTATTATTATTATTATTATTATTATTATACATACCTGAGGCCAGAGATCTCCTCTGCCAGGCCTCGGTTCTCTCGCTCCGAGGCTGCCAGCTGCACCACCAGGCTGGCTTTTTCCTTCATCAGCGACTCCTTCTCCTTGGCTGCCCGCAGAGATGCTTCGCTGTGGCGTTCTAGCTCCCTTCGCACCTGCCCCAGCTCCTCACCGGTGGCACTCCTGTGGCGGGAAAGCTGAGCGGGAGAGAAAGAGAGGGAGGGAAATGATGTATAGATGGTATATAACACCAGTACAGATAGCAAAAAGGTACAAAACCGGCTCAAATACTTGTTGGAAATGTAAAGAAAAAGAAGGGACCTTTTATCATATGTGGTGGGAGTGTAGAGAAGTTTAAAAAAAAGGGAAATGATATATAATGAATTGAAAAAAAATGTTTAAAATGATGTTTGTAAAAAAGAAAACCAGAAGCATTTTTGTTAGGGATTGTAGGACAAGACCTGCCAAGGAAAACAAAGAATTTATTCATGTATGCTACAACAGCGGCAAGAGTCTTGATAGCACAAGGATGGAAGAGTGAGGAAACCCTGACGAAAGAACAGTGGCAAGAGAGATTGATGAATCATGCAGAACTGGCCAAACTGACTTACAAGTTGCGAGACAAGGGTACCTGTGACTTTAAGGAGGAAGGGGAACTTTTTACAAAATATCTAAAAAGACAACAAAATGAACTGGACTCCTTGGCAGATTTTGAATAAACATACACAAATTTATTGGTTGATAACATGATGGATAGCTATGTAAGGATATGTCCAACTTTATAATATGCAGAGAAAATATGTGAAGAGAAATCAGGGAGAGGAGCTGAGGGAAGTCCTTGGTGGGGGGGGGGAAAGGAGGGGAAACATGTATGTGATTATAGGGTTTGATAATTTGTTATGTGGAACTTGATCGATAACAAATATTTAATTAAAAAAAAAAAGAAAGAGAGGGAGGGGGAAAAGGAAGGAGGGAAAGGGGAAGCGTAGACACTGCTTAGATGCCCCTTGGCTGTTATGGTCCCTCTCTGTTTCCCCAGCCCCTCCACCCAGCAGGGCTAAAGCAAGAGCCTGGTGTTTACGATGCCAACCTCAGCCCTGCAACAAAAACCATTCAGCCACTGCCAGCTCAGCAGATCCCAGATTTGGGTGCGAATATCAGAAAACTTTAGTGTAATGGCTATGAGTTACTCGTGCGTAAACTGGTGCCTCTCTAGGCTAATTTGCCTTGTTAAACCTTTCTGACTGCACAGCCCTTTCTCATCGCGGCTGCCTCAATCGCTGGCAGAATCCGCCAGTGGGCGTTTCTTGAACCTCTTCCAACATAAAAGTTGTTTGACACCCAGTCTCCGCCTCCTTTCACTGCGCGGGAGTCTTCTGCGCAGGGAGGGCGTGGGCAGCGGAGGACCTGGGCTCTCCTCACTGATGTCCAGTGAAGAGTCCTGGAGCCCTCTCTCCGATTCCCCCATCTGCCCCCCTCTATCCCTGGTGTTGCGCTGATTAGCTTCCCCCTCTACTGAGCTGTTTCTCCCCCTGCTGCTGGGTCCTTCGCCAGCATCATCTGGGAGCCTCCCCTTCGCCTCTCGCTCCGATGTCAGTTCCCTGACAATTAGCTTTGCAAGCTCTGTGTTATGAAGACCTGAGCGACACAGCTTCTGCAAAGCTCTGCTCCCGATATCTCAGTTGTGAGCTCTCTTGCAACTGAACATTACATTCTCATGAGCTGCCCTGAGATCATGTGATGGGTGGAATATAAGTATAGAAAATCACCACCATCATCAAAGTGGTGGAGGTCTGTGAGGAATGACCAGCAACTCAGACATCGCAATGATCAACTAGCTTGCACTAAGTAGCTGTGTCCTGTCTTGCAGGACAATCTGCTCTGAGCTTTAGAAAAGTGAATTGCAGACAGAGCAGCAGCAGGAGGATGACGAAGAAGAAGTTTGGATTTGATATCCTGCTTTCTCACTACCCGAAGGAGTCTCAAAGCGGCTAACATTCTCCTTTCCCTTCCTCCCCCACAACGAACACTCTATGAGGTGAGTGGGGCTGAGACTTCAGAGAAGTGTGACTAGCCCAAGGTCACCCAGCAGCTGCATGTGGAGGAGCGGGGAAGCGAGCCCGGTTCACCAGGTTACGAGACTACCGCTCTTGACTGTTATAAGAATTTTAAGGTCTCAAATATAGAATAAATATTCACAAACACACACATATCTAAGTATATGAACCAGGTGTCTGAAACAGTATAGGAGAGCAATCCTGAAGCCATTTTGACTCTCCCAGTGACCTCAAATATTCCTCTGCAGGAAGGGAGGCAAATGGGGAAAGCTTCCCCATTGTCTTTTTGCTTACAAATCCTGTCTTGAGGGCACAGTTGTGTATGAATAGGGTGAGCCTGTGACTTGGATTCAGGAACTAAAGTATTAACCAAAATAAAAAAATTCCTTCCAGTAGCACCTTAAAGACCAACTAAGTTAGTTCTTAGTATTAACCATCACAGAAGAATGGCTAGTGTACCCAGGTAATGCAATCAGCGACCATTATTAGGTATCCTGGCAGACAGGATTTCTGTTGTAGACCGCCTCCTTCTGCGATGTATGTATGATGTTTTTGGGTGGTGGTCTTGGGCTACAGGTTGGGCAATTTCAAAAGTCTATATAAGGGCTTGCACACCATTGTTCTGGGTTCCTCCTCCCTCCTGCGTATGGTGAGTGAGGACCCTGTTGCAACAGTTGGATAAAGATCAGGCTTACTAGCTGCTTTGCTTCTCAGTATACTCTGGTTATATACTGCCAGTGTGGTGTAGTGGTTAAGAACGATGGACTCGTAATCTGGGGAACCGGGTTTGATTCCCTGCTCCTCCACATGCAGCTGCTGGGTGACCTTGGGCCAGTCACACCTCTCTGAAGTCTCTCAACCCCACTCACCTCACAGAGTGTTTGTTGCGGGGGAGGAAGGGAAAGGAGAATGTTAGCCGCTTGGAGACCTCTTAAAGGGAGTGAAAGGCGGGATATCAAATCCAAACTCTTCTTCTTCTTCTCTGTTATTTCATCCTACCAATAGGCAACCCACTTAAGGATTCTATACAGGCTCTTGGATAAGGGAAAGGGAGCAGTTTTTTTTCTCCTAACAGGACAAAGGCTGCCTGCCAGTGCTGCCCCTCACCTGTCCCAGCTGCTCCTGGAGCTGCCCTCTCTCCTTTTGCAGGATCAGCACCTCCTGCTCCAGCGTCGCCCGGCTCTGCTCCACAGCCTGCAGGGAGTGGCCCAATCCGTGGCGCTCTGTGTCCAGGTCCAGCTTCTCCTGCTCCAGCCGCACCAACTCGTCCCGGATGGTGGCTTTCTCCTGCTCCACTTCCTGCTTCTTCCCCAAGAGAGAAGACTTCTCTTCTTCTAGCTGAGCCCAGAAGGATGGGGAGGGAGAAAGCGGGAGGATGGCAGTGAGGGTTACTCAGCACACAGGATGCTGAGCAGGGAGAAAGCTGTTCTGTCTTTCTCCCCCCCCCCAAAAAAAACCCCACACACGTATATACACAATAGGACACCTCTCACAGAAAGTTCTTTTGCCATCGTTGGCATGACTGTATACTTTGGAAAAGCCAAAAACACACACACACACGTTTATAATAGATTTAATTCACACAGAAATGGAAAATGTATGTGTGGAAAACGGCTAAATGTGCATTGCTGAAGGGTTGCTAACATTGGGTGTTTTCCAGCGTTGTTTTCTAAAGGACTCTGAGCTCCTTAATGAGGTAATGAATAACTGCTGATTGTTTTGGAGAATGAAACTTTAATCATGTGATAAAGGTATTGAGTTGCAAATTCGCCATCTTGAAAGCTTGGCGGATGTTCAAGTTTCTCTGAACTATGCATGCCAATGACTCTCCAAGAGCTGCATTAGCCTAAGGCAGGCATAGGCACACTCGGCCCTCCAGATGTTTTGGGACTACAATTCCCATCATCCCTGACCACTGCTCCTGTTAGCTAGGGATCATGGGAGTTGTAGTCCCAAAACATCTGGAGGGCCGAGTTTGCCTATGCCTGGCCTAAGGCCAACTGAGGCTGGGATGGGTTTTTTTGTTTGGATATTTGAAATCTTTTATTTCTAAGAAGACGCTGAGCCTGTGCCGGACAGAACAAGATAATGTAGGGATTTTTTGGGATGTATCTTTGATGCTTATGTTCTGTTTTTAAGGGAGTTCAGCAAGCAAAAGTTTGAATAATATTTTTATGCACCCAGACAATGATTTCTTCCAAAAGGGGTCAGTTCTTACGCTTCCAGTCACTTCAAACTGTGCAATATTAACACCTGCAACATTGGCTATCCCAAATAATTATGGGCAAAGTAGTGCTGGACCTCATGCCCAAGCCGGAAGGAGGTACCAAATTTTTCACACCATAAGACGCACCTAGTTTTAAGGAAAAGAAGAAAAAACATATTCTGCGCAGAGCCTGTAAGCGGCTCTTGTTTTTCTTACTTTAAAGCAAGCAAAGCGAGAGCCGCTTACGTGGCTTCTGTCCTGCTTTGCACAGCTCTCACTTTGAGTGCCCATCCCTCCTCCCGCCTCGCTGTAAAGCGAGGCCACACTGGAGCAAGAAGAGGAGGAGGAGACACTGGGACAGGTGCTTTGCTGGCTTTACAGCGAGGTGGGAGGAGGGACGTCCCTCCTCCCGCCTCGCTGTAATACCAGCAGAGCAAGAGCCGCTGACATGCTCTCTGCGGCTCTTGCTTTGAAGCAAGAAAAGCGAGAGCTGCACAGAGTGTGTCAGCGGTTCTTTCTCTGCTGGCTTTACTGCGAGCGACGGACGGGAGCCATGGCTCCGGCTGCAGAGGCATCCCTCAGTTCACGACTGCAGCGGCAGCCGAGGGATCCCTCTGCAGTCCAGTGCATTTGCTCCATAAGACGCACAGACATTTCACCTTACTTCTTAGGAGGGAAAAAATGCGTCTTATGGAGCAAAAAATATTGTACTTCCTGTGCAGGAACTGTTTTTCCTGCCTCTGCTCTGTCATGGACAAAGACCTCTGGACATTCTCCCACTCCATGACAAGCCCTACACTCTGACACCTCCTTCTGGCACAAATCCTTCAGATGTGGATGTTCTCGGTTTGCAGACAATACAAGACACACTTCCCTCTCTGCAGCCACTAGCCCTCCTCCCTCTTACCTGGATGATTATCCGGTTGAGCTCCATCTTATCCTGTGCCAGCCCCTCGTTGAGGGCACTCATCTTGGAGAGCGAGTCGCGCAGGGAGGACTCCTCCGACTTCAGGCGGCTCAAGGCCAGCTCCAGCTCAGCCCGGCTCGCCTCGGCCTGGGACAGGAAAAGAAAGGAGGTGCAAAAGAGCCTGTGACCCCAGGTGCCAAACCCAGGCCCCTGCAAGAAGCAAGAGCCATCCCACAAAGGCCTGGTGGCTCCGGTTCCATATGAACCTCCTTGGACCCTGAGATCATCTTCTGAGACCCTCCTTCGTGTGCCTCCTCCTAGAGAGGTCCGGAAGGTGGCAACACGAGAACGGGGCCTTCTCTGCAGTGGCTCCCCGTCTGTGGAATGCTCTCCCCAGGGAGGTTTGCCTGGTGCTTTCATTACACACCTTTAGGCGTTCCTTTTTAACCAGGCCTTTGGTTGATCTGATTGACACCCTATGCACTTTTAAAATGTGGCTCTTTTTTGGGGGGGAGGGTGTTATTGGGTTATTGTTCTAATTTTGATTTTATATATTGTGATCTTTTCTGTGAACCGCCCTGAGACCTCCAGGTATAGGGCGGTATATAGATTCAGTAAATAATAATAATAATAATAATAATAATAATAATAATAATAATAATAATAATTTTTTTTAAAAAAAATACACCTGCTTGCTGGGACTAGAGCAAAGCAAGCTGCCAAGACAGGCTGAAGGCTGCCTGTGGCCTAATCCTGCAGGACCCACCTCATGGTCTCAAGCAAGCATGATGGTGTGCGTGCTCTGGATCCCCAAACACAGGCATGAGGGCAGCCTTAGCCTCATTGATTGCACTTCTTGTTTTGGACGTACTAAAAGGCACCTGGGGGGGCTGCCAAATTTTATTTATTTATTTAATTTGTATACAGCCCTCTATACCTGCATGTCTCAGGGCCGTTACAACATAAAATCAGAATATACAAACGCAAAACACATAATAAAAAGAAAAGCAAAAGCATCCCAATAACACACACCCTGCAGCCTTCCCCTAACATTTTTTTTTGACAAGGTAATAATCCTAAATAAATAAGAATAAAAAAGTGGATGCACACCCCGAGACCATTCCATTGTAACTATCCAGCTTCCAAAACTTCAATGCCTCTTGCGATGGTTTGACCCCTTTCTGTTTTAACGGTACAAATTCTACAAACACCTTTCATATCTCCTTGAAATCATTTCTCCTGCATATTCCCCATCTTAACGGTAAAGGTACCCCTGACTATTAGGACCAGTCGTGACCAACTCTGGGGTTGCGGCGCTCATCTCGCTCTATTGGCCGAGGGAGCCGGCGTACAGCTTCCGGGTCATGTGGCCAGCATGACTAAGCCGCTTCTGGCGAACCAGAGCAGCGCACGGAAACGCCATTTACCTTCCTGCCGGAGTGGTACCTATTTATCTACTTGCACTTTGATGTGCTTTCGAACTGCTAGGTTGGCAGGAGCAGGGACCAAGCAACAGGAGCTCACCCCGTCGCGGGGATTCGAACCGCCAACCTTCTGATCGGCAAGTCCTAGGCTCTGCGGTTTAACCCACAGCACCACCCACGTCCCCATCTTACCTTAATGTTAATTCATCATTAGTAGCTATATCCCACACTTCTTTATGCTATCCTTCCATTTTATATTCTGCTTGCCCCTTCCACTTCCTAGCTATCATAATTCGTGCAGCTGTCAATAAATTTGTGAGCAAGTCCTTCCTAGCCAGCGAACCTTCCACCCCAGGCACCCCCAACCTTTGGCCCTCCAGATGGGCGAAAGATTTATACGATCTGAGGTGAAACCAGAGATGTTCTGGACTACAATTCCCATCATCCCTGACCACTGGTCCTGTTAGCTAGGGATCATGGGAGTTGTAGGCCAAAACATCTGGAGGGCCAAAGGTTGGGGGTGCCCGTTCTACCCCATCGTAAATTGATAATAATGCTACCTCTGGACCCCCCAACACATTTCAGAAGGGCATTGGGTCTCTCCCTCCCCAGCAGCTGCCTCCTTGCCTTGGACAGGGCTTCATCGCCCTCGGCCTTCTCATGCTGAGAGACCTCCTTCTCTAGAAGGGCTTTGCTCAGGGCTTCCTTCACCAGCACAAGCTCCTTCTTCAGGCCGGACTTCTTGGCTTCCAGTTGCTCCAGCTGCTTGCGACTAGGAGACAGAAGAGGGGAGAAATTGAAATTGAAATACTTTATTGTCACTTGTATACAGTGAGATTACACGAGCACCCCCCACTCAGCTCTCTTAGTCTTAATTTCCCTCGTTTACTGATGCACACCCACCAAACCCGAAAGTCAGTTGCCCTGTTGTTATCTTTTCATTCAGCAGCCTAACAGCCCACGGATAGAAGCTGTTCTTTACCCTGTTGGTGCGACTAATCGTGCTTCTATATCTTCTGCCCAAGGGCAGGAGATCAAGAAAGTGCCGGCCAGGGTGTGAATCACCCCTGAGAATTGTCCTCACTCTTCTGAGGCAACGTTCTTCCACTATTTCATCCAGCGGATTCACGGGACAGCCCATAATATCTTGTGCTGTATTCGCCACCCTCTGTAGACACTTCCTATCAGTTGATGTCAAACCAGCGTACCACACCGTGATGCAGTATGAAAGGACACTTTCTATTGTTGACCGGTAGAAGGAGATTATCAAATGTTGATTGACATCGTTCTTCCGCAATACTCCAAGGAGATGGAGTCTCTGTTGGGCTTTCTTAACCACCTGGGCTGTACTGATTTTCCAAGTAAGATCTTCTCTGAGATAAACTCCTAGGAATTTAAAGGAGGAGACTCTCTCCACACAGCCCTCCCCGATGTACAGCGGGGCTAGTTCTCCTCTCTTCCTCCGAAAGTCCAACACCATCTCCTTTGCCTTGCTGATATTAAGGTGCAAGTTGTTCCCTAGGCACCACATGATTCCTGGGCAGACAACATTCAACGTTTTTGCAGTGTCCGCTGCTTTTGACTTGGTGTTTTGAAGGAAGCTCCATACCTTCCCAGCATGCCTCTGTGCCACTGCAAGATGTCCCCCAACCCTAGTGCCAGAGAACTGGACCTGAGACCACATCAGCTTCAGTCCCTCTCGAAGAAAGGGGACACCCACCCCCAAGAAAAAAATCTCACCAATCTCCCACTTTACCTCCGCTCAATTTCCTTCCGAGCCCTTTCCTGGTCCTTTAAGAGGTCCTCTTTCTCCTCTTCCAGGCCATCACGCTGTCGCTGAAGGTCGATGTTAGCCAGCTGCACTTTCTCCTTTTCCAGGTGGAGGACCTCCAGCTTCTGCTGCAACACCTGAAGGTTCTTTTCCAGGTTCGTCTTCTCGCTGGAGAGGAGAAAGGAGGGGACACTACAGCACGGCGAGGACAGTAAGGGAGCAGAGGACAGCGCCCATTCCATCAACTTCCCACAACAGCCGTTGAGGCTGTTCCGTCCCAGTGCATTCACAACCATGACCATCTCTCTCTCTCTTGAGAAGAGGGGGAGTCCCATGGGCAAGTGGACAGACATCTGTTAAGGCCAATAAGTTTAAAATAACCAAAAAGAAAAAGAAAAGAAGGTAATATAAGGTTAGCCTAAATTTACTACCCATTGTGTGTTTTGGTTGTTCTGCACAATCTGTCGACTTGAAGGAACTGGAAACCAGGGTCCCAATAATCGTAGTATCCTTCTCTGCTGAACTGTGTTTATTGGTTACAGATAGGTAGCCGTGTTGGTCTGCCATAGTCAAAATAAAAAATTCCTTCCAGTAGCACCTTAAAGACCAATTAAGTTAGTTCTTGGTATGAGCTTTCGTGTGCATGCACACTTCTTCAGATATGTATCTGAAGAAGTGTGCATGCACACGAAAGCTCATACCAAGAACTAACTTAGTTGGTCTTTAAGGTGCTACTGGAAGGAATTTTTTATTGTGTTTATTGGTGCTTAGGTCATGTAATGTGTATGGGTTGCTCGTGCATAAGTTGCCACCTCTCCAGGCTTTGTTGCCTTGCTAAACCTTTCAGTCTGGGCAGCCCTTCACTTCAGGGTTGCCTCAGTCGCTAGCAGAATCTGTCAGTGGGCATTTCTTAAATCTTTTCCAACATAAAAGTTGTTTTGACACCTAGTCTCCTCCTACTCTCTCTGCGCGGAAGTCTTCTGCGCAGGGTGGACGTGGGTAGCGGAGGACCCGTGCTCTCCCCGCTGGTGTCCGGTGAAGAGTCCTGGAGCCCTCTCACCAATTCCCCCATCAGCCCCCCTTTATCGCTGGTGTTGCGCTGATTTGCTTCCCCATCTGCGGAGCTGCCTCTCTCCCTGCTGGGCCCTTCTCCAGCATCATTTGAGAGTCTTCCCTCCGCCTCTAGCTCCGATGTCAGTTCCCTGACAGGTCATTTTAGACATCAGGGAAGTTTTTAATGTGTGACATCTTAGTGTGTTTTTGGTCTTTTAAGTCAGATGGGCAGGGTATAAATTATTATTATTATTATTATTATTATTATTATTATTATTATTATTATTAGGAAAGGGATGTGAATTGGAAATAACTGGGAAAACAATGCAGCAAAAAGAGGCGGAGTAAAAGGTAAAGGGGCCCCGGACCATTAGGTCCAGTCGTGGCTCAACTGGGGTTGCGGCGCTCATCTCGCTTTATTGGCCGAGGGAGCCGGTGTACAGCTTCCGGGTCATGTGGCCAGCATGACTAAGCCGCTTCTGGCAAACCAGAGCAGCACACGGAAACGCCGTTTACCTTCCCACCAGAGTGGTACCTATTTATCTACTTGCACTTTGAGGGGCATTCGAACTGCTAGGTTGGCAGGAGCAGGGACCAAGCAACTCACCCCGTCGCGGGGATTCAAACCGCCGACCTTCTGATTGGCAAGTCCTAGGCTCTGTGGTTTAACCCACAGCGCCACCCGCGTCCCCCCAAGAGGCGGAGTACAAGAAGCCAATTTTTGGAAACGCTGGGGGCAGTAACTCTCCTTCAGGTATCCAGGGCCAAGGCCAAGTGAGGGACCCCCCGCTCCAACAGCACAGTGCTGAATTACTCCTCCAGACTGGAAAGAAGGCAGCCCAGAGCGCTGACTCACACAGAGACACACAAGCCACCTCTGGATCCAGGTTGTTCTGCCCCCCTCTGTGCAGAGGGGGCTTCAGTCTTTATATGCCAACATTCACACAAGCCCTTTCAGCGGAGGCTGCTGGGAAGGAGACACAGCCAGGGCAGGAACTCAGACAGAGAAGCGGTGGGGAAATTTCACAAAGGCATGCCTTGCCTTCCTGGTGCTCCTTGCTTCCTTCCAGAGGGCAATTCGAGGTGCCTCACCTGCCCAGCAGTTCCGCGGATGACCGAAAGCGGTTGGCATCGTGAACCGCGTCCTCCTTGGCTTGCGACAGCCTGTCCAGGTCCCCCTTCAGCTGCAGGATCTTCTGCTCCAGGGAACGGCGCTCGTTGTCGCTCTCTGCCAACTGCCTCTTCAGGGACGACACAAGGTCCTGCGCAGCCTCGTATTTCCCCCGGAGGTCCTGGGTGTAAAAAGTAAAAGCCAGCAGCAACGTCAGGCTCAGGAACAGACCGGCAGGTAGCAAAGCCCACACCCAGATGAGGAAAAGGAGAACTCTGATCGCTGCGGTTGCTACCACTGTATTTCTCTCCCAGAGAGCAGCTCACAGCACAGCAAACCACCATAAATGAAGCAGTTAAAGGATGTCTAAAATGACCTAAGCACCAACAATCACAGTTCAGCAGAGAAGGATACTACAATTGTTGGGACTCTGGTTTCCAGTTTCCTCAAGTCGACAGGGTAGTAAATTTAGGCTAGCAAGGAGGGCTTACTTGTCGGCCTTGCATTCTGGCTGCACATGTTTTGTGTACATGTTTACTTTCTCTATCTATTGTTGTCTTGTACAAGTATATGGAAGCCTCTCTTTCTGACTGTCTTTCCCAAAGGTAAGGCCCCTGGACGGTTAAGTCCAGTCAAAGGCGACTCTGGGGTTGCGGCGCTCATCTCACTTTCAGGCTGAGGGAGCCAGTGTTTGTCCACAGACAGCTTTCCAGGTCATGCGGCCAGCATGACTAAACCACTTCTGGCGCAATGGAACACCGTGAGGGAAACCAGAGCACACAGAAATGCCATTTACCTTCCCACCACAGTGGTACCTATTTATCTACTTGCACTGGTGTGCTTTCAAATTGTTAGGTTGGCAGGAGCTGGGACAGAGCAATGGGAGCTCACCCCATCGCGGGGATTGAACTGCCGACCTTCTGAGCGGCAAGCCCAAGAGGCTCAGTGGTTTAGACCACAGTGCCACCCGTGTCTCCTGTGTCTTTCCAAAAACCAAGCTATTAGCCCCCCCCCCATATCATGGCAGGTGATGAGGCTGCCAACTAAGTCTGCAAAACCAGAGGTGAGAGGCCGGATGCCATTTGGAAAACAGGTGTCCCTGATCCGTGTGACAAGAATCAGAATAAGTTATGGAAAACGAGACCAACTGAGGACATTTGCACGGTCTAGACAGGGAAGAAGCCCAGTTTGTACTCCTGCTCTCACACAGGGAGAGTGAGCGATGCCTTTTTGGGGGTGGCCTCTCCCCTTGCAGTTTAGGGACTCCTCTCTCCCCTTCCCGCCCCCAATCCTGAGTGTCAGTCAGTCAAGTTTATTGCTTATAGACAAAGGCTGCTGCAATGTATACAATGTCAGTCAATAAAATATATACTAGTTTGACACAAAAACTTAAAACATTTACATTGTCAAAACATGACCTAATCTGCACAAAACTATAGAAACTCCTTAATATATAAATTGAAACATTAGACAATGAAATTTATAAGCTAAAATCACTGTGGGGCCTCTAATATATTAAAACTAATATTAAACAATAAAAGACAATTATGTACAAAGTTTAGTGAGAAAGATACAGCTTGGTGTAGATTGGGTCAAATAAATACATCTCCTTTGCAGTTGATAGCTATCTCGGCTATATAATATTTTTCTAATTTTCCTGGCGGCAGTTGCAAAAAGTGCTACACGCCAGGCCACATACTTATCAATGTCTGCAAGGAGATATTGAATCATGGCCCAATCTTAAGTGAGGCAAACACTGTTTAGGGAAGCTTTTCAATGTTCAGTGTTTTATTATGCTTTTATATATGTTGCAAGTGGCCCAGAGAGGCTGCGGCAAAATTATTATTATTATCCTCTCCAGTGCTCCCTTCCATGAAGTGGGCCTGCTCAGGATTTTGGCAAGGGCCTTCTTCCCCCAAAGTGCCCCACCTGCCTCCCTGGCCTTTGGGCTGATTGGGGCTGTGGGGTGGGAATCGGACCCCCCCTCCTCCCTCACCTGAAGCTGCAGCTGGCGCTTCTGCAGGGCCGACTGCACCACCACCAGCGTGGAGTCTGGGAAGATGGGGGACAGGCTGCGGCGGTGGGGGGAGGAACGGCGCAGCGGGGAGGGCGTCCGGAAGCTGGAGGACAAGCCCCGCAGGCTGAGCCCGGTGGCGTCGCTGTCTGAGGTGTCCGTGGCCGGGAGGTGGATGGCACTGTCCGCGTCGGAGATCACGGCCTACAGGGAGAACAAAAATAAAAGCTCACAGTGGGACCAGGCAGAAGTGCCCCCTTGGCTGCATACCTGTATACCTGAAGGAGCGTCTCCACCCCCATCATCCAGCCCGGACACTGAGATCCAGCACCGAGGGCCTTCTGGCGGTTCCCTCGCTGCGAGAAGTGAGGTTACAGGGAACCAGGCAGAGGGCCTTCTCGGTAGTGGCGCCTGCCCTGTGGAACCCCCTCCCAGCAAATGTCAAGGCAATAAACAACTACTAAAGGTAAAGGGACCCCTGACCATTAGGTCCAGTCGTGACTGACTCTGGGGTTGCGGCTCTCATCTTGCTTTATTGGCCAAGGGAGCCGGCGTACAGCTTCCGGGTCAGGTGGCCAGCATCACTAAGCCACTTCTGGCGAAACAGAGCAGCACACGGAAACACTGTTTACCTTCCCGCCAAAGTGGTACCTCTTTATCTACTTGCTCTTTGACATGCTTTCGAACTGCTAGGTTGGCAGGAGCAGGGACCGAGCAACGGGAGCTCACCCTGTCGCGGGGATTCGAACCGCCAACCTTCTGATTGGCAAGTCCTAGGCTCTGTGGTTTAACCCACAGCACCACCCGCGTCCCTAATAAGCATTTTACTTTTAAAAGACACCTGAACTTCCTGTTTAGGGAAGTTTTTAATGTCTGACACTGTATTGCTTTTGATACTTGGCTGGAAGCCTCCCAGAGTGGCTAGGGAGACCCAGTCAGATGGGCGGGGTATAATTAAATTATTATTATTATTATTATTATTATTATTATTATTATTATTATTATATCCCAGCTTCAAAAGAGATGAGCCAGATGCCACGAAAGGGACAATGGGGGTCCTCTGCTGTGTACCTGAGCGAGGTCGCGCAGGGTCTGCTGCAGCAACTCGGATTCTGTCCGCAGGGCTTCCACCTCCTCGGCCTCCGCCGCAGCCTGTTCCTGGGCATGGGAGGCTTCCTGGAACCAGACACGGGGCAGGATGGTCAGCAAAGCAAGCTGGGCAATTGGAGGGAGGCAGCTTGGAGGGAACTCAAAGGAACAGAGGATCCGTGAAGAAATAAAGAAAATACTAAGAATATCATATAGTAAAAGGCCAGAGGCATTCCTTTTAGGAATTTTAAATGATGATATTCCAAAAGACAAAACTATTTTTTTCTTATACGCGACATCTGCAGCAAGAATCCTGGTGGCTAAGTATTGGAAAGGGAATCAGTTACCCACTAGGGGAGAGTGGTTATGTAAGCTTTCAGAATATTTAGAATTAGCAAAATTGACAGACATAATAAAACCAAAACCAAAAAGTGAAGTTAAAAAAAGAATGGGAGTGCCTAAATGAATACCTCAAAAGTCAAGGTTCGAGGATATAAATCTGGATGAGTCTGGAATAACCTTGTGAAGTGAAAGGATAAAAAAGAGGGATTTATATCTAGATGTTAGGATAGAGATGATAAGGAAAACAGGAAGACACAATGAGAGATAGAGGAGGTGCTGTGGGATTGGTAGAAGTCAATGTTTGTTGTTCTTTTTAGTGTTTATATTATTAACTTGTAAGATATGGATTTGCTTTTTTTGTTTTTTGAATGTTGGTTTTTGTGTTTTGTGTATTGTTATTTTTCAATATTTTTCGTGGTGTTGTTGTTGTGTGGGAAATACTAATAAAATTTATATTATAATTAAAAACAAAACAAAACAAAACCAAAGGAAGAGAGGAGGCTGCCTGACACTCGAAGCCCACCTGCCTCAGTCTCGTCTACACTGGCTAAACAGCAGCTCTCCAGAGTTTCAGTCCTTCCCAGCCATACCTGGTTCTACTTTCCAGGGATGATTCCTTAACCTGCTGGGTGCCCCAAAGATGGAGCAAACTTGTTTTCGGCTGCTACAGAGAGGGGAACACCCAAAACCACCAAATTCAAAATACGAGAAAGGAGATTCCGAATCAACGTGAGGAAGAACGTTCTGAGGGTCAGAGCAGTCCGGCCGTGGAACAGACTCCCTCGGAAGGTGGTGGGCTCTCCTTCATGGGAAGTTTTTTAGCAGAGGCTGGCTGGATTGATGTCTGTCAGAGAGCCTTCGGCTGCGATTCCTGCATTGCAGGGGGTTGGACTGGATGACCCTTGGGGTTCCCTCTGCAGTTCTACAACTCTATGATTCACCCAGGCAGGGTTGGAAGGGCTTTAGGCATTAATAAATCTCCCCCCTCTGGTTCCACCCCCCAGTTTTTCATCCATGACAAAGCTCAAATGAAGTGGGACTCGAGTGAGAAGTATGGGAAGAAGATTAGACCATAACGTACACACACACCAAAAGGGGACGAGGAAATTTACCCTTGTCCTCAAAGGAGGCAGAGCAGAGAACAGTTGAGAAGTGGGAAGAAAAGCTTAGGAAAACTCTCTCTCTCTTCCTCTCTCCCCTTTTTAAACATCTCAATATAGAAGAAGACACTTCACCCTGGTATGGCTCCCCTTTATCACATACACAGCCCAACAAGACAACGACAAAAATCCACCCACGGCATACAAATCAATATGGCTAACCTGATCCAAAACACCCACCCACCCCACTCACACATGAAAACACAGACCACCACAGCCAA